>NC_041021.1:10872561-11207825 GCF_004193775.1 Glycine soja | reverse complement strand
CAGCTTTATAGTTGTTTCTGAATCAGAAAAGCACGGACTTTTCTGTATCCCAAATTCCAACACAATTTGAAACCTTTATAAATTAGAGTTGCCAATTCCAAATATTGACTAACATAAACTGAACTAACAAAAAAGCAAAAACATAATCTTTAGGTCAGCAGCATCTTCAACTAGCAGATTTATCAACCAGCACCAGCCACCACGTCAGTTCACTTGCTCTTCTTTATCCTTGAAAAGCACACCTTCAATATCCGGGTAATCAACAAATAGATTCATAAAAGTGTCAGCATAGTCATCATCCACAAGAAGTACATCTCCACCTAAAAAAACAATGACAGAAAATCAATTAGCCAAAAATTGAATAAAAAATTGAAATTAATTCATAGAAAATAAGTTTGAAATATTAAAAACTTACCAAAATCCCAATAGCTTGATGGACCAACCTTGTACTCTTCCTTCTTTCTAGACAGCATGTGTAGGTTGGTGTGAACATAGACGAGGTCCTCAGTCCTACTTGAAGCTAGTTTATTTCTCTTGAGACTTTGGATACTAGGGAAAGAACTCCAGTTTCTTTCACACCAGGAGGAAGATGCAGGCTATGAAAGAAACTTATATGCTAGAGCTTGCAATGTTGGTGTCAATGAACCATAATTGGCCCACCAACTCAAGGGCTCTTCATGCGCCCTAGCTTCCATTACATGTGTTTCACTAAAAAAGCCCAAAGCCCCGAGAACTGTCCATATTCAGCATACACTTTTTTAAGATCATCAGAATTTGTGAACATCTTTGTGAAACATTCATCTCTATTGAGAGATACTTCTTGATCTTCATTAGGTGCAACCCTGGGAACCATTCCACTTCAGAACTAGTGCATGTGCCATACAGTGAAGGGGAGTATTGCTTTTGTTCCACCTTGCTTCCAAAACACCTTGAAGAACATAAAAAAAAAAAGCGGACTGACCTGTAACTACATCTTGACCCTCATGCTCAAAAACTTTCTCCCTCACTTCTTCAATCATAGAGTCCCACATATCATATATCAAATGCAAACAAGGAGTATCAATATCATCTTTCCCTATCATATCATAAATGGGGGTTGTAAAACTCAAGAAGTATTCTAATTTATCCCACCATCTATCAAGAATTACATATTCTTTAACTTTGTCATCCTTACTCTCTAAATTTGTCTTCCTAAAAATTTTCCATTGAACATCTAAAACCATATTTTTCTAGAGCATTTTTCACTTGTAAGAATCTTTCTGCAATTATAACATGAGAGGCAAAGCGTGTTTCCGCTACCTTAACAACATGTGAGTTGAATATTTTTGAAAAATCGCAAGAGCTTTGCCATGATGAAAAACAAAATTAATAATGACATCACAAGTCGACATTAAGACAGAGATCCACTTACACTCGTTGTATTGGCTTGAATTGTTGGGTGGTTCGCATATTGCTTTGAGTGCCAAGTTCACTGTGTGCACCACATAAGGCATCCAGAAAATGTGGGGATATTTGGCCTTAATGCTCAAATCCGCAGCTTTGAAGTTCCCCACATTATCAGTGATGATTTGAACCACATTGTGAGCCCCTTCATTATCAATAACATCTTGAAAAAGACTAGAAACATAGTCTGCATCTTTTATGATTCCACTAGTGTCAAAAGATTTGAGAAACATAGATCCTCCAGCAGATGCAGCCATGACGTTGATAAGAGGCCTCTTCTGCTGTTCGTTCATCCATCCGAGCACAGGGACACTCCCTTCTTTTTCCAAGAATCCTGAAAAGGCTGGAGTAGAGTATTCACATGCATTTTCTCTTGCTCAAGTAAAGTAGTTCCCAGCCTGTTGCATGTTGGAGGAACATATCCTGCCAACTAACTATTTGCCAATTTATGCACAAACTGGCGAAAATATGGATTTTTGACCAGTGAAAATGGAAGTGGAGAGGCATAGAACATCCGGGCAATTTCTTTGTCTACCTCGTCTCTATCAACGACATTGAAACAGATTTCCACTGTCCCTTTTTTCCTCTTTTGTTGTAGTAAATCAGAACCAGAAGTTAAGGAAACATAATCCAGTTTCCTTTTAGCCTCATAAGACTCTATGGCTTTTAGATTGTGTTGCATTTGGTCGGGTAGGCGGTGTTGTGTTTCTTTAAAGATTGAACATATTTTGGGTTTGGAGAAGCCATTGTTTTGTTTGGAAAATTACACTGAGAATATGAAAAGAATAATCTGATTGAGATGTGAGAATTTGGGAAAAGATTGACAAAGTTATATAGTGAAGAAAATATTGAAGAGGAGTAAAGAGCAAGGACACTGAGCTAATGCAAACCAGTTTTGATTGGATGAACACAATTAATGGGGAGAGCAAGAGTCGGATTTTGGTAGAGTAAATGCTGGAAAACTGTATTAGGGATAGGAATTGAGGAAGATTTTAACGAGGAGGAGAATTTTCTACCTGGAGATGAAGAAGAGTTGAACTGGGAAAGTGAATAAGACATTGATAATGGCAAAATATTGATGATAGACTTGACATGAGCATAGGAAGGATCAAGTCTTTTAATAGATACACCCCATACTTTCTTTTAGCTTTTCCATCACGATTTTTTTTTATATATTTTAATAGGATCAAATAGATACACTCCATACTCTCTTTTAGGCTTGATATTTTTTTATAAGATATTATTGGTTGATAATATTGAATATTATATCTAAATCATAAATACTAGTAAACATATACCCTAAATCTAAACCATAAACTCTATAACTTATAGTGAAGTCAATTAAAAATTATAATGTCATACTACTTTTATAAAATTCATCATGGATCAACATATATAAATCCTATTACTCTTTTATATCCTACATCTTATAGTGAAGTCAATTAAAAATTGTAATGCCATGTTACTTCTATAAAATTGATCATGGATCAATATATATAAATCCTATTACTCTTCTATACCCTATATCCTAACCCCAAATCCAAATCCTATACTCTAAAGTCAATTAAAATTGTAATGCATGCTACTTACATAGAATTGATCATGGATCAACACACACACACACACACACGCGCGAGTGCGCGCGCGTGCGCACGCGCACACACACACACACACACATAACTCTTATATTATCATTCTCCTTATCTTACTTAAAAAATCATCTTTGAGGTCGGAGTGGTTCTATCTTTTGATCACTTCCGATGATGTTTAGAGCCAACTATTTAACATATTACATTATTGTTTTATACCTGTTAATCGAAAGTTGCTACTCAAATTTGGATTTAACTAGTACAAATAAGAGTTAGTCATTTGAAATTTATAACATTTGTTGCTTTGTAATTTGTTTATTAATAATATGGTTTTACTTTTGAATATTTTAGATTGATTATATAGTAGGTTTCACCATGTGATAGTTGTTAGATCCTAATTTTGTCCGGCGACTATCATTCGATAATGTTTTGATTCTTGCTAGTCGAATTGAGCTGTTCGACACCAATTGCGACGCAAGATGAAAGATTATTCGACATTTCGGTAAGGAATGTAGAAAATACCCAAATGGTAGGGCAAAAGGGTCATTTTAAGGCTTTTTTTGACCCCTGGCTCGCCTAGGCCCCCAAATAGCTTAGGGGTGAAGTAACCAGCTCGCTTGGGCGAGCTGGGCTCTCCTGGGCGAGCAAGGTTACTTCAGGTTGAAGCAACAGCTCGCCTAGGCGAGCTGTAGATCAACCAAGTCCCCTCATTTCCTATAAATAGGCGCGAGGGGGGTTGAAGAAAGGGTTCAACTTTCAAACATTGAGAGTTTCTAGTGAAATTTGAAGAGAAGAAGAAGAAAGAAGAGAAAAACGAGGTCTAGACGCTACCAAATTACGACCGTAATCGGCTTCCTCCCAAGTTGAAAAGAATGGTCGAGTAAGAAGAAAGGGAAGTGAAGCCACACCAAGAGGAAACAAAAGTTGTAAACTTAGGTGTTGGCGAAGAAAGAAAGGAAGTCACGGTTGGCACTGGTATGTCCTCAGACGTCCGAGATGAATTGGTAGCTTTATTACGAGACTACCAAGACATCTTTGCTTGGTCCTACCAAGATATGCCTGATTTAAGTTTCGACATCGTACAACACAGATTACCTCTAAATCCCGAGTGCTCCCCGATAAAGTAGAAGTTGAGGAGGATGAAGCCCGAGATGTCCCTGAAGATAAAAGAATAAGTGAAGAAGCAATTCGACGCTGGCTTCTTGGTCGTATCTCGATACCCGGAATGGGTTGCCAACATCGTGCCAGTCCCTAAGAAGGAAGGAAAGGTGCGAATGTGAGTGGACTATCAGGATCTAAATCGAGCCAGTCCAAGGGATAACTTTCCCTTGCCGCACATCGATATCCTTATAGATAGCACGACCAATTTTGCCCTATTTTCTTTTATGGATGGTTTCTCGGGCTATAATCAAATAAAGATGGCATCGGAGGATCTGGAAAAGACAACCTTCGTCACCATATGGGAAACTTTCTGCTACAAGGTGATGTCCTTTAGGCTCAAGAATGCTAGGGAAACCTACCAGCGGGCTATGGTGGCGTTATTCCATGACATGATGCATAAAGAGATCGAAGTCTATGTGGATGACATGATCGCTAAATCAAAGACCGAGGAGGAACACCTTCTCAATTTGCGAAAGTTGTTCAAGTGGCTGCGTAAATACCGATTGAGGTTGAATCCCGCAAAGTGCACTTTCAGGGTCAAATCCAGAAAGCTGCTCGGTTTTATCGTGAGTTAGAAAGGAATAGAGGTAGACCCAGACAAGGTAAAGGCCATCCTCGAAATGCCCGAGCCGCACACCGAGAAGCAGGTCCGAGGCTTCCTGGGACGTTTGAACTACATAACGAGGTTCATATCACAACTGACCGCCACTTGTGAGCCTCTCTTCAAGTTATGGCGTAAGAATCAGTCCATCCAATGGGACGATGGTTGTCAAGTGGCGTTCGAAAGGATTAAACGGTGCCTCATGAATCCTCCTGTACTCGTGCCACCGATGCCTGGAAGACCCTTTATCCTGTATATGACTGTGTTAGATGAGTCAATGGGGTGTGTGTTGGGGCAGCATGATGTTAGTTGGTGAAAACGACTAACTTTTGTGTATAAAACTTGTATAAATTGTATCAAACTCTCCCAATTTATGGTTATTTTGTAATGTTATAAGTATTTTCTGTTAAGTATAGGTAATAAATACTCAGTATTTTCATTTTGTGTGTTTAATAATCATTTTCTCTCAATTTCAGGTTAATTAGGCAAGCTTTGGAAAAGGTTGTTTTCACATTCTCGCTAAGCCAATCTGTTGGCTTAGCGAGCATCCGCTAAGCGCAACACTCCTGGGCTAAGCACGAGGAAGAATCCAGAAGAAGATGAGTTGTACAGGTTCGCTAAGCGCACCACTTCATCTCTCTAAGCGCACCGCTTCAGTTCATCTGCTAAGCGAGAAAGGCGCGCTAAGCCAAAAATCACTAATGTGCGCTAAGCGGTCCATACGTGTGATAAGCACATAAGCACGAATAAGGCCACCTATTTAAGCCTGAAATCAGATTTTGTGAAGGGAGTTTGGACTGGGATTCAGAGCTTTGCATGTCTAGGGTTTCTAGAGAGAGAAAGGTCCAAGTTCCAAAGAGTTTTGAGAGATTTTGCTGTCTGAAGATCTATAGAGACCAGAGCTTGAAGCAGAAGCCGACTTGAGAGCTTGAGATGAGTTTGTGAGTGATTGTGAGATCCTAGAGGTGAAGGAGACATCCTCACCAGTTGTATTTTTGCAATCTTTCATCTTGTTCTTCTCTTTGTTGTTAAGAAGACTTCCTGGTAAGGAAAGCTAAACCCTATGTTGGATCTTCCCTGTAGGTACCTAATGTAAATATATTTCTATCTATTTAATGATGTTTTGTGTGTTCTCTGTTCTATCTGCTTTTCATTCCAGTATGCCTTTACCTTGATCATGTAGATGCATGCTTTGTTAGGGTCATTCAACAGTGGTGGAAACTGGTCTGACTCTAAAGTCTTTGATAGTGCAGGGCTGAGTTGTCGTGCTTTCACGAGGAATCGGGGTTTAGCATCTCAGGAGACTCCATAAGAACACATGAGCATTGTTAGATAGAGAATATCTTTTAAGCATCAGGTACCTATTAGGAAGACCAACGTGTTCTCTACTTGTTTTTACACATCATTTCTCTCGCGTGATTTTTTTTTTCCACAGATAGTTTATACACCAATTCAAATTCACACTTACTTTTACACACTAGACGCCTATTTTCTAAAATAGCTTACCAAATAACACAAGTTCCCCGAGTGTTCGATACTCGGTTCTTACCGTTTTATACTACTTGTGTGATCCGGTGCACTTGCCGGAAGCCGAACACATGACGAGTCCGGAAAAAGGGAACGGGCTGTCTATTACTTGAGCAAGAAGTTCACGACATGCGTGATGAGCTACTCTTTGCTAGAAAGGAAGTGTTGTGCCTTGGCGTGGGCGGCTCACCATTTAAGGCAGTACATGCTGAATTACACCACTTGGTTGGTATCCAAGATGGATCCAGTTAAGTACATTTTTGAAAAACCCGCTCTCACTGGACGGATCACTCGGTGGCAGGTTCTATTGTCAGAATTTGATATTGTTTATGTCCCTCAAAAGGCAATAAAGGGGATGTTAGTGCTTAGCTTTACTGAGTTTTAAAAGATTGGCTAAAATTTTGTTAAAACATAAGCACTTAGACAATGAAGGAAAGCTGGAGTTGCTGCACATGATGTCTAACATTATGTCAAGGAATCAGATCGGGCTGCACAATGCACAAGGCAAGATAAAATGTCAAATGAAGAATTGAAGCTGCAGGATCCACGATGTCGGATACAATGTCCAGGACATCCTGCCCGAAAATATTGGACACATAAATCTGTTATACCTTTAACAGATTAATGTGCAGTCAGCAACAGATTAGGCGATCTATCTTTAGGAACGAATTAAAAGATAATTAAAGTTCGAATTACAAACTTGAATAGTTCGTTCAGGGATTAAAGATTAAAGATAAAAACTAAAAGATCAAACTTTATCTTTTAGATCTTTAAGTGCAGATTTTTCAGGAGAATGATAGATCTTATCCAGCGCAAGTTGTTGCAGCCCAGATACGCACACTGCTATATAAACATGAAGGCTGCACGAGTTTTCCACCAAGTCAGAGATTGAAGAGTTATTTTGTGAGTTTTGTGACTTGAGTGTTTTGTGAGCCACCTTGATGTTACCCTAACATCAAGTGTTGGACCTGAGTGTGTAGAGTTGATCTCTATTGTTCAGAGAGCAATCTCTGGTGTGTCTTTGATTTGTTTGTAAACACGGGTGAGTGATTGAGAGGGAGTGAGAGGGGTTCTCTTATCTAAGAGTGGCTCTTAGGTAGAAGTTGCACGGGTAGTGGTTAGGTGAGAAGGTTGTATACAGTGGCTGTTAGATCTTCGAACTAATACTATTTTAGTGGATTTCCTCCCTGGCTTGGTAGCCCCCAGATGTAGGTGACATTGCACCGAACTGGGTTAACAATTCTCTTGTGTTATTTACTTGTTTAATCTGTTCATACGGTCATATACAATCTGCATGTTCTGAAGAGCGATGTCGTGACATCCTGTACGACATCTGTCCCCAGTATCAGAATTTCAATTGGTATCAGAGCGGGCACTCTAAATCACTGAGTGAGATCTAGGGAGATAAATTCTGATGAACATGGAGAGAGAAGGAGGACCAGTGAACAGACCACCAATTCTGGATGGAACCAACTATGAATACTGGAAAGCAAGGATGGTGGCCTTCCTCAAATCACTGGATAGCAGAACCTGGAAAGCTGTCATCAAAGGCTGGGAACATCCCAAGATGCTGAACACAGAAGGAAAGCTCACTGATGAATTAAAGCCAGAAGAAGACTGGACAAAAGAAGAAGACGAATTGGCACTTGGAAACTCCAAAGCCTTGAATGCCCTATTCAATGGAGTTGACAAGAATATCTTCAGATTGATCAACACATGCACAGTTGCCAAGGATGCATGGGAGATTCTGAAAACCACTCATGAAGGAACCTCCAAAGTGAAGATGTCCAGATTGCAACTATTGGCTACAAAATTCGAAAATCTGAAGATGAAGGAGGAAGAATGCATTCATGACTTCCACATGAACATTCTTGAAATTGCCAATGCTTGCACTGCCTTGGGAGAAAGGATGACAGATGAAAAGCTGGTGAGAAAGATCCTCAGATCGTTGCCTAAGAGATTTGACATGAAAGTCACTGCAATAGAGGAGGCCCAAGACATTTGCAACATGAGAGTAGATGAACTCATTGGTTCCCTTCAAACCTTTGAGCTAGGACTCTCGGATAGGACTGAAAAGAAGAGCAAGAACCTGGCGTTCGTGTCCAATGATGAAGGAGAAGAAGATGAGTATGACCTGGATACTGATGAAGGTCTGACTAACGCAGTTGTGCTCCTTGGAAAACAGTTCAACAAAGTGCTGAACAGAATGGACAGGAGGCAGAAACCACATGTCCGGAACATCCCTTTCGACATCCGGAAAGGTAGTGAATACCAGAAGAAGTCAGATGAAAAGCCCAGTCACAGCAAAGGAATTCAATGCCATGGGTGTGAAGGCTATGGACACATCAAAGCTGAATGTCCCACCCATCTCAAGAAGCAGAGGAAAGGACTTTCTGTATGTCGGTCTGATGATACAGAGAGTGAACAAGAAAGTGATTCTGACAGAGATGTGAATGCACTCACTGGTAGATTTGAATCTGATGAAGACTCAAGTGATATTGATATTGAAATCACTTTTGATGAGCTTGCTATATCCTATAGAGAACTATGCATCAAAAGTGAGAAGATTCTTCAGCAAGAAGCACAACTGAAGAAGGTCATTGCAAATCTGGAGGCTGAGAAGGAGGCACATGAAGAGGAGATCTCTGAACTTAAAGGAGAAATTGGTTTTCTGAACTCTAAACTGGAAAACATGACAAAATCAATAAAGATGCTGAATAAAGGCTCAGACATGCTTGATGAGGTGCTACAGCTTGGGAAGAATGTTGGAAACCAGAGAGGACTTGGATTTAATCATAAATCTGCTGGCAGAACAACCATGACAGAATTTGTTCCAGCCAAAAACAGCACTGGAGCCACGATGTCACAACATCGGTCTCGACATCATGGAACGCAGCAGAAAAAGAGCAAAAGAAAGAAGTGGAGGTGTCACTACTGTGGCAAGTATGGTCACATAAAGCCCTTTTGCTATCATCTACATGGCCATCCACATCATGGAACTCAAAGTAGCAGCAACGGAAGGAAGATGATGTGGGTTCCAAAACACAAGATTGTTAGTCTTGTTGTTCATACTTCACTTAGGGCATCAGCTAAGGAAGATTGGTACCTAGATAGCGGCTGTTCCAGACACATGACAGGAGTTAAAGAATTCCTGGTGAACATTGAACCCTGCTCCACTAGCTATGTGACATTTGGAGATGGCTCTAAAGGAAAGATCACTGGAATGGGAAAGCTAGTCCATGATGGACTTCCTAGTCTGAACAAAGTACTGCTGGTGAAGGGACTGACTGCAAACTTGATCAGCATCAGTCAGTTGTGTGATGAAGGATTCAATGTAAACTTCACAAAGTCAGAATGCTTGGTGACAAATGAGAAGAGTGAAGTTCTAATGAAGGGCAGCAGATCAAAGGACAACTGTTACCTATGGACACCTCAAGAAACCAGTTACTCCTCCACATGTCTATCCTCCAAAGAAGATGAAGTCAAAATATGGCATCAAAGATTTGGACATCTGCACTTAAGAGGCATGAAGAAAATCATTGACAAAGGTGCTGTTAGAGGCATTCCCAATCTGAAAATAGAAGAAGGCAGAATCTGTGGTGAATGTCAGATTGGAAAGCAAGTCAAGATGTCCCACCAGAAGCTTCAACATCAGACCACTTCCAGGGTGCTGGAACTACTTCACATGGACTTGATGGGGCCTATGCAAGTTGAAAGCCTTGGAGGAAAGAGGTATGCCTATGTTGTTGTGGATGATTTCTCCAGATTTACCTGGGTCAACTTTATCAGAGAGAAAACAGACACCTTTGAAGTATTCAAAGAGTTGAGTCTAAGACTTCAAAGAGAAAAAGACTGTGTCATCAAGAGAATTAGGAGTGACCATGGCAGAGAGTTTGAAAACAGCAAGTTTACTGAATTCTGCACATCTGAAGGCATCACTCATGAGTTCTCTGCAGCCATCACACCACAACAAAATGGCATAGTTGAAAGGAAAAACAGGACTTTGCAAGAAGCTGCTAGGGTCATGCTTCATGCCAAAGAACTTCCCTATAATCTCTGGGCTGAAGCCATGAACACAGCATGCTATATCCACAATAGAGTCACACTTAGAAGAGGGACTCCAACCACACTGTATGAAATCTGGAAAGGGAGGAAGCCAACTGTCAAGCACTTCCACATCTTTGGAAGTCCATGTTACATTTTGGCAGATAGAGAGCAAAGGAGAAAGATGGATCCAAAGAGTGATGCAGGAATATTCTTGGGATACTCCACAAACAGCAGAGCATATAGAGTATTCAATTCCAGAACCAGAACTGTGATGGAATCCATCAATGTGGTTGTTGATGATCTAACTCCAGCAAGAAAGAAGGATGTCGAAGAAGATGTCAGAACATCGGGAGACAATGTAGCAGATACAGCTAAAAGAGCAGAAAATGCAGAAAATGCAGAAAACTCTGATTCTGCTACAGATGAACCAAACATCAATCAACCTGACAAGAGTCCCTCCATTAGAATCCAGAAGATGCACCCCAAGGAGCTGATTATAGGAGATCCAAACAGAGGAGTCACTACAAGATCAAGGGAGATTGAGATTGTCTCCAATTCATGCTTTGTCTCCAAAACTGAGCCAAAGAATGTGAAAGAGGCACTGACTGATGAGTTCTGGATCAATGCTATGCAAGAAGAATTGGGGCAATTCAAAAGGAATGAAGTTTGGGAGCTAGTTCCTAGACCCGAGGGAACTAATGTGATTGGCACCAAGTGGATCTTCAAGAACAAAACCAATGAAGAAGGTGTTATAACCAGAAACAAGGCCAGACTTGTTGCTCAAGGCTACACTCAGATTGAAGGTGTAGACTTTGATGAAACTTTCGCTCCTGTTGCTAGACTTGAGTCCATCAGATTGTTACTTGGTGTAGCTTGCATCCTCAAATTCAAGCTGTACCAGATGGATGTGAAGAGCGCGTTTCTGAATGGATACTTGAATGAAGAAGTCTATGTGGAGCAGCCAAAGGGATTTGTAGATACAACTCATCCAGATCATGTATACAGGCTCAAGAAGGCTCTCTATGGATTGAAGCAAGCTCCAAGAGCTTGGTATGAAAGGCTAACAGAGTTCCTTACTCAGCAAGGGTATAAGAAGGGAGGAATTGACAAGACTCTCTTTGTCAAACAAGATGCTGAAAACTTGATGATAGCACAGATATATGTTGATGACATTGTGTTTGGAGGGATGTCGAATGAGATGCTTCGACATTTTGTCCAACAGATGCAATCTGAATTTGAGATGAGTCTTGTTGGAGAGCTGACTTATTTTCTGGGACTCCAAGTGAAGCAGATGGAAGACTCCATATTTCTCTCACAAAGCAAGTTCGCAAAGAACATTGTCAAGAAGTTTGGGATGGAAAATGCCAGCCATAAAAGAACACCTGCACCTACTCACTTGAAGCTGTCAAAGGATGAAGCTGGCACCAGTGTTGATCAAAGTCTGTACAGAAGCATGATTGGAAGTTTACTATATTTAACAGCAAGCAGACCTGACATCACCTTTGCAGTAGGTGTTTGTGCAAGATATCAAGCCAATCCCAAGATAAGTCACTTGAATCAAGTAAAGAGAATTCTGAAATATGTAAATGGCACCAGTGACTATGGGATTATGTACTGTCATTGTTCAGATTCAATGCTGGTTGGATATTGTGATGCTGATTGGGCTGGAAGTGCAGATGACAGAAAAAGCACTTCTGGTGGATGTTTCTATTTGGGAAACAATCTTATTTCATGGTTCAGCAAGAAGCAGAACTGTGTGTCCCTATCTACTGCAGAAGCAGAGTATATTGCAGCAGGAAGCAGCTGTTCACAACTAGTTTGGATGAAGCAGATGCTGAAGGAGTACAATGTCGAACAAGATGTCATGACATTGTACTGTGACAACATGAGTGCTATCAATATTTCTAAAAATCCTGTTCAACACAGCAGAACCAAGCACATTGACATTAGACATCACTATATTAGAGATCTTGTTGATGATAAAGTTATCACACTGAAGCATGTTGCCACTGAGGAACAAGTAGCAGATATTTTCACAAAGGCATTGGATGCAAATCAGTTTGAAAAACTGAGGGGCAAGCTGGGCATTTGCCTGCTAGAAGAGTTATAGCAATTACTTCTATCTGAACGTGCTCAAACGTCAATTGCACGTTCACTACTGGGCCAAAACAAATTCAACCTTCGTTTCACACGACCCTCTACATTCCTCATTCAAACTTGCATTTTCGTGGCAATCTCGTTTTCATCAGCATTCCCCAACACTTCTCAGATATTCACGAAACCACTCCAAAAGCTCTGCTTCTCCATGGCTACCTCACCAAAAGAAACCTCATCCCCTGTTTCACCCTCTGTACCATCATCTCCATCATCCACCAAAACTCCATCAAACCAGGAACAACCCGAATTCAATATCCAACCCATACAAATGATTCCTGGTCCAGGCCCTGTTCCTGAGAAACTGGTCCCTAAAAGACAACAGGGAGTGAAGATTTCTGAAAACCCTAGCTTTGCAACAAGCCCTAGGGAAGTAGACACTGAGATGGATAAGAAGATCCGCAGTCTTGTGAATAGCATTTTGAAAAATGCTTCTGTGCCTGATGCTGATAAAGATGTTCCAACATCTTCCACCCCAAATGCTGAAGTCCTCCATTCACCCAGTGAAGAGGAATCAACAGAGGAAGAGGATCAAGCCACAGAGGAGACCCCTGCACCAAGGGCACCAGAACCTGCTCTAGGTGACCTCATTGACCTAGAAGAAGTAGAATCTGATGAGGAACCCATTACCAAAAAGTTGGCACCTGGCATTGCAGAAAGATTACAAAGCAGGAAGGGAAAAACCCCCATTACTAGGTCTGGACGTATCAAAACTATTGCACAGAAGAAGAGCACACCAATCACTCCTACCACATCCAGATGGAGCAAAGTTGCAATCCCGTCCAAGAAGAGGAAAGAAATTTCCTCATCTGATTCTGATGATGATGTCGAACTAGATGTTCCCGACATCAAGAGAGCCAAGAAATCAGGGAAAAAGGTGCCTGGAAATGTCCCTGATGCTCCATTGGACAACATTTCATTCCACTCCATTGGCAATGTTGAAAGGTGGAAATTTGTATATCAACGCAGACTTGCTTTAGAAAGAGAACTGGGAAGAGATGCCTTGGATTGCAAGGAGATCATGGACCTCATCAAGGCTGCTGGACTGCTGAAAACTGTCACCAAGTTGGGAGATTGTTATGAAAGCCTAGTCAGGGAATTCATTGTCAACATTCCCTCTGACATAACAAACAGAAAGAGTGATGAGTATCAGAAAGTGTTTGTCAGAGGAAAATGTATTAGATTCTCCCCTGCTGTAATCAACAAATACCTGGGCAGACCAACTGAAGGAGTGGTGGATATTGCTGTTTCTGAGCATCAAATTGCCAAGGAAATCACTGCCAAGCAAGTCCAGCATTGGCCAAAGAAAGGGAAGCTTTCTGCAGGGAAGCTAAGTGTGAAGTATGCAATCCTGCATAGGATTGGCACTGCCAACTGGGTACCCACCAATCATACTTCCACTGTTGCCACAGGTTTGGGTAAATTTCTGTATGCTGTTGGAACCGAGTCCAAATTTAATTTTGGAAACTATATTTTTGATCAAACTATTAAGCATTCAAAATCTTTTGCTGTCAAATTACCCATTGCCTTCCCAACTGTATTGTGTGGCATTATGTTGAGTCAACATCCCAATATCTTAAACAACATTGACTATGTGAAGAAGAGAGAATCTCCTCTATCCCTGCATTACAAACTGTTTGAGGGGACACATGTCCCAGACATTGTCTCGACATCAGGGAAAGCTGCTGCTTCAGGTGCTGTGTCCAAGGATGATTTGATTGCTGAACTCAAGGACACATGCAAGGTGCTGGAGGCAACCATCAAAGCCAACACAGAGAAGAAAATGGAGCTGGAACGCCTGATCAAAAGACTCTCAGACAATGGCATTGATGATGGAGAAGCAGCTGAGGAAGAAGAAGATGCAGCAGAGGATACAGAATCAGATGATGATGATTCTGATGCCACCCCATGACCATCAGACCTTTATTTTTTTTACTGTTACTAGCTATTGGGGCATGTCCCTTTGAACAATGGATTGCTATTGGTCTGTAATATTTGCACCTTAATTTCATGCATTCTACTTTTGCCAAATTCTGTCTAAAAAGGGGGAGTAGTAGGATAGGATATTATGCATGTAGATTATGCAGTAGATTATGCATGTAGGATATTATGCATGATTTATGATCTTGAGGGGGAGTAGTATTTATACTGCTGCTGCTGATGATGATTGATGTAAGCTACTGAAACTAGTAGCTGATAGAAGATGCTGCAGTAAGAGCATGGAGACAGGGGGAGCAGAAAGCTGATGTCACGTGAGATGTCTTGACATCCTGGAAAAGACTTGTAGATTTGCAACTTGCAGAATTTTGCTGTCACCACTACAGAGACTGCTGTGCTTGATTACTCTGATAATGAAAGTTGCTGATCCCACCTGCATGACTGCTCGTACCTGCTCAGGAAGTGTCTAAGTATGTTTTAGACAAAATTTGCCAAAGGGGGAGATTGTTAGTGCTTAGCTTTACTGAGTTTTAAAAGATTGGCTAAAATTTTGTTAAAACATAAGCACTTAGACAATGAAGGAAAGCTGGAGTTGCTGCACATGATGTCTAACATTATGTCAAGGAATCAGATCGGGCTGCACAATGCACAAGGCAAGATAAAATGTCAAATGAAGAATTGAAGCTGCAGGATCCACGATGTCGGATACAATGTCCAGGACATCCTGCCCGAAAATACTGGACACATAAATCTGTTATACCTTTAACAGATTAATGTGCAGTCAGCAACAGATTAGGCGATCTATCTTTAGGAACGAATTAAAAGATAATTAAAGTTCGAATTACAAACTTGAATAGTTCGTTCAGGGATTAAAGATTAAAGATAAAAACTAAAAGATCAAACTTTATCTTTTAGATCTTTAAGTGCAGATTTTTCAGGAGAATGATAGATCTTATCCAGCGCAAGTTGTTGCAGCCCAGATACGCACACTGCTATATAAACATGAAGGCTGCACGAGTTTTCCACCAAGTCAGAGATTGAAGAGTTATTTTGTGAGTTTTGTGACTTGAGTGTTTTGTGAGCCACCTTGATGTTACCCTAACATCAAGTGTTGGACCTGAGTGTGTAGAGTTGATCTCTATTGTTCAGAGAGCAATCTCTGGTGTGTCTTTGATTTGTTTGTAAACACGGGTGAGTGATTGAGAGGGAGTGAGAGGGGTTCTCTTATCTAAGAGTGGCTCTTAGGTAGAAGTTGCACGGGTAGTGGTTAGGTGAGAAGGTTGTATACAGTGGTTGTTAGATCTTCGAACTAATACTATTTTAGTGGATTTCCTCCCTGGCTTGGTAGCCCCCAGATGTAGGTGACGTTGCACCGAACTGGGTTAACAATTCTCTTGTGTTATTTACTTGTTTAATCTGTTCATACGGTCATATACAATCTGCATGTTCTGAAGAGCGATGTCGTGACATCCTGTACGACATCTGTCCCCAGTATCAGAATTTCAGGGGAGTGCCTTGGCAGATTACCTGGCTCAACAACCCATCAATGACTATCAACCCATGCATCCAGAATTCCCAAATGAGGACATCATGAACTTGTTCGAAGAAGTAGAGGATAAAGACAGGGATAAATGGATCGTGTGGTTTGACGGCGCGTCTAATGCACTGGGTCATGGAGTTGAGGCAATATTGGTTTCCCCGGACAAACAATATATACCATTCATGACTAGGTTGGGTTTCGATTGCATAAACAACATAGCTAAGTATGAGGCATGTGCCCTTGGGATCCAAGCGGCAATTGAATTCAAGGTCAAGTTGCTCAAGGTATATGGGGACTCGGCCTTGGTAATTCACCAGTTGAAAGGAGAATGGGAGACTAGAGACCATAAATTGGTACCTTACCAGGCTTACATCAGGAAGATGATAGAATTCTTTGATGACATATCTTTTCATCACATTCCTAGAGAATAAAATCAAATGGTCGACACTCTAGCCACGCTAGCATCCATGTTTCAGCTAAGCCCACACGGAGATTTTTCATAATTCAGATGTCGAGGCAAGCCTGCACATTGCTGCTTAATAGAAAAAGAGAAGGATGGTAAGCCTTGGTACTTTGATATCAAACGATACATCAAAGATAAGGAATACCCATAAGAGGCCTCTGATAACGACAAGAGAACGTTGCGGAGGTTAGCGGTCGGTTTCTTCCTGAGTGCGAATATCCTATACAAGAGGAACCATGACATGATACTGTTTCAATGTGTGGACGCTAGAGAGGCTGAGCAAATACTGGTAGAGGTACATGATGGATCCTTTGGGATGTATGCCAATGGACATGCCATGGCCTAAAAACTTCTGAGAGCGGGGTATTATTGGCTCACTATGGAGAGCGATTGTTGCATCCATGTGCGGAAATGCCATAAGTGTCAGGCCTTCGCTGATAATGTTAATGCTCCACCCATACCTCTAAATGTCTTGGTAGCACCTTGGCCATTCTTTATGTGGGGCATAGACATGATCGGAGCCATCGAGCCTGAAGCTTCAAACAGACATTGCTTCATCTTAGTCGCCATTGACTACTTCACCAAATGGGTCGAAGCAGCTTCATACGCTAGTGTGACTAGGACTGTGGTGATTAGATTCATCAAAAAAGAGATAATTTGCCGATATGGGTTGCCCAGGAAAATTATCACCGGTAATGCCACCAATCTGAACAACAAGATGATAAAGGAGAAGTGTAAGGATTTCAAGATCCAACACCATAATTCCACACCTTACCGGCCTAAGATGAATGGGGTAGTTAAGGCTGCTAATAAAAATATCAAGAAGATAGTTCAGAAGATAATTGTGCCATACAAGGATTGGCACAAGATGCTCCCCTTTGCATTGCATGGTTATCGAACTTCGGTGCGCACATCTATTGGGGCAACTTCTTTCTCTTTGGTGTATGGGATGGAGGTTGTGCTCCCGTTTGATGTGGAGGTTCCTTCTTTGAGAATCTTAGCCGAATTGGGGTTGGAAGAATCAGAATGGGCCCAAGCTCGCTTTGATCAGTTGAATCTTATCGAGGGTATGGGGTTGGCTGCCATGAGCCATGGGCGATTGTATCAAAGTAGAGTGAAGAATGCTTTTGACAAGAGGGTGCGCTTGCGCAAGTTCAACGAGGGAGATCTTGTCCTAAAGAAAGTATCGCAGGCTCAAAATTACCATCGAGGGAAATGGACCCCGAATTATGAAGGACCCTTTGTTGTGAAGAAGGCTTTTTTGGGAGGAGCATTGTTGCTTACAAACATGAATGACGAAGAGTTGTCCTCGCCTATAAACTCCGATATCATCAAGCAGTATTACGCATAACGCCTGGGGAAAGTGGAAGCCTCAACAAATGTGGGTTAATGATTTGGAAATCTTCCATAACTCCGATATCCTCCAAGACTCATTGGAATCTCTAAATCTGGAAATCTTTTGTAAACCATAATCGGAACATTAATAAATGTGGGTTAATGATTTGCATCTCAACCTTTTGTGTTGTGTCTCTTATCTTTTATCATCTTTAAGAACATACACTCTCGATCTTGCTCACTGAATCCAGAGCCATTTGGCTCGATCAACGGGGTGCCGTAAGCGTTTAAGTAAAATTGAACATGATAACACCTGTTTAATTGTTACATTTAAACGTCCGATCATAAACATACATGCATTTGCATCTTATCATCTAGATCCTGCAAACAAGAAGATGCATAGGGAGTCATTTTGAATGATGGTCAATACCACACGAATTTGGGTAAGCACTAGGGGCAGGTGAAAGGTAATACAAGGATCTTGTAGCATTGTTTCACATGTTTTGTAGGATGACACTTTCTTTGTCCAAGCTTAGGGGCATGTACAAACAGATGCTAGGCCCATGATCAGTCGATCATCATTCCGCGTCCAGCTGAAGACGTTAAAGAAGCGCTCCTAGGAGGCAGCCCAGTATCTCTAACTTTGCTCCTTAATTTCCTATTTTATACTCTTTCGTTTTCTTGAATTATATCCTGAATTTGCCTAAGTTTATATGCAATTATAGGATTTTTAGAGAGAAAATATAACAATGAATAACACAACTTTGCAAAGGATTTTTTGCAAAAAAAAAAAAATATATAGCTCTCTTGTCTGACAAATTTTATAAAGGGGAGGGGTGAAGCCATTTTTCACCCCATTTCTTCCCCCAAAGCACACCACCATCAACAAGCTTATAGGAGCCACCCTTGGCAGTAGCCCCAAGCTTCCATTGTGCGCTTTTGCTTTCATTTTTTGCATTTTCTTTCATCTCATACAAGTAAGTACCATCTCCCCTCAAATTTTGCCTTTTTGTTATGGTATTTTGGTGCTTTATTTGTCATGTTCTTTACAAATTTTATGAGCTAAATTGTTTGTAAACCCATGGCTTGAATGTTTGATTGGGGGCTACAATGGATGGCGCTAGGCATATCCTTGATCCTATTGTAGATTGGCATGCCATATTATTCTCCATTCCTCATTTTTACATGCTTAAACATGAACCCACCAACCGTTCGATAAAATGCCTCAATAACCATTGCATGTGTTGTGAAATTTGGGTTGTGGAATGATGTTGGCACACGTACAGCCATCATTTGTAATGTGTGAGCAACTTAGTGGTTAGATCACAATTCCGAGAGCATAAGCTAGGCAAAGGAATCAAAACTTTGTTTGAATGCAAAATACATGAATTGCATGAACATGTGAAAGTATTTGGTTGAAATTAGCCTATTTATTGGTTGAGCTTGCTACACTATGATAGGCACCTTGCATCTGGGTAGCTAAAATATTTTTTCAAAAAAAATAATATGTGCACCGATGTAAGTTTGGTTTTAATTAGTTGCACAATAACACTTGCAATTGGTAAAAAGAAAGATACATTGTCCATAATTAATTGGCTTTTGCTTGTTTAGGATAAATGAAATGATGGTTGTGTGTTTCATGCAAACTAACTTTTATGGATGTGTCTTTGCAGGAAATGGCTCCAAAAAAGCTTCTCTCCAAGAGGGCAAGGAAGGATTTCGCGGGAGAAGGATCTAGTGCGGCCCCACAAGCGGATATAGAATTTGACGGACACCGGTTCCGAAGTGAGGAACACCAACGCTGCTTTGAAGCAATCAAGAGTTGGGCTTTCCTCAAGGAGAGACGGGTCCAGTTGAGAGAGGGAGAATACACTGAGTTCCAGAAGGAAATTGCCCGGAGGCAATGGACTCAACTCGCAGGGCCCATGGCTAAATATGACCCTGAAATAGTCATGGAGTTCTATGCCAATGCATGGCCCACAGAGGAGGGAGTCAAGGATAAGCGCTCCTGGGTGCGGGGCCAATGGATCCCCTTTGATGATTAATCAGTTCCTGGGGCATGCATTAGTCTTAGAGGAGGGGCAACATTGCGAGTTCAGCGAGAGAAGGAGCCAGGCTTCGGGGTTTGATGAGGAGGCCATCGGCCAGCTGTTGTGTGTCCCGGGGCAGGACTTCGCCCAAAGTGTGACAGGGAGCCGGGTGCGGATCATGCGCACTAGCATGACCACCCTGACACAGATCTAGATGATACTGCTTCTCAGGAACATCCTGTTAGACAAGTGGCCTCAGACATCTTAAGAAGGGGGGTGATGTGTCATTATTTCCTCCTATTTCTTAACCCTTTTTGCACCATTTTAATTACTGATTAGTCTTAATTGTCAAATTAATTATGCAGTTTTATCATTTGGGCCTATTGGACTAATTTTGTGTTTTTAATTTAATTTCAGGAGAATTATAAGCAATTGGGCTTGGACTTGAAGAGAGCAGACAATTTTATCAAATCTTATCTTATCTAGATTTTATCTAATCTAGACATTATTTCATATAGATCTTATCTTATCTTATCTTATTTAGATTTTATTTCATCTAGATTTTATTTTATCAAATCTTATCTTATCTTGTCTAGATTTTATTTTATTTATGGGCTTGGACTTAAAATAGATTTGTAAGCTTTGGGGTTGAAAATATATAACAGCACCAAGGCTCTAGTTTGAGATCTCTCCCCTCTTTCATTTTTAGTTTTAGGCTTCTCTTCTTCTTTTAGACACTTTTTCGTTTTGCAATTCAAGTTTTACTTTTCATTTTAGCAATAAAATTTCGTTCTCTATTGATTAATGGAAGGCTAAGTCTCCAACGTTGTTTTCTCTTGAGGATCAAGCACAGTTCTCTTTGATGTTCTATTATTACTATTAAATTTTGTTTAGTTTTTCCTCTTCACCAATTACTCTGTATTTGTTGCTATTAATTCATGCATGCTTAGTGCTTGATTAATTGTCTCTGTGCTTCATTTACGTTCATGCTTAATGATCGTTCATGATTAATTGGTGTATGTGTTGCTTAATCACATAATGAATGCCTTATGTTAAATTTTGCTTAGTAATTTAATTTAGGGTTAGATTAAGTGGTTGAACTGATAAAGGATAAACTCTCGTAACCTAGGATAAGAGACTTGCTTATGAATCAAGGGAAAACAACGTGTTTTAATTCTGATATTTTCGAATTCACATCTATTCGCTATTTAATTTACAAAAGCAAACAACCCCCCCCCAATTCGTTACTATTTTCCTACTATCTGATATGAACATTTGGTTTATCATTGCTCGTTGGGAAACAACCTAGGATCACTTCCTAGTTACTACATTTTAATGTTTATTTGATTCGAGTACGACCTCGATCAAATTTGGCGCCGTTGCCGGGGAGCAATGTCCAAAGGTTCATAATAGCTAGTGATTCGTGTTTTATGTTTAGTTGTTTTAAGTTTTCGTGTTGTGTTAGTGTTGTTTAGTGTCATTTAGTGTCTTGTTATTTTGTTTAGTGTGGTGTTTTGTTTTAGTTTTTATGTTCAGCGCTTTCCCTGTTTCAGTTTTTGTGTTTTGCTGTGAATAGTGTTTTGCGACGGATTTAGCGACCACTTTTGTTGATCTGGAAAACCGAGTAGTAGTGCAAATCCCTTAGCAGCTGAATTAGTGATTGTTGCTGACAATTTAATTGGTGATTTTTGTTTTGATAGTTAGGGTTGTTATTTTTGGCTGAATTTTGGTGTGGTAGGTTCTTTTGACTCATATTTTGTGTGAAAAATACTAGGAACACTTGTTGTGGCCAGATTTGAGAGATTCAAAAAAATTTGAGAACTTGTGTGTACCAAAACTTCAAACGGCCATAACTTTTGCTCTGGGTATCAGAATGACTATTATTATATATGTATTTTGGGTAGAAAAAAATTCCCCATACCGTGGCAGCCGAGGTCTCTAGCTAGCCAAAATCGCCTGTTTACTAGTTTTTTTTTCAAGTTTTATTGTTTTATTTTTCTAAACTTTCCTTAGGTAGTTTCCATAGTTAGACTTTGAATTTTTGCCTGAAAATTTTTGTGCCATCTTTTCATGATTTTAGGGTGTTGCTCACAAAATTTCAAGTCATTTGAATATCATTTGAGGGTAGTTGTAGTTCAAACCTACATTGTTACTTGCATAAGAAGGCAACTAGTTGTGCATGCTGAATGTAGTGTATGACTAGGGACAATCCATCTGACTTACAACCCTTTGATCCTGAGATAGATAGGACATTTCATAGATTAGTTAGGCATCATTTTGTACCTTTTGAGTATTGGATGCACAAGCTTTCGTAGGTGAAATCAGGTGCAGCCATTTCCCTTTGAGTCCTCTCACGGGGTGGAGGTTGTGCCATGTTCTCAGAATGTTCAAAACTATAATCAACCATAGAATGCTCAGACTCACCAATAACAGAATGCTCAGGATGCTCAAAACTGCACTGATCCATTGGCTTCCAAAGTTTCATGGCCTTGCAGGTGAAGACCCGCACAAACATCTAAAAGAATTCCATATTGTCTGCTCCACCATGAAACCCCTAGATGTCTAGGAGGATCACATATTTCTGAAGGCTTTTCCTCATTCTTTAGAGGGAGTGGCAAAGGACTGGCTATATTACCTTGCTCCAAGGTCCATCACGAGCTGGGATGACCTCAAGAGAGTATTCTTAGAAAAAATTTTCCCTACTTCCAGGACCACGACCATCAGAAAGGATATTTCAAGCATTAGGCAACTCAGTGGAGAGAGCCTATATGAATACTGGGAGAGATTTAAAAAACTATGTGCCAGTTGCCCTCACCACCATATTTTTTAGCAGCTTCTCCTCCAATATTTTTATGAAGGACTCAGTAACATGGAGAGAAGTATGATAGATGCTACCAGTGGTGGAGCCCTTGGAGACATGACCCCTGCTGAAGCCAGAAATTTAATTGAGAAGATGGCTTCCAACTCCCAGCAATTTAGTGCCAGAAATGATGCTATTGTCATTAGAGGAGTGCATGAAGTAGCCACGAATTCATCTTCATCAGCCGAGACTAAGAAGCTTGAAGGTAAACTAGATGCCTTGGTTAACCTGGTAACCCAACTGGCCATGAATAAAAAATCTGTACCTGTCGCCAGACTCTGTGGTTTATGCTCCTCTGTCGACCACCACATAGACCTTTGCCCTTCTGTGTAACAATCTGAAGCAATTGAACAGCCTGAAGCTTATGCTGCAAACATCTACAATAGACCTCCTCAACCTCAGCAACAAAATCAGCCACAACAGAACAATTATGACCTCTCCAGCAATAGGTACAATCCCGAGTGGAGGAATCATCCCAACCTTAGATGGTCGAATCCTTCACAACAACAACAACAACAACAACAACAACCTTATTTTCAGAATGTTGCTGGCCCAAGCAGACCATACGTTCCTCCACCAATCCAGCAGCAACAACAACAACAGCAACAGCCCCAAAAAAAAGCAAACAGTTGAGGCTCCTCTGCAACCTTCCCTTGAAGAACTTGTGAGGCAAATGACTATGCAAAACATGCAGTTTCAACAAGAGACCAGAGCCTTCATTCATATCTTAACTAATCAGATGGGACAATTGGCTACACAGTTAAATCAACAATAGTCCTAGAATTCTGACATATTACCTTCTCAATCTGTCCAGAATCCCAAAAATATGAGTGCCATTGCATTGAGGTCGGGAAAGCAGTGTCAAGGACCTCAACCAACAACATCTTCCTCATCTGCAAATGAACCTGCCCAACTTTACTCTACTCCAGAAAAATGTGATGACAAAAATTTAAAGAGTAAGTTACCTAACAATTTCTATGCAGGTGAATCTTCCACTGGTAATTCTGATTTACAGAAGCAGCATATCCCTCTTCCATTCCCTCCAAGAGCAATTTCCAACAAAAAAATGGAAGAGGCAGAGAAGGAGATATTGGAAACATTTAGAAAAGTAGAGGTAAACATACCTCTGCTGGATGCAATAAAGCAAATTCCAAGATATGTTAAATTCTTTAAGGAGCTATGCACTAATAAGCGGAAGCTTAAAGGAAGTGAAAGAATTAGTATGGGCAGAAATGTCTCCGCATTGATTGGTAAATCTGTTCCCCAAATCCTTGAAAAATGTAAAGATCCAGGTACATTTAGCATACCTTGTATTATAGGGAACAGTAAGTTTGACAATGCCATACTAGATTTAGGAGCTTCTGTTAGTGTTATGCCTCTGTCTATTTTTAATTCTATATCTCTAGGTCCTTTGCAGTCAACTGATGTGGTAATTCATTTAGCTAATAGAAGTGTTGCCTATCCTGCTGGTTTCATAGAGGATGTCTTAGTTAGAGTTGGTGAACTAATTTTCCCTGTTGATTTTTATATTTTGAATATGGAGGAGGGATTTTATCAAGGATCAGTTCCCATCATTCTAGGCAGACCTTTTATGAAAACTGCTAGAACTAAGATAGATGTATATGCAGGCACACTATCTATGGAGTTTGGTGATATAACTGTTCATTTTAATATTCTTGATGCTATGAAACACCCATCTGAAGATCTTTCTGTATTTCGTGCTGAAATAATTGATCATATTGTTAATGAATACATGACTGATCTTCATTCTAATTTGCATGCCTGTCACTCTTCATGCATTGAATCTGAATTTGTACTTGATCATATGTCTGCATTTGATGCTGAGAGTGAATCTAAAATTGATATTGAGTACATGACTGGTGATGTTTTACCTCTTGAGATTGATTTTCTAGAGTCAGATAGAACTAACCATGTTTCAGGAAGTACATATACCTCTGACTTTCTTTATGAGGTACAGGCTGAGAAACCATCTCTTTCTACCATTATCCAGCCGCCCACACCAGAATTGAAGCCTCTGCCATCAAATTTAAAATATGCTTACTTGGATGATAGCAAAAGTTTTCCAGTAATTATATTTACCTCCCTTGTTGATGAGCAAGAGGAGAAGTTGTTATCATTTCTCAAGAAGCATAAGAAGGCTATAGGCTGGACCCTGGCGGACATTCCTGGTATTAGCCCATCCACATGTATGCATCGGATAAATTTAGAGGATTGGGCTAAACCAGTAAGACAGCCACAGAGAAGACTCAACCCGATAATTCTTGATGTAGTGAAGAAGGAGGTAACCAAGCTTTTGCAAGCTGGAATCATTTATCCTATCTCCGACAGCCAATGGGTGAGTCCCGTCCAGGTAGTCCCGAAGAAAACCGGCCTCACCGTGATAAAAAATTAGAAGGAGGAGCTAATTCCTACTCGGGTGCAGAACAGTTGGAGAGTCTGCATTGACTATAGGAGGCTGAACCAGGTTACCAAAAATGACCATTTTCCCCTACCATTCATTGAACAGATGCTTGAATGCCTGGCAGGTAAATCTCACTACTGTTTTCTTGATGGTTTTTCTGGTTATATGCAAATCACTATTGCTCCTGAGGATCAGGAAAAAACCACATTCACCTGCCCCTTCGGCACTTTTGCCTATAGGAGGATGTCTTTCGGCCTGTGCAATGCCACTGGTACCTTCCAGTGGTGCATGATCAGTATTTTTAGTGATTTTTTAGAAAATTGCATAGAGGTATTTATGGATGATTTCACTGTATATGGATCCTCTTTTGATATTTGTTTGGATAGTCTGGAAAAGGTTTTGAATAGATGCACTGAAACTAACCTTGTTCTAAATTTTGTAAAATATCATTTTATGGTTGAGCAAGGTATAGTTTTAGGCCACATTATTTCCAATAAGGGCATTGAAGTAGATCCTGCAAAAATTTATGTTATTTCACAATTGCCTTACCCCTCTTGCGTGCAAGAGGTGCGATCTTTTCTTGGTCATGCAAGATTCTACAGGCACTTTATAAGAGATTTTAGCAAAGTAGCCCTTCCACTATCCAACTTGTTGCAAAAGGAGGTGGAGTTTGACTTTAATGATAAATGCAAATAGGCTTTTGATTGCCTCAAAAGAGCACTGACTATCACCCCCATCATCCATGCACCCGACTGAACAAACCCTTTTGAGCTTATCTATGATGCATCAAATTATGCATTGGGGGTTGTCCTTGCTCAAAAAATTGATAAATTGCCTAGGGTGATATATTATGCTTCTAGGACTTTAGATGCTGCCCAAGCGAATTATACTACTACTGAGAAAGAGCTACTAGCAATAGTTTTTGCTCTTGAAAAATTTCGTTCTTATTTGCTTGGTACTCGCATTATTGTTTATACTGACCATGCAGCTTTAAAGTACTTGTTGAAGAAGGCTGATTCAAAGCCTAGGTTGATCCGATGGATGCTCTGGCTCCAAGAGATTGACTTGGAGATCTGTGATAGGAGCGGAGCACAAAATGTATTTGCTGATCATTTGAGTCGGATCGAGCGTGTGTCTGATGAGGACTCACCCATTCAAGATGATTTCCCGGATGATCATTTGTATATATTGTATAGTATTTCTGATTCTCTTTCTACTCCCTGGTTTGCTAACATTGTCAATTATTTAGTTGCTTCTGTTTTTCCTCCCTTAGCATCTAAGGCTCAAAAAGATAGAATTAAAAGTGATGCTAATCATTTTATTTGGGATGACCCCTACTTATGGAAATTGTGCAGTGATCAGGTCATTAGACGATGCATTCCAAATCATGAGACTGACTCAGTCCTGCAGTTTTGTCATTCTTCCGCACCGGGAGGTCATCTGGGTGTTAAAAGGACAGCTTGCAAAGTGCTTGACTGTGGCTTTTATTGGCTCGCCATCTTTAAAGATGCATGGAAGATTTGTAGCACTTGTGAGCAGTGCCAGAGAGCAGGAAGTGCACTTACATGGTGACAACAAATGCCTCAGCAACCTATGCTATTTTGTGAGGTGTTTGATGTCTGGGGCATAGATTTCATGGGTCATTTTCCTGTCTCTTTTGGTTATGTTTACATTCTCCTTGCAGTTGATTATGTTTCAAAATGGGTGGAAGCCAAGCCCACTAGAACTAATGATGCTAAGGTTGTTGCAGATTTTGTCAGATCTAATATGTTTTGCAGGTTTGGAGTACCTAAAGAAATCATTAGTGATCAAGGAACCCATTTTTGCAACAAATCAATGCATGCCTTGCTTAAGAAGTACGGGGTTGAACACAGGGTATCCACACCATACCACCCCCAAACCAATGGACAGGCATAAATTTCTAGCAGGGAGATCAAGAGAATTTTAGAGAAGATTGTGCAGTCAAGCAGGAAAGATTGGAGTACCAGGCTTGATGATGCTCTTTGGGCACATAGGACTGCCTACAAAGCACCCATAGGAATGTCTCCTTATCAGGTTGTCTTTGGAAAGGCATGTAATCTTCCAGTGGAGATTGAGCACAAAGCATATTGGGCAGTGAAGACCTGCAACTTCTCTATGGATCAAGCTGGTGAGGAAAGAAAGTTGCAACTGAGTGAGTTAGATGAGATCCGCCTAGAAGCCTACAAGAATGCCAAGTTCTACAAAGAAAAGACCAAGAAGTTCCATGATAGCATGATAATTAAGAAGGACTTCATGGTTGGGCAAAAAGTGTTATTGTATAATTCTAAGCTTGGACTCATGAGTGGTAAGTTGAGGTCTAAGTGGATTCGTCCTTTTGTTGTTACTAATTTTTTTCCTTATGGTACAATTGAGATCAAAAGCGACTCCACAAACAAGAGCTTCAAGGTCAATGGACACCGACTTAAGCCATTTCTCACAAACCCTTCTTTAGTGGACGTAGTGGTGGAAGAGACTTCCTTACTCCACCCTACTCTTCCTCCACCATGACTTAGGGAGTTTTTCTTTTCCTATCTCCTCCTTTATTTTTATTACGTTTGTCCGATTCTATTTGATGGTTTAATTGCCTTTAATCTTTTAATTGTGCTACATTGAGGACAATGTGTTGTTTAAGTATGGGGGGGGGGGAGTGTTCTTTGGTTTTGGTTGCTAGTTTTGTTGGATTTGTTAATTTTTTTAGTTTTGTTGGGTTTCTAGTTTAATATTTTAGGTCAATTCTGTTTGCATGTACAACTTTGCATGTTTTTCTTTGAATTATAGGATATCTTCAAGTAATGGGTAATTGTTTTGAAAATAAAAGTCTCTTGACATTTTGTGATTTGAAATCCTTTTTTTCCCTCTACATGTCATGATAGTTTTGAAAGCTCAATTTGAAAGTGATAAGTTTACCTTTGTGAGAATTTGAGCCATCCATCATCATAATCATTTGGTGTGTTTTGCCCCATTGATTGCTTGCACAATAGCCTTGGCTTGATTCTTGTTGATGCTTCCTAATTCACATGCATATTTGGAAATGATTTAGGCAATTTTGTTCTTATAAGCCTCTAGTCAAATGGACTTACCTTAAATTAATTCCTTTGATAGCCCTTTTGAGCCTTGTTTCCCTTTCCTTGTTTTGAAGCTCATTACAAGCCTTAAGTAAAAAACCATGATCTCACCTTAACCTTAAGGAATTTTGGAGCTTTGGAATTGTTTTGGGAATAAGTGTGAGGGGGGTTTTGTTGGATAACATGTGTTTGTTGGCTATGCTTCATGATGTATTTTTGGGCCATACTGATGTACATTGTATATGGGTTAAATGTTGGACATGCTGCCGAATGATATGCTAGTTCTCAAATGCTACCGTTCTTTAAAAAAAAATTCAAGTTGAATCAATTAAAAAAAAAGCAATAAAGTTGAGTGAATAAGATCTTAAATGGAAAAAGAATGACGAGACTCTTAGCTCTACTCTTTGCATTTAAAATTTTATCTTTAGGTTTTTTTATTTTTTTCTTAATATGCACTTATTCCCCATTGCTCCTCTATTCCTTTGGGATTTAGCTACTTATTCCATATTTTTCCCTACCTTGTCCTTGGCCCCATTACAACATTAAAAGACCTTTTGATCCTCATGTGCTTGTGTTTATGGGTTGATTGTCAATTTTAGAATCTTGCCAAGTTTATGTGGTGTTGGTTTTCATGGGTGCTTTGAGGGTAAATAGTAGCCTAGACACTTAAGAGATAAAGTGTATATCTTGTGAGGCTTTATCACTTTTCATTCTTGAGCTGATTAACTATTTTGCCATAATTGGGTTACTTGGATGATTTTCACGAATGTCTTGACTCTTTGGATCTCTTCATGTTAGATGTTACCCATTCCTTTCATTCCTTGATGTTCATTGAGAAATATGTAAATGTTTTTGTTTGTCTCTCTTTGATACCCTTGGATTTTGTTCTTTGTTTCATTTTGCCCAGGAGTGCAAAAGGCTAAGTATGGGGGGTTTTGATGTGCCATTATTTTCTCCTATTTCTTAACCTTTTTTGCACCATTTTAATTACTGATTAGTCTTAATTGTCAAATTAATTATGCAGTTTTATCATTTGGGCCTATTGGACTAATTTTGTGTTTTTAATTTAATTTCAGGAGATTTATAAGTAATTGGGCTTGAATCCAGAATTGGGCTTGGACTTGAAGAGAGCTGACAATTTTATCAAATCTTATCTTATCTAGATTTTATCTAATCTAGACATTATTTCATCTAGATCTTATCTTATCTTATCTTATTTAGATTTTATTTCATCTAAATTTTATTTTATCAAATCTTATCTTATCTTGTCTAGATTTTATTTTATTTATGGGCTTGGACTTAAAACAGATTTGTAAGCTTTGGGGCTGAAAATATATAACAGCACCAAGGCTCTAGTTTAAGCTCTCTCCCCTCTTTCATTTTTAGTTTTAGGCTTCTCTTCTTCTTTTAGACACTTTTTCGTTTTGCAATTCCAGTTTTTACTTTTCGTTTTAGCAATAAAATTTCATTCTCTATTGATTAATGGAAGGCTAAGTCTCCAGTGTTGTTTTCTCTTGAGGATCAAGCACAGTTCTCTTTGAGGTTCTATTATTACTATTAAATTCTGTTCAGTTTTTCATCTTCACCAATTACTCTGTATTTGTTGCTATTAATTCATGCGTGCTTAGTGCTTGATTAATTGTCTCTGCGCTTTATTTACGTTCATGCTTAATGATCGTTCATGATTAATTGGTGTATATGTTGCTTAATCACATAATGAATTCCTTATGTTAAATTTCTCTTAGTAATTTAATTTAGGGTTGGATTAAGTGGTTGAACTGATAAAGGATAAACTCTCGTAACCTATGATAAGAGACTTGCTTGTGAATCAAGGGGAAGCAACGTGTTTTAATTCTGATATTTTCAAATTCACATCTATTCGCTGTTTAATTTACAAAAGAAAACAACCCCCCCCCCCAATTCGTTACTATTTTCCTACTATCTGTTATGAACATTTGGTTTATCATTGCTCGTTGGGAAACGAGCTAGGATCACTTCCTAGTTACTGCATTTTAATGTTTATTTGATTCGGGTACGACCTCGATCAGGGGGGGTTGAATTAAGATATCACAAACTTTTTAAGATTAAAAATTTTATTTTGATTTTAACCCAAATCCCAAGATTCCTTTCAAAATGAACTCCTAAAGAATTATGCAAATTAATATTACTGAATAGAAGCAATAAGCAATAATAAATAAAGGAGTTTAAGGGAAGAGAAAATGCAAACTTAGATTTATACTGGTTCGGCCACACCCTTGTGCCTACGTCCAGTCCCCAAGCAACCCGCTTGAGAGTTCCACTATCTTGCAAAAACCCTTTACAAGTTCTGAACCACACAAGGACAACCCTTCCTTTGTGTTCAGATTACTTTACAACAAGAGACCCTTGGTCTCTTAATCCCTTTTTAGAAATAAGATGAAGAGAAGAAGAAATCTCTTTTGAAAGAGATAGATTGAACAATTAAGCACTCAAATAATTCCTTATTGAATTGCAAGTGTATTGACCAAGGAATTTTTAAGAGGATAAGATGATTTTTCTTTTTGAGAGGATAAGACCTTTTTATTTTGAAAAACTCTAAGCAAACTCGTGTTCCAAGTCACATATAAATAGACCTTTGATGGCCATGTAAAAACCACTTGAACAAATGTGACCCTTGGAAATAATTTTCTGAAAATCTCCTCTGGTAATCGATTACAAGACTTGTGTAATCGATTACAAACTTTAAAATTTGAATCAAAACGTTTAGTAACTGCTGGTAATCGATTACCATCCATGTGTAATCGATTACACTGTAAAATTTGAATTTTAATTTCTAATGGTTGTTATAAATCATTTTGGTCACTGGTAATCGATTACATCCTCTGGTAATCGATTACCAAAGAGTAAATCTCTAGAAAAATACATTTTTGCTTAAATTTATTGGCCAAACCTCTTGCTGTTTCAATTTGGAATTCCCTCCCTAAATCACTAGAGATCTTCTTGATGATGTATCTTGAATCTCTTGGATTTTTGCCTTGATCTTAACTTGAGAAGCACCTGTTCATATGGCATCAAAACATCATGATCATATGGCATCATCAAAACATCAAAGTCAAAGTCTTTGCTTCTACAATCTCCCCATTTTTTATGATGACAATTTAATTCTTGAAATCAAGATACAAGTAAAGTATATGCAAGATATAATGTTGCGTTCACTCATTTTATACTCCCCCTATGTTTTGGACTTAATGATCACATGGTCACTTGATTTCTAAGCTTCTAAACCACCCCGTTTCTCTCCCCCTTTGGCAACATAAAAAAGCCAAAGAACGTGGTAAGCAACACAAGATGGAAGAAAATGATAACTAAAGTTCACATAAGCATTCATAAATCAAAACCAAATATAATCCAATCATAAAATACTAAGTGCCAAATATAATCCAACCATAAAATGCTAAGTGCCAAATACCAAAATATAACGAAAGTTCAGAAAATGATAACTTGAAAAGCATAACCAAATACACAGCTTAAAATAAAAGATAATAATGATCTAAAACTAGGAAGGTGGTGGAAGGTCGAAGCACTGACGAAGATAAGTCACATCCTCTTCAAGCTGCATGATACGGGTATCCATTCCTTCAAAGCGACCATCCAAGGAATCAAACGTTCGCCAACATATGTGCAGGGGCCCCGTAATTCTGAAAGAACTTCATTCGTAAGGACTGAGGAATCATCTCTTTGAGGAGGAGTACGCTCGTCTTGTGGAGGTAGTGCGTCCTTCTTCAGCCATTGTCCATCACGATCCTTATAGTAACCAAATGAAGTTACTGCACCAGCACCTATAGCAAAAGATCTCTTGACTTGAACAAAAGGTTCATCATCAAGAGGAATTTGAAAATGATGGAGAAAAAGGGTGACCAATTAAGGATACGGAAGAGGTGCATTGGCCCGTAATGCCTTATGCATTCAGTACCTAACCAAGTAAGCCCAGTCGATCTGACGACCGGTAAGGAAAGCCCACATCAAAATCAAGTCCTCCTCAGAGGCTTGAGCCTGATTAGAAGAACAGGGAAGCAAAATTTTAACAATAATATAGTGCATGATGCGACAATCAAAAGGTTAATGATCCGACCAACAATCTACCGATCATATCAGCCTGGTCATTACAGACCATACGGTGAGCATCATGACTAGAATAATCAAACTTCCAGTTATCAACAATGGTGCCCTCAAAAGGTGCACCTTGACTGGGTAATTTAGTTAATGAAAACAGAGATTGATCAATGATCATAGAAATACCATGCACCTCAGAACGAATAATACCATCTTGAATTTTGAATTTGCTATAAAAGACTCTAACTAGTTTAGGATAATAAGGTAATTTTAAGGACATAAAATCAACTAATCCAGAGTTTTGAAACACTTGATAACATTTAAATGTCTCATCATTGAAGAAATCTATGTCTAGGTACTTAAGGTCTAAGATGATCCAAGAAGAAAATTGAGAATTGTACCGTAGATGTTGATCATCTAAAAAAAATAGAGTAGATGATCGTGGAGATGACAAGGAAGGATGAATTGGTGCTGTGGGTGCTTCAGATGGTCCGTGGCGGCGATGGCCAGCAACAGCGGTGGTGGAGGACGTTCCCTTTCTCTTCTTTGATGATTCTTCCATTTGATGAAGTTTTAATAAATTTCAATCGGTGGAATTGAAAGAGGAGTGAAAATGATGAAGATTGGGCTTTGTGGGACGTGTTTTGGTTAAGAATTGAGGGAGTTATGAAGATTTGAAGATTAGGGAAAATGAGGCACGTAGAGAGGAGTGTGGCTGCGCAACGCTACTGGTTTTTGTGAGTATTTATAGAAGAGGGTGTGATGTAATTGATTACAAGGTTTGGTAATCAATTACATGAGCATTTAACCTTCTGGTAATCAATTACAGGATGTTGTAATCGATTACAAGCTATCTGTTCTTGTGTAATCAATTACACGTGATGGTAATCGATTACCAGAACATTATCTAGGCTGTTCCCTTAAGGAATAGTTATGTCTAAGCTAAAAACATCTATCTATGTCAATTATCAATACTAATACTCATTTACTTCAATCAAACAAGTATCAATCACACAATAACATACCAATCAAACATAATTAACACCTTAGAATCAAAAATCAATCAATCATGAAACATTAAGATTTCAAACAACCAATCAATCCTTATTTATCCAAATCACTAATATCTAAGAGGCCTAATTCCCTTCTAATGTAAAAGAATGTTTCTTTTGGGAGAGGTTTTATGAAGATATCAGCAAGCTGATTCTTTGTATCAACAAACTCTAGCACACAATCTCCCTTCAGAACATGATCTCTTAGAAAATGGTGCCTAATTTCTATATGCTTGGTTCTAGAGTGTTGAATTTGATTTTTTGATAGATTGATTGCACTGGTATTGTCACACCTAATAGGTATATGGTCAAGAAAGATTCCATAATCAGAGAGTTGTTGCTTCATCCATAAAATCTGTGCACAACAACTGCTAGCAGAAATATATTCCGCTTCTGCAGTAGATAGAGCAACACTATTTTATTTCTTACTATGCCAAGAAACTAGAGCAGATCCAATGAATTGACAAATTCCACTTGTGCTCTTTCTATCTGTTTTAGAACCGGCAAAGTCTGAATCAGAGTATCCTATTAAGGTGCATGTAGAATTCCTAGGATACCATAAACCTATATTCATAGTGCCTAATAAATATCTTATGATTCTTTTAACGGCACTTAGATGTGATTGTTTGGGACTTGATTGAAATCTAGCACACATACACACACTAAACATTATATCAGGTCTGCTAGCAGATAAATAAAGAAGGGATCCAATCATACCTCGATATTGCTTAACATCTATTGACTGACCGATTTCATCTTTATCTAAATAACAAGCAGTGCTCATTGGTGTAGCCATGTGCTTAGCATTTTCCATGTCGAATCTATGAATTAACTCTTTGCAGCACTTGGATTGATTGACAAAAATACCATCCTTGGTTTGTTTAATTTGTAATCCAAGAAAGAAATTAAGTTCTCCAATCATTGACATTTCAAACTCACTTTGCATGTCATGAGAGAATTCCTTGCACAATAATTCATTAGTAGATCCAAAGATAATATCATCAACATAAATTTGAACTAATAAAATATCATGTGATTTTCTCTTTATGAAAAGAGTAGTATCTACTTTTCCTTTAGAGAAGTCCTTTTCTAAAAGGAACTTACTCAGACGTTCATACCAAGCCCTAGGGGCTTGCTTTAAGCCATATAAAGCCTTTTTTAATTTAAAAACATGATTAGGCTTGTCTAAGTTTTCAAATCCAGGGGGGTGATCAACATATACTTCCTCTTGAATAAAGCCATTTAAGAATGTACTTTTTACATCCATTTGATAAAGCTTAAAATTCATTATGGATGCATAAGCTAATAGCATTATGATGGCTTCCAATCTAGCAACTGGAGCATATGTCTCCTCATAATCTATTCCCTCTTCTTGATTATATCCTTTGGCGACTAATCTCGCCTTATTCCTTATAACTATGCCATTTTCATCTAATTTATTTCTAAACACCCATTTTGTCCCAATGATTGGGTAGTTTTCAGGTTTCTCAACTAACTCCCAAACATTATTTCTTTCAAATTGGTTTAGTTCTTCCTGCATAGCTATTATCCAATTTTCATCTATTATGGTTTCATTTAAATTTTTAGGTTCAATCATAGATACAAAAGCCATGTTTATTGCATAAATCTTTGAGATAATGTCTAGTTGTTACCCCTTTTGAGATGTCACCAAGAATGTTGTCAAGGGGATGATCTCTTGAAGCTTTCCACTCTTTTGGAAGATCATTATTTGCTTTGACTTCTACTGGAGGATCTTTATTGCTTCCTTCTCCTTTTCCTTTAGAATCTTTTCCATGAATGTGCATTTGTTCTAAAGATTCTGCAATATCATCTAAAACATCCTTTCTCGGAGAAATAGCATTAGACTCATCAAAGGAAACATGAATTGATTCTTCAATTGTCATTGTTCTCTTATTATAAATTCTATAAGCTTTACTATGCAAAGAATAACCAAGGAAAATTCCTTCATCTGACTTAGCATCAAATTTTCCTAAGTTTTCTTTTCCATTGTTTAATACAAAACACTTGCAACCAAAAACATGAAGGTGTGAAATGTTAGGTTTTCTACCATTAAACAGTTCATATGGAGTTTTCTTTAAAATGGGTCTTATTAAAGCCTTATTCATGATATAGCATGCAATATTAACGGCTTCAGCCCAAAAATATTTTGGAAGATGAGTGTCATTTAATAAGGTTCTAGCAATTTCTTCCAAAGATCTATTTTTCCTTTCAACAACTCCATTTTGTTGAGGGGTTCTAGGTGCAGAAAAGTTATGTTCAATGCCATGCTTATCACAAAATAATTCAAATTCTTTATTTTCAAATTCACCCCCATGATCACTCCTAATAGATATAATTTTGAGATTTTCCTTGTTTTGAATCATTTTTGCAAGTTTCCTAAATGCTTGAAATGCATCATTCTTATGAGTGATAAATAGTGTCCAAGTGTATCTAGAATAGTCATCAACTATATAAAGGGCATAGTAACTTCCTCCAAGACTCATGATTCTAGAAGGGCCAAACAAATCCATGTGTAGTAATTGTAAAGGTTGAGTAGTTGAAACAATGTTTTTGGATTTGAATGAAACTCTAGTTTGTTTTCCCTTTTGGCATGTATCACATAGTCTATCTTTTTCAAATTTTAGTTTTGGCAAACCAACAACTAAATCTTTTGAAATTAATTTTTTTAAGTGTTCCATGTTAATGTGAGAAATTCTTTTATGACATAGCCATGGATCATTATCTTTGCTAAGAAAACATTGATTATCACCTAGTTTTTGACTTAAGTCTATCATGTAAACATTATTGACTCTAAATCCATGCTTTATATTTGTATCATGTTCATATTCAATGACACATTTTTTAGAATCAAATGATACCAAATAGCCTTTATCACACAATTGACTAACACTAAGCAGGTTGTTCTTAAGACCTTCAACAAGTAGAACATTTTCAATGGGGGTTGAAGAATTTGTACCTATTTTTCCAACTCCAAGAATTCTACCTTTGTTGTTGTCACCATAGGCTACATGCCCGTTTTTCTTGGGAGAGATATGTGTGAACTTTGATGTATCTCCCATCATATGTTTTGAGCACCCGCTATCTATGTACCACTTTTTCCTCAAGGGTTCCTACAAGATCAATATTGTGACTTAGGTACCCAATCTTTATTGGGTCCTTGAGTGTTAGTGTGAACAATGGATCCTTTTGGGACCCAAATCATTTTAATATTGTTGCAATTTTTCCTAAAATAGCATTTAGATATGTCATGCCTTTTTCTTCCATAGTAAAAACATGTAATGAAAGGAGAATTATATTTTTGTGTGGAAGAAAAGAAATTTTTATAAAACTTTTGTCATTTTTCTGGTTTATATCCAATCCCTGCTTTATCAAAAATACATCTTTGTTTTCCTAATATAATATCTAGGTTGTTTTTACCACTTGAGAGTTTGGCAAGTGAGCTTTTCAGATTTTTAATTTCTTCTACATATTTACTACAACATTCACATGAATTTTCTTTTTCAATAGTCATAGTAGAAGTATGAACTTTATCACTTGATTTAGAGATTGACACTTCAGACTTAGGATGATCTAACTCTTTATTTAACTTCAAAATCTCTTTCTCTAAATCTGAAATAGTTTTCTTAGATGAAGAAACAAGTTTTGCAAGTTTAATAGATTCGCTATGTAATTCAGCAAATGCATCTTGTAACTCATCAAAAGAAATAGATTTGTTAGAAGATGTTACCTCTTCGTCACTTTCATAGTTTTTGCCCATTAGACATAGATTAATCACTTCTTTTGCAGAATCATCAGACGATTCTAAGTCGTTATCATCCCATGTGATGTAGGCCTTCTTTGCCTTCTTTTCTTCAATGTTTTTGTTCTCGAATTTCTCCATTCTTTTCTTAAAGATTGGACAATCAACCCTCAGATGTCCGAGTTGATTGCACTCATAGCATCTTGGAGTTTGATATGATTCTTCAATCCTTCTTTTAGGTTTGAAGTTTTGTCTTCTTTGAGTTTATCTCATCCTGAGAAATTTGTTGAATCTTTTGACAAAGAGACTAAGTTCTTCATCATTATCCAAGTCAATTGAATCTTCCATATCACTTTCTTCTTGGATTGAAGATGAGGCTTTAAGAGCAATTCCCTTCTTCTTCTTATCATTTTCTTCATGTTGATTTAGTCTTTGCAACTCCATTTCATGTTCCTGTAATTTTCCAAATAATGTAGCAAGAGACATACTAGATAAATCTCGAGATTTTGTGATGGTTGTTACCTTGGGTTGCCAATCTCTACTTAGACATTTCAAAACTTTATTTATTAGATCCTCATTTGGAAATATTTTTCCTAAAGATGCAAGATGATTAACTATGTGTGTGAACCTCTTTTGCATGTCTTGTATACTTTCATTTGCATTCATCCTAAATAGTTCATATTCATGAGTTAATGTGTTTATCCTAGATCTTTTAACATCTGTTATGCCTTCATGTGTTACTTGTAGGGTATCCCACATATCCTTTTCACTTTTACAGTTTGATACCCTAAAGTATTCATCCATTCTTAGGACAGATGTAATTATGTTTTTGGCTTTTAAGTTGTATTGTACTAGTCTTCTTTCTTCCTCACTCCAATCTTCCCTAGGCTTTTCTATTGTTGTATTCCCAACAACCATGGTGAGAATATAAGGCCCTACTTCAATTGCATCCCAAACATTTAAATCTATTGCCTCTATAAAAATTTGCATGCGAGTTTTCCAGTAATGGCAACCCACTCCATTAAAAATAGGAGGCCTATTTATTGAATTCCCTTCAGGAAACAAATAGTTTGATGAGGCCATTATTCTTGAAGCTTCTAAACTTTATACAAGAATGAAGCTCTGATACCACTTGTTAGACAAGTGGCCTCAGATATCTTAAGAAGGGAGGGGTTGAATTAAGATATCACAAACATTTTAAGATTAAAAATTCTATTTTGATTTTAACCCAAATCCCAAGATTCCTTTCAAAATGAACTCCTAAAGAATTATGCAAATTAATATTACTGGATAGAAGCAATAAGCAATAATAAATAAAGGAGTTTAAGGGAAGAGAAAATGCAAACTCAGATTTATATTGGTTCGGCCATACCCTTATGCCTACGTCCAGTCCCTAAGCAACCCGCTTGAGAGTTTCACTATCGTGCAAAAGCCCTTTACAAGTTCTAAACCATACAAGGACAACCCTTCCTTTGTGTTCAGATTACTTTACAACAAGAGACCCTCGTTCTCTTAATCCCTTTTTAGAAATAAGATGAAGAGAAGAAGAAATCTCTCTTGAAAGAGATAGATTAAACAATTGAGCACTCAAATAATTCCTTATTGAATTGCAAGTGTATTGGCCAAGGAATTTTTAAGAGGATAAGATGATTTTTCTTTTTGAGAGGATAAGACCTTTTTGTTCTGAAAAACTCTGAGCAAACTCGTGTTCCAAGTCACATATAAATAGACCTTTGATGGCCATGTAAAAACCACTTGAACAGATATGACCCTTGGAAATAATTTTCTGAAAATCTCCTCTGGTAATCGATTACAAGACTTGTGTAATTGATTACAAGCTTTAAAATTTGAATCAAAACGTTCAGTAACTGCTGGTAATCGATTACCATCCATGTGTAATCGATTACACAATGTAAAATTTGAATTTAAATTTCTAATGGCTGTTATAAATCATTTTGGCCACTGGTAATCGATTACATCCTCTGGTAATCGATTACCAGAGAGTAAATCTCTTGAAAAAGACATTTTTGCTTAAATTTCTTGGCCAAACCTCTTGTTGTTTCAATTTGGAATTCCCTCCCTAAATCACTAGAGATCTTCTTGATGATGTATCTTGAATCTCTTGGATTTTTGTCTTGATCTTAACTTGAGAAGCGCATGTTCATATGGCATCAAAACATCATGATCATATGACATCATCAAAACATCAAATTCAAAGTCTTTGCTTCTACACATCCTCCCCAGCGATCATAATTCTGATCTTTCCTTGCCGAAGTGTCAACTGGTCTATGCCATCTTGACTCAGGTTAGTATTAATGTGGCCCAGCTAATCTCGGACGACATTTACCAATATGTAGGGATCACACCTCCGAGACGCCATGTTAATATTCACGATTTTTTTCTATAATATTAGTTGTTACATTTTTTATCAATACTAATATTAATAATTATAGTAAACAAGATTTTTTCATATAATGAATAAATTTTCATTAATTAAATAAGCATATTAGCATCATAATTAGAACCTTTTCATTATTAATTAATTATTTTTTCTTTTTGAATCATGGAAACATTTTCAGTTTATTATAAGCTATACATTTCCTTAATAATTAAAGAGATAAATGTCATAAGTTACCACAAATTATCTAACTTTTCAAATATGTTATCTATTTATGTATCCAAAAATGATATATTTTTAGTTAGAGAATGGAAGTTAATATTCTCTCCCCTAGTGTCATGATAATCACCTTATCTCTTCTTTTTGCATATAACCTTTTTCCGATAAGTTCTTTCACCCCATGTTTTATCTATATTTTGTTATTTATTTGAAAAGGATATATTATTAATATAAATCAAGAAGTTTCAAGCATGGATCAAGGAGTTAACCAATTTTAGCAACAACAAAAAAAAAAAATTCTCTCCCTTAATTTTGCACTAATCACCTTATCTCTCGTTATTTATTTGATTGATCTTTTCCTCATAAGTTCTCTCACCCAATACTTTTCTAATTTTTTTATCTAAAAATTAATGTTTTTAATAATAAAAAAACAGGGAAGTTTCAAATATGGTTCATGGAGTTAACCAATTTTAGCAACAAAAAAAATCCTTCCCCCAATTTTGCACTAATCACCTTATCTCTCCTTAGTTTTCTAACCTTTTTTCCCCATATTCTATCTAATATTGATGGAATTTTTTTTTTTTGAGAAATCTAAAATTGATAGCTAGGCTGAATGTTTTATGATTTTTTATTTTATTTTTAATAGAAATTAGTTATGACTCAAAAGTAAAAACTACTAGATGTTACTATGTTAATGGAAGTATAATTCCCTCAAAAAGATGAAAGTATAACAATGAATAAGAAAAGATTATTTCCAAATTTAACTAATATTATAATAGTAAGTAAAAATAATATTCCTTTAGGTTAATCCTTCATTTTTTAATCTTAAAAAAAATCTTACATCTTTTTAAGCTAATTTTATAATGGGTTTGCATTAAAAAAAATTGAAGTATTCAACAAGGTATTGTCGCCACTAGTTAAAATTGGTATGCTTTTTAGTAGTTTTTTTATTTATAATATTTTAAAAGTTTTATTAATGGATCCTTTCAACAACAAAAAATTGCATTGAATATGGTGATGTCAACAACATAAGGAACTAAATTTCAAAAAAGAGGTCAACTATTCTAGAAACTAGAAACTATATGAAATGGGAGTAGTAGATTATCTTTTCTTTTCTTTGTTCTTACAACTTGCCATGTGACTTTATAGTAAAATACCCATGTGACTTTACAACTCACCTCACCTTAATTAGTCTTTACAGGTTATAGTTGTTAGGTGGGGGAGTAGTAAAAAGTAAATACAAAGTACCAACCCTAAATTCAAAAAAGGAAAAACCTAAAATTGAAAGGCAATTTTTTAGCCTCCCCTTCAATGAAGTTTGCTTGAATGATGTACCATGGAGGATTACATAGCCTTCCTCTCCCCCATCTATTGTAGACCAAGATTTAAAATGTCAAGTTAGTAGATAGTAAGTGGAAAAAAATTTGAAAAACATTTCAACTTTCTTCCTTGGTCCGACTTCCTGAAACTTTTGGTTTATTTGATGTCACATCCTTTTTCTTCCCCCTGGGTCTGACCCATTTCGTGTCTACACCCGGGTTGTGTCATGTCAACACAGGTATGGTGGGGGAATAGGTGAGTCTGAGCATCATAGCCTTCAAGAACCTCCAAGGCTTTGATGATCAAAGTCTAGACTATAGAGCCCCTCATATGCTTCTTCTTAAAGATATGATCTTCCTTAAAATAGATACTCTTCAAAAGTGGAGTCCAGATTATTGAGTCTAAAACCCTAGTGTTTCAATTATGACAAACTTTCTGAACACAAATCATAAGTCTTTTAAGTTTATGTCTACTGAAGACTTTGTTTAAGTATATTTGGAAAAGACAAGTTTTGTAAAGAACAACAATTGAAGTAAACTCAAGGTTGTCGTGAGTCACTCAGAAAAGATGATATGCATGAAAGCGCAAAAGAAGACTCATAGTGTCCTTGACTATGTACTGCAATGAAGAAGTCAACATGCTCACTGGTTGAAGAAAAAACATTGAAGTCATGAGAAGTAATCAACAACTGAAGGACAAGAAGAATGTTGTAGACATGAAGATCTGCACAATAAACATGACATGGAGAGCAACATTGTTGCAACACACTCAAAACAAGTTTTTTCCCAACTATTTCCTTCACGTATCCTAGCCATTGATCTTATTTATGTTCTAACAATTATTGTACATTTAATTTCCTGTATGAGAGTCGTGTTGATTCAGTATGATCATTTGGTTTAAATAGTAAGAAATCATACTTTGTGACGATTCAAAATTTTCATTAAGTGGTTTTAATTCGTCACAAAATATATATTTTTCTAAAAAATTAAATTGATTTTAAAAATTAGAGGATAAAATTGATCCTAAAAAAACTAAATGACTAAATTGAATCGATTTTAAAAATTATAGGATCAAATTGAACTCAAAAAGGTGAACTTTCTAATATATATTATTTTATGCTTTTAACATCAACCGAACTTGTTAAATCAACCGAATTGTTTAACAAGTGATAACCAAATATTTAAAATCAATTTTAAATATTGACGAGTCTCTAGATCGCCTTGCATTCTACTTGTCTCAAAGCATGACAAATCATGGAGACTATCTCAAAGGAAAGACCTTTAAGAACTTTGAGGCTGCCTTGTGAGTACTTTATTGAGGCTTCCGGTTGAAAAAAAATTCCACTTTGCAGCTAAAAATTCCACTTTGCAGCTATTTCAGCAATTCTTGAAACAAGGCAACATCATTGTGATTTTGTACACATAATGAACTATTGTCATGGTGTTCAATGACCTACAATGATTAAAGTTGTTGCACATATGCACAAAACATTGAAATTGACATCAATCAAATGGGATGGTGGGGGCTTTGAATGTGTTTCTAGTCCATCAAATTTTGAGGAAACTAGTAGGTAACTCCATGAGCATGTCAAATCTTTAAAATAAAATAAAAAGTTACTCACCCCTTCAATTTAGTATTTTTTCCGGTAACATTTTCAATTTAATAGTTACGAATACATATTTATTTTATTATATTTATCAGTCATTCTAACATGCGTATATAAAGACCAATGCGACCTCACCAGTGTAGGTCAACCTAATAGTGGAATTAAAAATGGATAAATGGTCACTTTTGTCCCTGAAAGTGTAATTCGATGATAAATACGTCCTTGAAAGATGAAAATATAAAATTTAGTCCCTGAAAGTGTAAAAAGTGCGGCAAATATATCCGACCATTAATTTTCGTTCGTCACCGTTTATAAAATAGTCTACGTGGCACAAAGGGACGAATTTGTCACTAAAATGATTGTCAATGTAGTCATGTCTAATTGCCAACATAGGGGCATATTTTTCATAATATTTTTTTTTTTACTTTTTGTCTTCCCACTTCGTTGACAAATGCGTCCTTGAAAGATGAAAATACAACATTTAGTCCCCAAAAGTGTAAAAAGTGCAACAAATATATCCAGACTTTAATAGTAGATTGTGACTAGTTATTATAATTTGGAAAAATTTATAATGATTGTGACAAAATTTTGAGAGAGCTATATCACACTGGTAAGTTTCTGTTTCCGTTATATAATTTTTAAGCTTCATCAACGGTTGAGACATGCATAAAATATTATCAATGGAAGTGAATTTTTATTGCTTTGATGAATTCTTATTACTTTTCTTCAACTACAAAAAAAAGTCAATCATTTGATTATTAACTCTTAAATAAATGTTATTAACACAGAAAAAAAGAAAAAGAAAAAGAAAGTTTACTGTAAAATGATAAGAAAATCATTGTTTTTGTTTAATCAAATACTATTTATTTAATTGTTTTTTAAATAAATTTTTCATAATAAAGTATGAATTTCTATTAGTATATGCAATGACATCAAATTACAAATTATAATAAAAGTTTGTTGATTTTTAAATATTTTTTAAAAATCATACACAATTATTTTTTATTAACTGACTGATCATTTAAAAAAATCATAACCTTAAAAAATCATTCCAAAGGAGGTGAATTTTTTTACAAATTAAAAGTGTCATTGTAATTGCAATTTTTCCTAAAAATTATTCATGGATCTAATTTAACTATAATAATTTACAACAAGCATTTCTTTTTTACTTGAACCTTTCATCAAGCATGGGAGTATAAAAAAATTATTTAGGAGTTTATAACACAAGTATTCTTTTTTCTTTTAGACTGAATTTAATTTATGAGTTTTATCATTAATTTAAAGTTAATAAATCAAATGCAAAAATAATTATTTATTATATTTTTTCTTATTTTTTTTTTTACTTTTACCTCTTTAACCCTAATTCTATGATCTAAATTTTAGTTAACAACCAAATCGAAATTTTAATATACCCTAACTTTTTTTTGTTATTTGAGATGAGTTAAGTTAAAAAATATATTAAATTACTAATTCGATCCTTTTGTCACAATTATTATAATTTTTTTCAAATTGTAATAATTAGTCACAATCTACTATTAATGTCTAGATATATTTGTCACACTTTCTATACTTTTGAGGATTAAATTTTGTATTTTCATCTTTGAGGACATATTTGTCAACGGAGTGGAAAGACAAAATGTCAAAAAAGTTATATGACAAATATACCCTTATGCTGACAATTAGAGATGGTCACATTAACAATCATTTCAATGACAAATTCGTCCTTGTGTATCACATAGGCTATTTTATTAACGATGACAGACGGAAATTAACGACCGAATATATTTGTCGTACTTTTCATATTTTCGGAAACTAAAGTTTGTATTCCATCTTTCAGGGACGCATTTGTCAACGAATTACACATTCAAAGACAAAAATAACTATTTATCCTTAAAAAAGTCCATATTATTTGGTCATATATCATCTTCTTTCGGATAACTACTTATTGATCATTTGCTAGTTCTTAATGCATTTCCTTAAACAACATTTATTGTAAAACCAGAACATGAAACAATTTGCTAAAAGAAAAAAATATATCAAAATATATTTTCAATCCCTAATAAATGACTAAATTGTATGTTTATTTTCTTTTTGTATTGAATTCCTAATAGAATAACAATTTTACTTTTGGTTATTAGACACTTTTTTAGTCCTTGATAATTAAGGAATTTTGTGTTTACTTTAATTAAAAAATTCATTTGTTATTTGTTTTTTTCAAAGGAACTAAGAATATATGCTTTTTTTTAATCATGAAACACACAAAATTCGCTAATTATCAGTGACTAAAAAATGCCAGGTACCAAAAACATTTTTTGTTTTAACAAGGAAAAAAATAAAGAAAATTTTTATTAAAAAATAAGCACAAAATTTGGATATTTATTATAAATCAAAAACATATTTTAGAAAAACAAAATATCATGTTAACTTAAAAGAATTATATGAAACCCAAGGAACTTTGGACCAATTTGGATGTATTTTTCCAAAAACACTTTTAAGAAAAGAAAAAATAAAAAGAAAATAAACTTCTTCATAAGTTAAAATGAACTCTCCATTAATTAATTTGTAGAAATTCTTATATAACTTTTCTAAAAAAATGAAAAAACATCTACAAATTAATTAGCAATTAACTAATAAAGAGTTCATTTTAACTTTTAAAAAAAATCTTTTTTTTGTCTTCTTGTCTTCTAAAATTACTTCTAAAGAAATTTTACCCAAACGGATCCTTTATCAGTATTCCATTATAAATCCTAATATTGAAGTACTAAAACTTAACCTACACCCATGCATATCATAAATTCAAACAATTACGTCCGTAAAGAAAATCAAGTAAAAGTACTATATATGACACTTTTTGTTTACAAAAATGACACTTCACAAGTTCCTTCTCTTAGCATGCATAGTAGCACTTTAACAGAACCTAGTAATTACAGCTTTGCCTAACCTGTAACCACCGTCTTGCATTATTGAAATGATGAAACTATCATATAAGTATGCTCATCCTGTAAATATACTTTCTTCCTTCCTTTTTCTTTCTTTCATGTACAAATGCCACATCCAATGGACTTGTATGAAACTCAACATTCATGAGTTCAACATAAACCTGTAATGCTGCAACAACTCCACCATGTTTAATGCAACCTATGAAACTCAATTATTGTTTTGGGATTTTCTTTTCAGAATTGGCAACTCAAGATTGAGACATGGAATTATCATCTTGAGACAGAGAATTCCACTGACCATCTTGAGCCTGAGAATTAGATCTATGATGATAATTCTTCTTGGCAATCTGAATGGCTTGTCTAAGATCTGTGTACATCATGATCGAAGACCCGGCAAAATTATTTAATTGGGCGAGAAATCCAAGAAAGCTTGCACGAAATTGATCAAAACCTGAATCCCAGTCCTCTAATGTCCCATCTCTCAATAGATTATCCGACGATTCGCTACGGATATTATTAGCACTCCAAGTTGTTAAATGGGAGTGATTTGCACCTTTACCCTGGTTCTTCTCTTGACGCGGTAAGAACTGGGCAATTTCACCCGCTAAACTCTTCATAGAATCCACAACATCCTGGACGGGTAATTCGCCAAGCTTTTCCAACCAGATTTCACAGGTGGCATATATTGGAGGACCATACATTCTTAGGAGTGGACGTTGGGGTCTCTTTTTCTTTCCTGGTTTTTGTTTAAGAGAAACACATTTGTGCAGCCATCCATTTATGGCCTCCAGATAGAACTTCTGAGCTCCAATCCACTTGGTAAAACTAGAGGATAGATAATGGAGCTCGCTTTCGAGATAGGAAGTAATTTGCCTACGTAATTCAGAGTGTGTGGCAGCAATTCCAGCATGGCTGTTGTTATACACAGTTGACATTGTCTGAAACTGCAGCTTGTGGCACTCAAACATCACTTCCCACATCCGACTTAACCTGCCATCGCAGCACAACGGAAACATAAGAAACAACAAAAAAAGCAACAAGTTCATATTTATAGACAAGTAAATTAACATGTATAAACCACACCTAATACCTAAGAAAACACAAATGTAGATCCATATTCAAAGGTTATTAGTACAGCATCAGTAAGTTACTAAGATACAAATCAGAAAGTCAGCAACCTTGAAGAGCATAGAATGATAATAATCATTTGATAGAGACCAGCAGAAAGGACAGGAAGAAAGCCATGTTCTTTGCACCAAAATAACATTAATAGAGATGACCTATTTAAAATCTATTCCACTATATGAAAAATAAAAATAGGAATTTGAAACTGTATTTCAGTTGTGTGAGCCAGACCTAGAATGATAGTCACAATAAATAAAAACTCAATCTGTAATAACTTTTTCTTCAAAAAGTTTCTGTTTACGCTTTGAATTGCTTTCACAGATGGTGCTCCTTTCACCCCAACATCGAAATATAATGTAATATAAAGCAAAAAAATGATAGCATGAAAAAGAGCCTTAGAAAAACAAGATGAATCTATAGAATCATACCCGTCAATCAACTCCTCAAGTTGAGGCGTAAGCTCTTTGTCCCGCAATTCCTCAATCCTCTTAGATATAGAGTCTATCCTAAGAATTGCAATTCTAATTCTTGAATGCAGATCCTTGACTACAGCACGCATTTTATCAATTCTAGAAGTCTTTTCTCCTTTTGATTCCAGATTCCGTAAGAATTTGCACTTCATGTCATATTCCTTTCTGATCAAATCACTAGCCTGCAATTAGCAGAAATAGGTTGAGAATTTACTAAAACTGATTAAGAACAATATAAAAGGAATCAGAACTAATTTTGATATAGACAAATCTTTCATAAGACTCCACATGATTCAGATTCAGATTCTTATGCCCTAAAGTCCTAAACCATTAATACCAGATGCACAAAGGATAAAAATAATGATGTATAAAAGGAATAATAACAAATCATGCATCGGTGAAGGTTCCACAATATGAAGGAGGAAAAGGTTCATAATTTTAATTTGCTTTATCTTCTTACACTCGACCAACTGTTTGCCACAAGCTAAGCCACCCCTATTGCTCTCATCCATCCCACCCATTAGCTTTTAATTCATACTTACCACAGATATTAGAAATATAGCCTTGCCTAGTTACTGTTCATCAAACTAAGACGGGGTTTTTAACAAGTTCAAACTTCAAACGATTTTTATTAAGTATGATGGACATATATAGTTCTTAGAACACTACTCATGACGCCAAATTTGACCATATCAACACCCTCTTCAAATTTTGATCTCATGAACATCCTAGATCTACATGACTTGATGGATAAACATTCTTCAAAGGGAAACTTTTTATTGATAATACCAAGGATGTGAAGAACTGATGTAAAGAATTTGGCCAGCTAGAAACTAAAATTATTTCGTGTCAAATAACTGCTTAATCTAGCACTGTAGGCATGCTTAACAAGGATAGACAGAAGTATGAGAAAAGGAAAGGATAGAACATTATAAGAGGATATAATCTAACCTGGCCCGGTAAAATTCTATACCATCTATTTATTGGTCCACCATCCACAACAATATAAACATTTCTAAAGCAACAACAAATATTTAAAGAGAAAATTCCCTTTTCCCATAGTTCAAAGCAAAAGGCAATGCCAGTAGAAGGTAGTGAGGCTAACAGGTGGATGCAGTGATGGCATGGTGCAGATATGAAAACATTGCCAGTATTGGTATTGATGCGATAGATACTAGTGGTCATATTGATGGTGGTGGCAATTGAGAGGGTGCTAGTGGCAATATGGTGCAGGGGAAAGTGGAAATATTGACATACTAGTTTTCTTATTGAGCCTTATATATATGGAAAATGCTCAACAAAAGTTACTATTTGGATAAGCTTTTATAACGTGATGTGTGCACCAGATGTTGTATAAAGCTATATAGGATAGCATATTATTTCTATTGTGCCAAACAATTGTATCTACTATCTAGGGTATCAAATAGGCCATAAAGAATGAAATGCTACCAATCATGATAATAATTTCATGTACCTTGAATGTAAAATTAAAAGGAGCTGTATCAAACCAATGAACTGTTTCACCAAGAAACGGTTGATATCCTTTATTCTACCATGGCATGCACCTTATTGCTTAAAATAAATTGTTAACAAAATAACTTCAGAGCTTAGTCTGATATCCAAACCAAGACTTCTGCAACATCCTAATATCAAAACATAACATAGCCAACATAAAGAAATGTCTAAAGGTTACTAAGAAATACACAGTATACAGTACCTTCACTTCGTCATAGAGCTTTCTTTCCCATGCATATAATCTATCCAAGGTTGATGCATGACTTCCAGAGATCATGCAGAAATTATCAAAGAGATTATTTGTAACATCATCTACATCAGCTTTTGAGTTTGCTCCCGGAGGGTTTGCGGATGAATAGGATCGAGATGACATTGTCCTATGCCAAGTTAAGTACTTAACAGAGTTTTGAGCAGGTTCTAAAAAGGTGTAGTGAAAAAAATCAGATATAGGATCCCAGAAACAGCTTTCAACAAAACCAAGCACTATAGATAGAGACAATTTTAAAAGCTTATAATCTCACAGCACTTTGGAGAGTCATTATAGACAATAACCACAAAAAAGGTTAGGAATATTAAACATATTAACAATTTAAGCGGACCAGACCTACTGCTATTGAAATTCAATACAAATTACCAATAATCTCATGCACAATACACACATTTAATAAGAGGATATTATCTTTCCTACTAGCACAAATATGTAATCCAAAGGAACAAGCATGAACCAAAAATCAGACTGCTCAACACAAGATCTGCAAGGTCCTGGTAAGGCGAGAGATCAACAACAAAAGACTATAAAAATTACCTTCAGGAAGTTTACTAGGGTCTTCCCCACATGAGAAACATGCCTTCAAAAATGAGGGTGCCACCAAACGATCTGTTATAATAAGACATGTTTAAGCATTAAAGCATTTAATCTTGAAGTGAATAATGTAAAGAAACTTCCAAAAACCTCTTTGAAAATGAAATTTTATTATAAAACAAAGAAAAACAGCTAGATATCTAGTTCAAAGAAAGTATCATGATCAAGGTTATAGACATTTACACGGGAATTGCCTAGCCTGTGGTAAAACCCTTCTAGTTTTTTGGCTAAGGCATTGTTGTTGAAGTCGTCCACATAAAAATATCATCATTCTTATGTAACGTACTAACGTATACTATAAACAATAAGGAAAAACATAGCATGCCATAAAAACATCATTTTTATTTTATTTGTACACTTTTATAAATGGATTTGAATGACCCCATGTGACTTTTTTACATGACTAAGAGAGTGATAGACAGAGACCCAACTCAAGGCCTGTCAATTTTGTCACATGTCCAGAATCCTTGTCACTTTCTATCCACATGATCTTATCAAGTTAATAGCCCATGAGAGAGATACAAATCCTCCTAAAAACTGCTAAAATTTAATATTCTCCAAATTATACTAACAAGGAGAGACATATGGACTTATGGAGATTAGAGAGCTAGAAAAATTACTTTCTTTGGCCGGAAATAGAGGACGAAAGTGTGACTTATTTGCTTCAAGCATTTTTGGAACCTCTTTACCAGATTCAGAGGCTTTAACAAAGAGGAATTCTATATCTTTCATGCTTGAAAAGAAATCCTTAGGAACAACTTTTTCCCTGTGATTTTCTTTCTCCTTCGATTTATCTATTACAGTTAGAAGCGAAACTTCTGTAGAAGCTGTCTTTAATGGTGATACAACAGGAGAGTTCCCTTTCTCCCCATTCCCAAGTTCAACTTCAGAAGCAGAATCCCCCTTCGGATGTTTATCTGTGGCAGATAAGTCATTGGGTTTAATATGATCATTAACTCTATTAAAATTTTCAAATCTTTGGACTAGAGTATCTGTGGCAGGCTCATCATCAAATTCATCTTCAGAGTCCGTAGAGTCTTCCCTTTCATGAGAAGAAACCTTCTCATCATCTTCTAATTCAGGAATTCCTTCCTCCTCCCTAAGTCGTGATATATCATCAGCATTCCCCACCATATCTTGGTGCATGACCTTCCCTTCTTGAAAAGAAAATTGATGATCAATGGGATGAAAGAGACCAAAAAAATCCCATGGTGGAGTTTCAACGGGAAGAGGAGAAACTTCAAATGCTGACTTATCAGTGGGATGAGGAACGACATTATGTGGAGTACCTGATGATGTTACGGTTCCTATAATGGGTACAGGTGGTTTTTCTTCAACCTTTTTAGAAGAACTACTGCTAAATTTCATATGATGTGCTTGGAACTTACTAGAGCTAGGAGGAGAGGGAGTTGGAGAAAATGTTTCAGCTGCATCAGTGCGTCGGGACACAGATGAAGATAGTGAGAACTGGGACAGGGTTTTGTCAAGTGGCTGCTCTGGTGTGGCATTGGTGGAAGTGTCTAAGGAAGATTCAATTGGGGCTTCAGGTTCCAAGAATTTTCTCAAAGCTGTTCCTGTACTTTTCAGTGACTGGACATATGAAACATGAGAAGCTGCAAAAGAGCAACGCCCATCAAGTGCTTGCTTAACAAATTTCTTCCTTTCACGGCAAAGCTGGAGTGCCTTATCATCATCATCCATTTTGGAGCTTGAGGCCCCCATTAGCCCAAACCTAGCCTTAGTTTTCCCCTTATGCAAATTTTGGTGAATAACTTCAATCTACAGATTCATTCAGTATCAAACATATTAGAGAAACAATAATTATATACAAGTAGTAACGACAATAAGCATAGTAATAACACGACAAATTACAGCTCAAAAGCACCTCTGTATCAACATAACAAGATTATGAAACATTATAAATGTAACTAACTAGCATTCAAGTCTAAACAAGAGGTAAAGATGTTAAAAGTTATAAATACCAAATATCTCCATCGTCATACATAGCGACAACAGATATAACTCCGACCTACACACGGACAAAAAACTAAAATTAAAATTAAAACAAAAAGTTAACAGAACCACCAATGCAATAAAGAGCATCAGCAACTGCCAAAGGAAAACCAGATCAATCAAAGCAAAAACAACATCAACTCTCCCAAGAAACAAGTTTCCATGCAACTTTGTTCGCAAATGAAAAAGGGCAAAGAAAACAAATTACATGCTCAAACAACACTCACTGCCTTTACAGTTTACACAATTCACTCTAAAACAGATGATATTATAATATATTGACATCATATAAACAAAACAAAATTAAATTAAAAACCAAAGTTGGAGGCAAAAGACACAAGAGAACCCTATGAATATTCCCACAGGCAAACTTTCCCAATTTAGCATACCAATTCCACATAACTACGGATAAACAACATCACACCCTCCATCCAAAAGCCCTCAACTTTCCTATTGAAATAATAGAAAAATAAAAAAAAGGCAACCCAATACAGCAAACCAAAATAGCAACAACAGAACGTAAACTTCACAACCCAACTCTAAACACAGTGCTTGGCGATGCAAAAGGCAAAAAACTTTAACACAAAGGAAACAACTTTCAGGGAAGTAAGAGAAAACCCACTTGCAAAACAGGAAAACAAAAAAAGGGTAATTCTCAAAAACACAGAAAGAAAAGAAAAATCAATCAAAACCCGAATGGCACAGTGAACATAAAAAAAACTATAAAAAAAACAAATACTGTCATAAATTGAATTTGATAAGGTTGAGAAATTTGGGGTACCGAAGGTGCAGTGAATCAGTGGTGCACGACAAGAACTTGGAATATAGTCGCTGAGTCAGAGAAAATCGTTAAGGAGAAGGAAACTTTTTTTTTTCTAGAGAGAGAAAGAGATGTAGAGAGAGAAAGAGATGTAGAGAGAGAAAGTGAAAGTGCGGGACGAATCTCGATCAGCCCGTAGATGTTTCCATGCAAAAGGCATAAAAAAGGACAGACCATCTGAGTTTGGAGTTTGGACTGTGGGCCCAGTCATATTGTACAAGAATTGACCGTTTTCAATTGCATGAAAATTGAAATAATAAGAAAAAAAACATAGGTTTAATTTAGAAAAATCTTTATCTTTATACTAGGGGTGCCTCTTTGAATTTTTAAAATAATAATAAAAGAAAAAATCAGAAGTTAAATACAATTAATAAAAAAAAGTGACAGAATAAAAATTAATAATATAAAAGTAATAGAAAGTTAACGTGAAGAAATTTAAAAATAAAACCATCTAATAAAATATGAACATGAAATGAGGATATTTCTTTTTCTATTAGTTTAGATTATAGATATACTAATTTTTTACCGTGCAACCCATAGGATAAACAATTTATCAGTTTTAATTTGATTTTGTGTTAAATAATATAATTGTGTAACTAAAAAATTATTTGGAGTTTGGACTGTGGGCCCAGTCATATTGTACAAGAATTGACCGTTTTCAATTTTCATGAAAATTGAAATAATAATTAAAAAACATACGTTTAATTTAGAAAAATCTTTATCTTTATACTAGAGGTGCCTCTTTGAATTTTTAAAATAATAATAAAAGAAAAAAAAATCAGAAGTTAAATACAATTAATAAAAAAAAGTGACAGAATAAAAATTAATAATATAAATGTAATAGAAAGTTAACGTGAAGAAATTTAAAAATAAAATCATCTAATAAAATATCAACATCAAATAAGAATATTTCTTTTTTTATTATTTTAGATTATAGATATACTATTTTTTTACCGTGCAACCCATAGGATAAACAATTTATCTGCAGGGTTAAGTTGATTTTGTGTTAAATAATATAGTTGTATAACTAAAAAATTATTGGAATTTTTTATTGAATAATTTGTTTTTACATATAATAAGTAAATCATTAAATAAAAAATTTAATCTAATAATATTTTATTAATTTGGTGGTATTCTTTTTCTACAGTCCATAATTTAGATAATTTAAAATATTAAAATAGAAAAAATAAACCAAATACAAGAATATAAAAATTTAGATATAGATATTTGCACAATATATTAAAAAATCAAGATAAAAATCATATAGATATATAATTTTAATATAGGTGGATTAAACATTAATTCAAGACCGATGTTGAATGTCTAAAATAATCGATGTTAAATATTAATTTTATAGTAGTGTAAGAAACAAATATTTTATAAAAGTAAATTATGCTAAAAATCCTATTATTAATACAATTAATGTTGATGTTTTATTGATCAATTTTTTCATATATATATATATATATATATATATATATATATATATATATATGCTTAATTAGAATAAAATATTTTGAAATTATTAAATAGATATATCAAATTTAATTATATTGCCTAAATACCTAACAAATAGGAACAACAACATATAATGATAATACTCCAATTAATTTAAAATTGTGGCAATAAGGAGTTATTACCTTATTGCTTTTAATTTTTTAAATTTTAATCTATATCAACTTAATTAAAATATAAAAAATTTAATTATATTGTCTAAAAAAATTTCACGTAGTCCTCAAACACTTTGTTACAGTAATGTTTTATTTAAATTATGTCAATATGTGATGAAATAATATTGCATATCCATATATTTCAAACAAAGTTGAATACGTAAATAAAATAATATCGTCTAATCATATATTTTTACATTAAAATATTCAAAAAATTGAATTAATTTATTTGTTAAAATAAATTTTGAATTTTTTAAAAAGAAAATAAATATTGAAATTAATAAATAAATTAGTGATTATGAAAATATTTGAATATAAATTAAATGATTAAATTGTCTTAAATATTATTTAATCATACGTTAATAAGCCTTAACTATAAATTAAATGATAAAAATAAGAATTAAATATTTTGTAAAAATAAATTCAATTAAAATTTTTATTATTAATACATTTAATATTGGTGCTTTGTTGAACATTTTTCTTCCTATTAAAAATATAATTGAAGTTCTGTAAACAACTTAAGACATAATTCTAGAGTTTTTGTGATGTGGGAATTTGTACTAGATGTATCTCTTATTGAAGAATTAATGAAATATAGATATCCAGATGCCCACATATTTGCTTAATTAATTGGATGAATGAGATTTTAATTTACCCAATAAATCTTCATATGTATGTTTAGGTGATCAAGTCACCACCATATTTTTTGGTAATACCTGTTTGAAATGACATCTCTAATGCATAATATTTGATCGATCAAATTAGAGAACTAAGATCTACTCATGTTGGACCATGAACATTGGGAATTAAGATCCCTTAATTTTATAACATTTATGGTCTAATCTTTCAAACTACAGTAGCATATTGATCTAGTTAATCAAATATAACCATACCGTAGCCACGTATTTGCAGGATCTTTCCTTGAGGGGATTTTGGTTGCAGAAGTGGTTGAGCACAGATAAAGCTGAAGAGAGAAGAGAGGAATGAGAGATCGACTTTTGAGTCGTGTAAAAGAAGGAAAGTTAAAATGCAAGTATGTTTTATATTCTACCTTTCAAGGGGGGGATTGGGTTATACGGTCAAATTGATTTTGAATGTTCTCACACTTTTGTTTCGTATTCATTTGACATACCAATTTCACTTAATGGTTGCTTTATTTGCAGGATGAAATTGGCTCCCTTTGACGATTTCAACACAGCATTGGATAAAGCTCTTGGAAAACTTGTGAGCCAACCTAAGCAAGTGATGTGATCTTGACTAGGAGCAGATTGTTTAATACAGGTTACAGAGTTTTGGATGACGCCACTTTCAAAGAGGGAAGATAAGGCAAGATAGACGCCACAAAGATTATCTTGATAAGTTTGATATTGGTTCAACAAGAAACCCAGAGAGAAGTTTTCGCAAAATTTTATCAAATGTCAAAAGTCTTTTTATTGAAAAACGAAAACAATACATATAGTATATCTGAACAAAAAGATAGAAATAAACATGGATCTTCTAAATAGTTTGGGCCAAAATTACAATTAAAAAAATTATAAATAAAAAATAGAACATATTTGATATGGGTCTTCAAATTAATATGGGTCTTCATCAAAAAATTAATATTCTTGTTAGTGTCTTTGCCTCTGGACCTTCATCCTTCTCCATTTGGACCTTCATCCTTCTCCACTTGAGCCTTCGTCCTTCTCCACTTGGGCCTTACTAAGTATTCCTGCTACCATTTGTTAGAGGGTATCCACTGACTGTTTGGTCCTACTCCTGGTCATAGGTCCCTCTATTTAGGCAGTTTTAGAATTCTCATCATTCCCTCTTTCTTGGAAAGCATTTGTCCTCAAATGTCCAGGATCATCACCGGGTTCAAGTACCACTTCCTTCCTGTTCTTGTTGACTTGCTTGGCACAACTTTCATTCTTCTTTGCAATTTGCACCTTCACTTGGTCATACAATCTTTTCACTTACTCAACTTTGGTCTGTGCATCCTTATGTTGAGTTTCTTGGGGATTGCTTTTGTAAACTAGCCTGTTAGGCAATGAAGCTCCTGGAAGGAGATTAACTTGATGTTCTATGTCTTTTTGAAGGTGGCAGTCCATGAGGAAACTCCTTAGAAAAGACATCTTTAAATTCCTGCAATAAGAGTTCAACACTTGGAGAAACAAAAATAGTTAACTCATTAGAATTATCAGTATAAATTTTACTGTCTTTGCAATACAATAGATAGAGTGGTTCATGAGCAAGTAACACTCTCCTCACTTCACTCGCCTCTGCAAAACAATTAAAGTTTCTCTCATGTGTATCATCTTTCTCTCAGTTGTATCACTCTTCTTTTTCCTATTCCTCTGTGGTGTCTCATTATTTTCTTTCTTGTTCTCTCTTTTCTCTCATTATGATTTGGTCATCACACACTTCTCTAAGGGATAAAGGTTTAAGAATAATTTTTTGTTCATGGTGCTGGAAAGAAATCTTGTTGGTGAAGCCATCATGCACTGCCTTGGTGTCATACTGCCATGGTCTTCCCAACAGTATATGAGTCGCCTCCATTGTAACCACATCACACAACACCCTATCATTATATCTTCCAATGGTGAGACACACCTCAACCTGCTGAGTCACCTTTACCTTTTCATCTTCACTAAGCCACTGAAGTCTGTATTGCCTAGGATGAGGCTGAGTATCCAAATTCAGTTTGGACACTAACCTGGAACTTGCAACATTGGTACAGCTTCCTCCATCAACAATTAAAGAGCAAAGCTTACCATTAATTGTATATCTGGTGTGGAAAATATTTTCTCTTTGGGTGTCATTCAGTGGCTGCATTTGACTTCCCAAGAGCCTTCTCAGCATTAGCATATCATCTTGCATAGCTTCCTCCTCAAGCTCTTCTTCCACTTCTTCTTCTTCACTAATTTTAGATTCACTAGTGATTTCTCCATCTATCTTCATGATCATGGTCCTCCTGATTGGACACTCAGAAGCAATATGTCCTCTACCTGAGCATTTGAAGCATTTTATGTTTCTAGGACCAGTGTTGGATGATGAAGCATGATTATGCTTGGTTTCAGCACTGAACACTGCTGACTTTCCATGTGCACTAGAAGAGTTGCCTCCCTTCTTCTTGGATCTGTTGGTCCAGTTCTGGTTGAAATTGTTGGATAAGTTCCTTGTTGCTGCAATTTTCCTCTTTAGCTGTTGTTCAACCCGGACTGCCTTATGCAGTAAATCATCTAATTCCACGTACTCCTGTAATTCAGTAACATCTTTAATGTCAGGATTTAGGCCACTCAAAAAACAAGCCATTGTGTCCTTAGTGTCGTTTTCAATGTTGGCCCTCACTAGTGTCATCTCCATCTCCTTGTAGTACTCCTCCACAGTCAAACTTCCCTGGGACAGCCTCTAGAGTTTTTGTCGCATGGTTCTGCTGTAACTAGTTGGAACATACCTATTTCGCATAACTCTTCTCATGTCAATCCATGTATTTATCTCCCGCCCTTTCTCTCTCATCATCTCTCTTTGATTTTTATTCCACCAAACAAGGGCATAGTGTGAGAATTCAGTTGCTGCTAACTTCACCTTCTACTCTTCAGTGTAATCATTGCAGGAGAATACATGTTGAATCTTCATCTCCTAGCCAAGGTAGGCGTCTAGGTCACTTCTACCTTTGAAAGGAGGTACATTGAGTTTTACTCCCTCAATTTTGTTCTACCCCTCCATTCTGTGTTGCTTGTGTCCAACATTGCCCACTCTGTTACCACCATAATGTCTTCCAGTATTCTAATTTAGTTGGTTCTCCAGACCTTCTATTTGTCCATAGAGTTTTTCATTGTTACGATTTAGCAATCGTTGCATTTGTGTAGTCATTACGTCTAATAACAAATGTTGAGATCCGTCCAATTGATGATAATCACCACCTCCATCACCAGCTCCTGCCATAATAAACAAAGAAGAAAATCTTATGTAGTAATTTAAAAAAAAAAAAAGGTTTCAGGACCTCACCACACTCTACTCACGTGTTTCTCTCTTTGATAGTAGTTCACTCGTGTTTGATGCTCTCAATATAGACTTTTGTGTGATGTTTTCACTCTTCCCTTTTACCACTCACTCCCTCTTAAGTTCCTGGATGAATCAAATTAGACACACAAGGTAATATAACAGGAAATACAATTTAATTATCACAAATTGAGTAACAAATTTGATTTGGATAACAAATTCGACTTGGATAACAGATTAGACTTGATTTGGATAACATATTAGATTTGATTTGGATAATAGACTAGATTTGATTTGGATCAGATTGGATTTGATTGGATAAAAAATTAGATTTGATTTGGACAATAGATTATATTTGATTAGATAACATATTAGATTTGATTTAGATAACAAATAGAAGAAACAAGGAAGCTACTTAATCACAAAGAAGAAGAGAATAGAATTAATGAAGATGACATGTAAACTTCAATTGGTCATAACTTTTGCTACGGTTGTCCGTTTGAGGTCCACTATATATCAAAACGCTCAGAATTCAGAGGAGAATCCAGATAAGAATATTTGGTCCATGATTTTCTTGCAAAAAAAATGTCTCTAAGTGCCTCAATTTCGTGTTCAAAGATCAAACACCCACTTTCTTTCTTTTTTCTTTCTTTCTTCTTTTCTTCTTTTTTTGTTTTTCAAAATTTCTGAAACTTTTTTTATAATATTTCTTTTCAAATTTTTTTAGGATAATTTAGGTAATTCATTCAATAGACAAATAGGCACATAGATTCAAGAGACTCAACCCCAAAATTATTCCAGTAAGCCAAATTGTCCCCAAACAGAAATTGTAACAGAACTTGAAACAGAGTTCAAAGAGATTTTTTTTTTTACAAAGTTTGAAAGAAACAAGAACAAGAACGAAAAACAAGAACATAACAAGACGCAAACAAGAACACAAATAACAGAACAAGAACAAAACACGAAACTGGACAAATTACAAAGGAAAAGAATTGGATAGGATAGAACCTGTATCAAGAGTCGAAGCTCTGATACCAGATGATGTGATCCTGACTAAGAGAAGATCGCTTGATACAAGTTATAGAGTTTTGGATGATGCCACTTCCAAAGAGGGAAGATAAGTCAGGGTAGACGCCACAAGGATTACCTTGATAAGTTCGAGATTGGTTCAACAAGGAACCCAGAGAGAAGCTCTCACAAAATTTTATCAAATGTCAAAAGTCTTTCTATTGGAAAATGAAAACAATACATATAGTGTATCTGAACAAAAAGATAGAAATAGACATGGGCCTTCTAAAAGTTTGGGCCAAAATTATAAATAAAAAATAAAACATATTTGGCATGGGCCTTCAAATTAATCTGGACCTTCATAAAAAATTTAATATTCTTGTTAGTGCCTCTGCCTCTGGGCCTTCGTCCTTCTCCACTTGGGCCTTGTCAAGTATTCCTGCTATCATTTGTTGGAGGATATCCACTGACTGTTTTGTCCTACTCCTGATCATAGGTCTCTGTATTTAGGCAATTTTAGGATTCTCATCCGCAAGTGACCAACCAATATACTATTTTTTGTTACATCAAAATTGTTCTGGAATTTTCAAGAAAAAACAATTTGAGAAGGAAAATGACTTCTTCATTGGGGGTAAATACTGCAAGAAATAAGCATCATTTTAATTTTTATATACAGTCTTGTAAAGATTTTTACATAGTTAACTCATCAAACTCGTGTGTCTGTATTGGCTATTATTGAGCATTTTATTAATAAGATTTTGCTCTTATTAATGTTTACATTGACTTGTCTTCTTTAACCTTCTGAAAACAATGTATTTTATTTCTTAAAACCGTAATAATTTTTTGGATAAAGATAATTAATATATATATATATATATATATATATATATATATATATATATTAAAGATTAAAAAAATATAAAATGTTAAAATTAAAAAATACTATTTGGTTATTTGTGGCAATTCTAAAATCACTAGAAAATGAAAACAAAATCAAAAATAAAAATATAAAATATGTACTTGTGGCAGTTAAAAATATTCACAAAATTTCTAATGAATTTACCCGTGTTTACCAAAAACAACCACAAACCATTACCCATTCTTGTATTTTCACTACTACAAAAGGCAGTTTTTAAGTCGCTGGTTCTAAGACGGTTGTCGAGGATCGTCTTAGAAAGTGCGCTGGTGGCATTTTTGTAATTAACAACAACGAAACAACATCATTTTGCCATACCCGTCGTCGTAGCCCCATCCAATGGCAAATTTGTAATTATGTAATTACCATACAAAGACAGTCTTGTCCCTACAACCGTCTTTGTATCATTTCTAGATGCACATGGCGGACACGTGATTGTTGTTTCGTGTTCTTTGGCGCCTAAGGTCATCGAAACACCTTTCACTAGCTACTCCCATTGATTAGTGTCATACCTAGCATTTGTTCTCTTGTGCCCTATGTTCTGCTTTCGTGGAGGTACGTGACTACACGCTGTACCTTGCTTTCTCTAGTTACATTTGGCGGGTGGTTTTCTTGGGCGTTTGTTGGTTCTTTCGTGTTGTGCCGTCTGCATTGCCCTCCAACAACGCTGACCCCCAATTTAGGTAAGTTTTATTGTAGAGTCTGCATTTGGTTCATATGTTGATGTTCATTTGTATTACTTATATTCCTTCATTGATACATTGACGTTTCATCTCTGGTTAGGGCCCTTGTGTCTGAACAGTGGTTTCGGATGTTGTACTACTCTGCAACCGATTTCGGTGAAGCTGAGTCCCATTATAGGTAATGCTTAAAACAGTGTAGTTTATAATTTTTTGTTTCACACTTGAAAGGTTTCTGTTGTTGTCTTGTATTATTTGCTTGTTTCTATGATTTTTTTTATAACAAAATGTTGGCACTTAGCTGTAGTTTCAAAAGACATAAATCTAACAGACACGACATTCTAAACTTTAATCATTAAAGGTGGAAATTGCATGTATTGTCCTAGGAGGAAGCTATAATTTTGAAAAATAAACCCTGAAAATGACAAAAAAAACTTTTAATTTGTAGGTCAGAAGATAACATTATTACATGTATTAGGTCGTACCTAGTACTACATGTATACTTGTACCTAGGTCCTGTTGTCCAAGCAAAGTAATGTAACAATAGCACCCATACGTAGTTAGTGAGGCATGTGTAAATGATGTTTGTGTGTGTGCCAATTTGTACATAACATTTGTACCATTAAAGGCAGTAAAAGGAATGCTTACTTGAGTACCACAATACAAACTAGGCTTCGTAGTAAGAGGAATGTTTACTTGGGAAAAAATCAATTTGCATGTCAGACCAAATGTAGCATACATGAAGAATTAGATCAAACATGTTGCAGGAAATAGATGAAGTCATGAAATTATTGTTACCATTGAGGGTGTTTTCAAACTTTGAATATGAGGGAGACATTTAAATTAAAGTACATGTTTAGAGTTGAAAGGGACATACCTATGAGGATAGTCAACTATTTAATAAAACAAAGGAAATGTCGTCTTGCATGTCTTGCATGTTTAGATGTCGTCTTGCATGTGTACATAGTAATTGATGTGAATGTTTTAACACATCCAACAACTTGTGTAATTCCTTAAATAAGAATATCAACACAGCATCTAAAAAAATATGAACGAGGAAATGAAACCTACAACAATAAACCTGAAAGCATTGATTATTATTGTTTATTTAGCTGCTAGTAATCATTGTGTTTTGGACTAAGTTTTTTTATGTTGCTTACTCAAAAACCTTAAGGTTGAACTCATTAGAAAAATTTGATATACTAGTGGTGGATGCATTGGGTTTTCTTCTGCTGGTATGACCCTAGCTTGTGTGATAAAAAAAATTAAGTATTAGTTTACACATTATGAAAATACATTAATATACCATACATCATATTATTAAAGACTTTCCTACAATACCTTAATAGTGTTCTGTTCAAGCCGTTTTTCCCACAATGTGTTAGTACCCTCGACAGCTTCATTGAGGAAAAATAAATATGTTCTATGTCTCCAATATTGTTTTGAGTAGCAGATGATAATATCAATGCTTTCAGAGTTAATTAGGGGTTTTATTAGGGTAAGGCTAACTACATTTGTCAAGCATGATTTGGTCTTTAGGGATTCAGTTGATATGGCTACTGCGTGTTTTTACAATTAATGTTCAACCTTACTAGGATGCACAACATATTCAAATCGGTAAGAATTAAGGAATAATGATATATAATATAGTTGTAAAATTGTTGATGTTGGAGATATCAATTTATTTTGTGTTTGTTACTTACTTTGTTTAGGACAATTAATTGATAACATTTTCTATGTGCATTTTTATGTAGTTGTTTGTGTTATAAGATCAATAGTATAGGGGAAGGTGACCACGAGAGGGCATAAAGTGGGCTCTTTGTTCAGTTTGGTAAATTTACAGTTTCTGGTGTTTTGTTTTTAGCTTCTAGTGATATGTATCATATGAAAATGAGGCTTGGGATAAACGATTAGGAAATTGAGAATCAATGTTTTGTCGTCTAATTTAGGGAAACATGGATTTGGCTATTTTGCATACAAAAGGTCACAAACATAATTATAGATTCCACAGTATGCTTAATTAACCTATTCATTATAGCACTATCTTGAGGCAAAATATTTAAATAAAAAAGAGTAAAGATAGTTGTCAACCAAAGCAAAACCCTAATTGAATTGGTATAAAAACACCAATCGCTAGCCTTGAACAATCCACATTAGTGATAGATGCAAAGAAAAGAGCATATATACATGAACGTTGCTTCTTTGCATGTTTGTGAGGTATTCGATGTGTTTCAAGTACAACTATGTAGAGAGAAACAAGCATGCTAGTTAGCACACACCAAAGGGAATCCTATCCCCTCCCCACAAAGGTTCTCTATCTGATTAGTATTTGTATAACCATAAATGCGTATTATAGCTAGCATTGTGTTCACTTTCCCATATGGTTCCTTTTTCTCCAATTTTTAACAAATATAATCATGGGAAATGAAATACCGGCAAGCGCACTGGGTCGTCAGGTATTTAAAATTAAAACGGTGATCGAGTACCGAACTTAGGGAACTTACTTATTAGATAGAGTTTTATTCAGAAGTAAGGCATTGTTGGAACAAACATTGATAATTGATGGTTAAAAACATAAATAAACTAATTCTATGGTAAAAACAGTAAATGCAAGTATGTAAAAGTTGACAGCAATAGGTAAAAAGTGTTGGGTCTTTCTAACAAACAAGTTGATGCATATGAGGATATTTCTCTAATTAATCATGTTCTTGTGTTCTATGCAATAGCCTAAAGTACTAAACCTCGATCTCTCGTAAGTTTAGACTAATTTAACCTAAGCTTCATCAACAGATCCCTCTTGTAAGACTAGGCTTAACTTAAACAGCATTATCATCACAACATATTCAAAAAACCAAAACCCCACAATCCATCCCTGGTAATGTAGTTATTTAATCCTGTTTCTATCAAATTCTAAGGCAACAGTACATTTCCCAATGCTAAAGTCACCTAACAGTACACACAAGTGGGTGATCAGGCCAAGAGCATGAAATAATTAAGCATTGAAAGAATCATTGAACACACAAAACAAAATTAATTAGATATGAAAAGTAATTACATCAACTGTTCATTAGAAATCTCCAACTAGGGTTTTTAGCCAACCATACAAGGAACCCTAATACAAATGAGACAGAAAGTACAGAGCAGTTGTTGCTTACACAGGAAGGGGGATTCCTCCTCCTCTTCTTGGCACCTCACAATCGCTCAAACACTCTCTAATCTCTCAAAGTGATTAACCCTAGCTTCCCTGCTTAGCTGCTGCCTCTTTGCTGCTTCTAGAGCATTATTCTCGAAGTCTGTGCAAAAATATACAGCTTTGGTCTCTCAAAATTGTACCCTAATTCTAACAATTCAGGCTTAAATAGGCTCTAAAATTGCGACGTCGCACTTAGCGCCACCCTCGTGCTTAGCGTGAGTAAGTGGATTTGGGCTTGGCACCAGTCGTGCGCTAAGCCTGGCAAGAGACAAACGTCTCGCTTAGCGAGCTGATCTCGAGCTTTGTGCACGACCTTGATTCTTGTGCTCTTCCAGATTCCCTTGTCACGCTAAGTGCACTGAAGCTGCGCTTAGCGGTGGATGCACACTGAGCTCACAAGGTCCGCTTAGCACGATTGCTTCTTTTAGCACTTCAAGATTTTATCCTCTTTTGACCTGAAATTGTATAGATTTTCTCATTAATTCCAATTAAAGATACTCTAATGACAGGTATCAAAACATATCAAGATTTATTTACAAATTCCTACAAAAGAACTATAACTTGGGGAAACTATACATGTTTTAGAAAATGTTTTCTATACAAAAGTTAGTCGTATAAGATGACTAACAAACTCCCTCAAATTTACAGTTTTTCTTGTCCTCAAGCAAAGAAAGAACAGTTCACTTGTCCTGAAGTGACAAAATACAGTGGTTAATCAAAGTGGTGTTTGTTTCACAAAAAAAATCAATCATATGAAATGAATATCATGGAATGCTTCAATCAAATGCCCTCCACAAACATGCAGCTTTTCAAAGATAGGAACGTATGAATTAGAGTCACAACTGAAATAAGCTAGTGAGAATGACAGATATCAAGGAAGGATCATCAACCAAAGCCTCACAGTCATTATTTCACTCAAGCACAAGTGTTTAGGCTTATTCCATCATAAACAACTAACACAAGTCCCAACCTTTGCATTTCATCTCATGCCATATAGAAATAAGCACACAAAATGAATCCGAAGGACTTTCTAGGCTTGTAATGAGGTTGGGCTACCAACAAATCATGGTTTTTCTAGGATTCAAAAAGCTTAGATTCTAGGAGAGCATTCATCCATAGATAAACCTTTACTTCTTTTTTTTTTATTAATTCCCAACCCAATACTTGCCCCTTTTTAGGCACTAAGCTTTCTTTTCATTGATTTGCAGCACACACACTTTTATTTATACTTACAGTTTTTTTTTAAACACATAAAATTGTGTGAGTATGCTGCTCTGCTTTGACCATTTCATTCCTTTACCCCATGTCTCCCCCAAATTTGGGACAATTTTTCCTTGAAACAAGCTTTTTTGTGGATGATGCTCTCCTACAACCTAAGACAAGGTAGCAGGAGATAAAACTGCATAGGCTTAATGTTCCATCAATCAAACATTCATTCAGCTCAAAACTGGGTGCAAGGGATAAATCATTCATGCACATGGTCAGCTTTTTGGCTAAGTGACTATCACAATCAAACATGGCCTTCATCATCCTCAATTTCATGCATTTAGTCATTAGTACTAAATGATAGTCGCTTTCTCTCAAAAATAAGGATCACACTCTCACTGGGTTACGGTTAATGCATTCCTTCACAATCAATCTGACAAACTGACCAACATTTTCATCTATAATTTTAATCACATGTTCTTTCTCTTCTAATGACTGCAAGCTTGCTCAAGACAAAATCTAACATTCCAATCCACTCAATTCATACAATTTCTCATTCAAATCAATCACAACACTTCATTTCATACAAAATCAAACCACTGAATCATATTCAATCAATTCAATGTTCAATCATGCTTTTGTACAAGCTACTACTACAAACAAAATAATTGAAATTTAAAACTGAAATTTAAAGATTGAAATTTAAATAACTGAACATAGACATAAAATAAACTAAAATAGAATAATAATAAACTGTTCAAAATGCAAGACAAGAACATAAAGATCCTGCCAATCCTTATGTGGGTGATCCTCTGCATGCTCGTTTAGATCCAGCACTGAAGCAGCTGGTGGATCCTGTGAAATGGGTTGCTCTTGCTCCAATGCTGGTGCAGATGGCAGGGTATCCTTATAGATAGGTGCAAGGGATGGCTCTGGAATAGGTTCTCGTGAAGGTACTTCCTCCTGAGCCATAAGTCATTAATATTGTGTCGCATATCAGCTCTCCTAAAAGCACAATATATTCAATGAGGGATCATGAATGATTTTATATCTAACTTAGTACTAAAGGGGGAAGTCAGTAGCTTTAGTCGAAAGCAGATTTCGGTAGGATTAAAGATGTTGGAAATTACAAGATAAAGGGAGCTTTGACTTATGGATTACGAGACACGTAGCAGAAAAATTGACATCCTCTTTTTAGGCCAGTTTGTTGGATTGCATCCCATGTGTCACTCTTTTTCAGTTATGGTTTCATTTTTTCCCTTGTCCTTCTATCATAGCCCTCGATGTAGCTTCCAGTGTGTCGTCACCATGTGAATCCGGCAGGAAATAATCATTCCTGCAACTTTCAAGTGAAGGTTGGATCATGAATTTGTCATAGGTCAAAGCAGAGTCTTCAATCCACTTTTGTTGTTCTAGGTGTTGCTGAACCACCTATTGTTGCTATCCTCACTTGTTGTTGTTGTAGTTGTTCTTCGTCTTCTACAACCTTCTTTTTTTCTTCCTTAGGTTCATTGGTTTGGTTCTCTGACTTAGTTGGGTGGTTGGCAGTGTCTAAACTGATGGTGGTTGTGTGCTTAGGATCAGAGGTTGGTGAAGGAAGTTGAAGGAAGCTGAAATGGTGATGATGATCAACTTGAGAATAGTGTAGTGGAATAGGACTCTTGGCCAGCTTCTAACTCAGACACATAACTGAGGATATATTGAGATAAGATGGTGGAATGTATATTTTGGTAGTACTATCACTTTCAACAAAAGAAGAGTGGAGATAGCCCCCATGAGCACAAGCTTTGCAATCCACATCAAAGTCTCAAATGTGTATGATTTGACAAAAGATGGGTTTTGAAAAAGACCCATCACTGCCATGTTGCAGCAGTAGCACTACTAATAACAACTCTTGACAACAACACCCAAATTTCTTTGTACAAGGAACAAAAAAAGGAATTTTGTGTCTGGTTCAAAAAAATTAAAAGAATAAGAGCCAGAAACAAAAACTTCTAGGGGGGAATTTAGTAATTTAACAAGTTGCACATAAACATGAACAAGTAGTAGTTGTTCAGTGGACTTTTAAAAAGGATTAAATCATCATTGGTCTCCATATTATTGTCTTCCCCACGCTTCGGGACCACAATATTCAATATACTATCCAAGGCTGAAAGTGTGTTAGACTTGACACCCTATTTTTGCTGGGCTTCCAGATCAAGTTCTTTGATTTTGATCTGATTTCTAGATATCCATTCATACAAAGACCTATAGTATTCCTCTGGTACATCTTTTCCATCATCTATGCCACCATTATTTTTTATCAAATCTTCAGCCGACATCTGCATAAATCAACAAAGAAAAATAACCTAATTACATATATGATAATGATAATCATATGAAAATGATTGGTTCTTTAATTAACACACTGCACCTTGTTTTTCACCGTAGCATTGTGGGCATTGGTATTAAGTAGTATCACATTATATGCAAGGACATATGTTGTATCAGCATTAGAAAAGACATTTGTCTAAACATTTATGTAGAAGTTGTTGCAAGTGAAATTGCTCCTGATAGTCAGATATAATGCTGATTTTATCCCACTTATAGTGCCAAATTATTGTTGCCCTAATAGGCAGATATAATGCTAATTTTATCATCACCAATACATACCAGGAGATTACAACAACAAAAAATATTGTCAGCTAGTATGAGAGGCACACTGCTTTTAGTCTACCCAAACTCTATAGTCTTGCAACAAAGGCCCAAGAAGGAAGGCCCAAGAGAAGCACCAATCAGCCTGCATATGTTACAAACTATAAATAACACTCGGGAGGGATAAGTATCAGGAATATAGTTGTTTTGTTTAGCTAAATGCCAATATTTGTTAAAAGGAATATTGTTAGTAGTGGGAAATTTTGTCAGTAGTGGAAAATTGGTTAGTATTTGAATTATGTAGAAAATGATCACTACCCACGGTTATACAAGCAACATTTTGTTAATGAAATAAGAGAGAACATGAATTACAGTTTGTTACCTTTGCATTAGGAGGCTCGTTGACGTCCAATACAAGGACTGTTGTTTGCTAGTTTAGCCTATGCTCCTAACCAAAGCTATTAAATATGTTTGTTGAATTGACATGATAGTCATAGTTGATAAAAATGAGAACACAGTCATAGTCCATGTTGTGCAAAAAAATATAATAGCACAACAGTAATGTCATGGAAATGATGGACAAAATTTTATTTCATATACCTTCCTTTCTTTGAGGCCTGGCAGCCAACAACTTCAGTCCTCTCTCTCTAGTTTCCATATTACTACAAAGAAAGAAAGAAACAAGATTTTTTTTTTTAAAGAAAGACACGTTTCAAATTTCAGTGTTTCAGTTGTAGTAGTTTCGTTAGCAGAGCCAACAAAAATTCCATTAGTACTTAATAGGTAGGTATGCTGGTTTGGTTATACAGTAGACGACCAAATGACGAGTGAAAGAGGGGATTTAAGTGAAGATGTATTGGGGTCTGTTATATTTTTGTTCTAATCAGTGATAGTGTTTTCGTACATGCATTCATACTGAGACACATACAAGTATATATAACTGGTTTAGTATGTCACCTAATTATATTGTTTGAGATTGGTTGTAGGTATTTGTATTTCAGTGACAAAGGAAGTTAAGGTGGTTTTTCATGGTTCTTGGTTCACTAAAAATAACCTGATACAATATTTGTTGCCTTCATCTCAGTGATCATTTTTGTTACACGTATCTTGCCAGGTACATATGTCTCAGTTATTGTTTTATGGATATTACAATTTTTTCAACTATTTAAATTGTTAATTATTAATATTATGCACATGCTGAGTTACCCTTAGTTTCCCGTTCAAGCCTCATTACAGTGATTAATACGGACAGTTTGGATTAATCACTATATTGGATCTTGAATTGTCTGTTTGGACATTTTGGGAGCACTTTTTTTTTACTTCATTCATTGTTACATGTTAAGTACGTTGTGCTAAATTTCATTAAGTTTTGGTTGACTGCATATCGCTTTGTTCTCTGGGTGCATACTTGAATGTGGTCAAATCATGTGACCTGTTTCATTTTGTGCATTTGGAGACCAATGTGAAATGCTGCCAAAATTTAATGAAATTTACCCTATCGTATTGGACAAGTACATATGAATGACTTAAAAAAAAGGGTTCCTGAATGGGATAGGACCACACCTTTTATTGAAAAAAGTGAGATTATCATGCATATAGGATAATGTACCTAGTATTACAGAACAATGACCATGGATCGAAGTTGGATTAGAGCACCTCGCATAAGCGAAGTTTATGAAAAGGAGGTTGAAGAGTTTTTGGCATTTGGCGAACAAAATGCACCAAATTTAGCTGCAAAATATTTCTGCCCTTGTGTTAAATGTGTCAATAGGAGACGTCAACCGTTGAATGACATTAGATCACATTTTATATGTGATGGGTTTTGCCCGACTTACACAAATTGGATATGACATGGTGAATTGCCAAACCTGTCAACAACGTCTCAACTTGAGCCGGTTAATGTACAAAGTGGAGATCGAATGGAAGACATGATACATGATCTTGGCCAAGAGGGTTTTGGGATGTTCATGCAGATATTTATGATGATTTACAAGCAGATTCAAAGAAGCCATTGTATGTGGGATGCAGAAGTGTCACTCGATTATCAGCTGTGCTAGGTTTGATGAACTTGAAGGCCAGATTTAGGCGGAGTGACAAAAGTTTCACTGAGTTGCTTATGTTATTGAAGAATATGTTTCCTGAAGATAACATTTTACCCAAGAGTCACTACGAGGCAAAGAAGATATTATGTCCTGTCGGCATAGAGTACCAAAAAATCCATGCATGTCCTAATGACTACATTCTATACCGAAATGAATTTGCAGAAATGCATAACTGCCCCACGTGTGGGTTATCAAACTACAAAGTCAATGACCGGGAAGGCAGTGATGGTGTATCCATAACCAGTACTCGTCCAACAAAGGTATGTTGGTATTTGCCAATAATACCAAGGTTTAAGAGATTTTTTGCTAGTGCATCCGATGCCAAAAGCTTGACGTTGCATGTAGATGGAAGAATAAAGGATGGCCTGCTTCGACATCCCGTTGATTCTCCACAATGGAAGATAGTTGATCGTTTGTATCCAGAATTTGCACAGGATCCAAGACACCTAAAGTTTGCTGTTGCTTTAGATGGTATGAATCCTTTCGGTAACTTGACCACCAATCATAGTTCATGGCCAGTTTTGTTAATGATTTACAACCTTCCTCCGTGGTTGTGCATGAAGCGAAAATACATAATGTTGTCTATGATGATAGCGGGTCCAAAACAGCCAGGAAATGATATTGATGTTTATCTGAGTCCCTTGATTGAAGACTTGAGAAAATTGTGGGTAGACGAGGTTGATGTGTATGATGCGAATGTTCAAGACAGCTTCAGGTTACGTGCTATGATATTTTGCACTGTTAACGACTTTCCGGCTTATGGTAATTTGAGCGGATACAGTGTGAAAGGACACCACGCATGTCCTGTTTGTGAAAAAAAAAACTTGTTACATCTAACTCACACATGGGAAGATGATGAGGACAAGGCAAGGAATAAGGGCAAGGAACCTTTAGAAGGACTTGGAGGACCTATGGCAAGGGCTAGAACAAAGAAGGCCAAGGAAGCTCTTCAACAAGTGTTAACCATGCTATTTCAATTTAGGCCCAAGTTACAAGTGAAGAAGCTTCGGATTGTTAATTGCACCATGTTCCAAGAAGAGTAGAGGTTGCCACTTTTGTTGAGTGGTTTTATTAGCATTTTGTTAGTTGAAATAAAGGCCCAAACTTGTGTTAAAGTGGCTGTCAATTCTCTTGGGATTTGCACCACCTATGGGCTTGTTTTAATTTAAAGAAATTAAGGTTTAATAAGGTGAAAACTCTAGGATTATGGCTGCCTCTTGGTTGACCAAGGAGTTGCACAATTTTCCTTATGTTTATGTGTCTTATCTAGTTTTAATTAGATATAATGACACCATCAATTGTTGTTATCAATTCTAGTTTTAATTAGGTTTAATGACACCATCAATTGTTGTTATTGGTGATCATTTCACTTATGTAACCAACTTGATGGCATTCCTATTTATAGGCTGCACATTTTCTAATAAAAACATAGACCTTGCATTTGAGTTTTTAATCACCTTCTAAAGTGTGAGAGTGAATCTTCTTTGTTACTTGAGTGATTCAAGAAATTGGTTTATCAAGGAACATCACCTTGTGTGTGACACCAATTTCGGAGGAGTGATTCTTCCAACTCCCTTCTTCATTCTCCTTCTTCATCTTTCTAAACCTTCATTCTTTAATCTCACTTGAACACCATTGTTATCATCTTCATTTTCCATCCAAACACATTCAAACTTTGAACCAAATACCTTACATTCAACCCTCCATAAACTCATCACTTTCTCTTTCATTCAATAAATTTCATTAAAAAAAAAGAAAGAAAAAACCTTTGAAGATCTATCTTCAACCCTTGTGCAAATGGGTTTACATCAGAAGAAGACAATATATACAAGGCACAGAAGATTTTTAAGCCGTAATCACCCATATCGGCGATTGAAGAAAGCTTTTAATGGAGATAATGAGATTGAAAGTGCGCCTCAACCATTACGTGGACATGATGTTTATGATCGGGTCAAAGACATTGTAACTATCTTTGGTAAGACACAAAAAAATGAATTTTCTGCGAAGAACATTTGGAAGAAAAAGTCCATATTCTTTGATCTCCCATATTGGTGAGAGCTAGATGTTCAACATTGTCTGGATGTTATGCATGTGGAGAAAAATGTTTGTGATAGTTTGATTGGCACCCTTCTTAACATTAAGGGCAAGACAAAGGATGGTTTGAAATATCATCAAGATTTGGTTCAGTTAGGTATACGAGACCAACTACATCCAGTGTCTCGTGGTGATCGAACATATTTGGCCCCAGCATGTCACACAATGTCAATGACAGAGAAAAAAAGTTTTTGTCATTGTCTACTAAATGTGAAAGTTTCACAAGGATACTCTTCAAATATCAAGAGCCTTGTGTCAATTAAGGATTTGAAAATGATTGGCCTGAAATCGCATGATTGTCACGTACTAATGCAAGAACTTTTGCCAGTGGCCATTCATGGAATCTTGCCTAAAAAAGTTAGAATTGCCATCACTCGCTTGTGTCTTTTCTTTAATGTTATCTGCAGCAAGGTTATTGACCCATCACAATTGGATAATTTGGAGAATGAAGCTTCAATTATCCTTTGTGAATTGGAGATGTATTTCCCCCCTCTTTTTTTTGACATCATGATTCACGTAATTTTTCATCTAGTTCGTGAGATTCGGTTGTGTGGCCCTATTTATTTACACTGAATGTATCCGGTTGAGTGGTACATGAAGGTGTTGAAAGGATATACAAAGAATCAATATCGACCAGAAGCAAGCATTGTTGAAAGATACGTTGCTGAAGAAGCAATTGAGTTTTGCTCAGAGTATATAAATAATGCTTCACCAGTCGGGGTTCCTCAAAGTCATCATGACTCCACGACTCATGGTAGGGGTACACGAGGATTTAATGTTGTAACAATGGATCGGCAACAGCTATCCCAAGCTCATCTATATGTACTAAACAACACAGCAGAGGTCATCCCATACATAGATTATCACAAACAACATGTGTTACATACTCACCCTAAATTTAACAAGATGAGGTTGTTGCAAGAACACAATAGAACTTTCATTAATTGGTTTAGACACACCATATTTGCAGATGACAGTGTTTCAAATACGCTAAGAATGTTAGGGTGTATTTGATTTGCATTTTCATTTTCTGTTTTCATTTCCTGTTTTCATTTTCTGAAAACTGTTTTCATTTTCAAAAGATTAGAATTTTGAAAATATGTTTGGTTTGACTTCTTGTTTTCTGTTTTTAGGAAATAAAAACACTGAAAATTTATGATATATTGACTTCTTATATTTTTTGTATTTTTAAATTTGCTTAAAATTACATTCATTGCCATCTTATTTTCATTTTACTCAAAATGAGGTTCCTGTTTTCAACTGAAAACACTGAAAATGAAATTTTATTGTTTTCATTTTCTGGTTGTTTTCTATTTTCATTTTCACTGAAAATGTTTTCAAAAATCCAACCAAACACATTTTCATCACCATTTTTTGTTTCCAGTTAAAATGAAAACAGAAAACAGGCAAACCAAACACCCCCTTAGAAATTGGTCCAAATCTAAATGTTCCCACCTGGCAAGGATATGATATCAATGGCTATTGTTTCTGCACAAAGTCACAAGATGCAAGAAGTAGCATGGAGAATAATGGGGTTAGTGTTGACGGTCAGTCAGATCACTTTAGTAGTGTTTCTGATAATAATCTGATTCACGCATCCATGCCTTACTATGGAGTCATTGAAGATATTTGGGAGCTTGATTACGGTCAATTTAGAGTGCATGTGTTCAACTATCGATGGGTTAATGGCAACACAGGCGTAAAGCAAGACAAACTAGGCTTTACTTTAGTAGACCTGCAAAAGGGTGGTTACAATGACGACCCATTCATCATGGCAGTGCAAGCTAGACAAGTGTTTTATGTCCAAGATCCGTCCAACTGGAGATGGTCAGTGGTTGTTCAAGGCAGAAAATTCTCTATGACTGACTATAGTGATGGTTCATCAGTTGATGTCAGTGACATGTCAGCCGTCTGTCAACAAATGCCCATCATAAATGCCACAGATCAAGATGATGTTGTACATGCAACTCGAAATGATCATTATGAAGGTTTATGGGAGAATAATCAAATGTAACTGCTTATGTTTTTATTGATAATGTATATGACCTATTGCATAATTGTAATACATTTATGTATTTGAATTTCATTCAACTTAATGTACATTTTATTTGTTTGTTTGACTGGCATTTATGTTGTATATCTGAGATGTTAAAAGTGATGTTGTCATACATTTTTTATCATGTTGACATTTATGTTTATATAACTGACATGTGCTGCTAATTGTATTTGTTTCAATTGTGTATACTCATGACGACATCCCCACCCTCACCTACACATTATGATATTCCTTTCAATGGTACGTCTAGGAAGACTAGACAATCCACTCGACTAAGAAGGTTGACTGCGAGAAGCTTGGATCAGCCACGGCCTACAGTTAATGTAAATCCAGCCACTGGCAGAAGATCAGGCCCTCATAAAGAGAAGTTTCATAGCTATCTAGGAGTTGTTTCACGAGACAAGATTCCAATTGTGCACTCCAGTTGGAATGATGAACTAGAAACTCTAAAGAATCTTATATGGGATTACATTTTGGTAAGTCTTTATTTCAATTGACATTTATATATGTTTTCATATAATAGTTAAACAACAAATTATATGTCAATAATTCTTACTTGAAAAAATTTTTTGGAGGTCAAATTCGACATCCCCGAGGGTGACAATGCAAAAAAGAAGGTGATGTCAATGGTGGCTACACGATGAAGGCAATTTAAGTCCTCCCTGACAACAAAATATGTTTACGGTAATATTGAGGGGCAAGCAAAAGATGATCCTTTTGTTAAGTATGGTATTGATGTAGCAACTTGGGCGGAATTTGCAAAAAGCCAGCAAACCCCTAATTGGCAGGTTTATTTTACTACATATATAGTTGTCTATGCAACTTGTCAATTTGATAACACATAAATGTTTTTTCTAATCATTCAAAATTTCTGATTTTTTTGTCAAAGGGAATAAAGAAAAAGGCGCAGGAGATTCAAAAATACAATGACTATCCTCACTTGTCTCATGGAGGTTACGAGCTTCTTGAAAATAAATTAATGGACCAAAAAAGGAAGACACGAGAACAACAAGTTGAATTTACTGAAAACCCCTCATTGTATCTTGACCCACCATCCCCCATTTTGAGACAAATGAAGTGGAAGATGGTCTGCACAAAGCAATATGGCCAGATGAACTCTACAGTCGCCAAAGAAATATCTGACAAAATTGTGAGTAATTAGCGGTCGCTACTTGATAGTGCCAATTAATTAATTGTATAATAGCAATCTTTGTTGGCTTTTAATTTTGTCTTATGTTCTTAACAGGACTCTTCAGAAGAGTAGACCATGCAGGGTAGCTTTGTTCCTTCTGGGCGTCAGGATATATTGAACACGACTATTGGCTGACCGAAGCATCCAGGTCGTGTCCGGGTGGCGGGGACAGGTGTGACTATCACACAGTACTTTGGTCAGGCCTCACGTGCGTATAACACTTCATCTGCATCGATCATGCCACAATAGTTGGTTGAAATCATCGGTAACTTAAAGGAAGAATGGAGGAAACAAGTAGAAGAAGACAACAAAAACAGAGAAGAAGCGTGAATGAGGAGGGTAGAATAAGAAAAGCAACGCACTTTGGACACAATTAAACAAGAACTGAAACAAGCAATCAAGTTGGAGTTATCACAAATTGCATCACAACACTCACCCCCACTTCAGCCATAGGATATACAAGTATTAGCTGCAAGGGTAAGCACGAAGGGGAGTTGTGCAACACTTGAGACAAATGTAGTAGGTGTAGAAACTTCTGATCTGCATCCTGATACCGTGGGCCTGCATGTACTTGTTGACTATGCAGCTAGTGGCATTGGGAAAACTGTATGACACTTCTAGCACCATACACAATGTGCCTTATGCCGATGATGTGGTTCGGGTGAGTGTTGTGAAAGTTTACCACAGTGATGCTCTCGTCCCTTTCCCGACATCAGAAATTAAGTTTGTGAAAGAAGTTGTTGGCACTTTCGTGGGATGGCCAACACATCTGGTGAAACCCATATCTGATGAGGTAATTATTTTTGTCATTAGTATTTATTTTATTGACGTTCTTATTTTTTTGGTTAGCGTAATTCTTTATTTTTTGTTAACCTTGTAGGTTTCACAAAATCCTCTTACCAGACCGGTTAAATCTATTGAGGCGGACAAGGTAGTGGCCCTAGTTGATCCATTGGGAGAGTTGGTAAAGAACTTGTTCGAAATTTACCAAAAGCCAATTCAGTTGTTGTGGGATGGAGCACAATTTGGGATTGATAATGTCAAAGATGGATTTTTCATCACACGCAAATTTTAGTGAAATAATACTAGGTGACAAGTGTTTGAACATCTCCATAATATAGTTGTGGCTGATGTAAGTAAATTTGGTTTATTAGCTCTACCATTTGTTACCTGAGGATCTATGTTGGTTAAAATATACCATTAACGATATTTATGTCAAATGTTTGAAACAGGTTTATGTGTGATTGGAGTACAAGCATAGGTTATGGACCACTATATGGTTTCCTTGAACCTCAGTGTCTCCATAATACAAAGAACAAACATGAAGATTGCCAACATTACATTGAAAATGGGTAAAGGAATCACAAAAAGAAGTCTACATAGGACCTTACCTAAATCGGTAAGTTCAATTCATGTTGTTCAATGTCCATATTATGTGATTCAACTTTTTCCTCAATGACATGCCTTTATGTCTTCAGGGCCCATTGGCAACTTGTTGTTCTATGTCCACGGGACAATATAGTTGTTTGGTTTTGTTCTTTGCGTAAGAAGCCAGATGTTAACATCAAGACTGCAATGAACAGGTTAGTTTAAGTAGGATTGCTTCAATTGATGTATTGTAATTGTACACTAGACACACAATGATTATATACATCGACTCTTAATTTAAAATAGTGCAATGAAAACATTAAGCACAAGTGCACAAGGAATGGTAGATCAACTTGTGCCTCAATGGATTGAAGCAAAGGTGTGTCATTATATTAAATTAATATAGCGATCTCCAATAACTAATGTGTGTTTCTTTGAAATAACTAGCTTAAGTGAACATGTTGCATGTAGATTCATGTTCAAATGGGAGGGTATGAGTGTGGATACTATGTCATGCCCTAGATCTGGTGCATAGTCACCAGCGATTTGAAGAATGAATGGAATAGCGTATGTTTCTTTTTAATGATGTACTTGTTAGTGTCAATAGACCTCACTAATTGCAATGTGTTAACGTACGCAACTAATTTCATATTTACAATGTTGCAGTGGTTTTATGATGGAACACCGATAAGCAAAGAGACCATGACAACACTTCGGCATAAATGGGCGGGATATTTTCTCCAAATTAAGAACAACTTGGAAGTTAAATAAATTTAGCTAACATAGGAACATGTTTCGTTCGTACTAAACATTTTTCCAAGCATTTACAGTTGATAAGGAAACTTATTTTGTAATTAAACTTCATTTGATGGTGGCAAATTTTTATGTTTCCATTGCATGTATTTTTTTCCTATTCCTTATATGAACATTACATTACTTCATGGTTTGTTGTCTCTATAACCAAATTTATGCATCAGCTATTGATTGCCTATGAGTATTGTGCTTTGGAGTTACACCAATGTAGAGCACGAGTGAATTCACTATAGGAACTACTAAGCAATGGAAATACACTTCTTCTTTTAGTCTTGTTGTGCTTTTTACAGATACTACACTTTGGTCAAATGGAGAAAACCAACTTGAAAGGTTTCTGTAATACAAGCAAAATTGTATTTGCTTCTCTAATCTTAATCAATAGTGGTGGAATTAATTCGACTTTTGCAGTCCAGCAGGTGACATCCTCATGCCATTTGTTTGTTGTTTTCTATTGTGGACCACATAACAAGCCTAGGATTCGAGGCCTAGATCCTCCAGAATAAAGGTAAGGAAAAAGGAAACTTGTATTATTCATATCCATTAGAATTACACTTTCTTTGTATATATAGATGTTTCTATTGCAAATCCTAGGCATAATCCTAACATATTTTGGCATTATTTGCCTTGGAGGAATTTGGAAATTGCAAAACCGAGGGGGACATCATCTAACAGTAATCAGCTCTGAAAGATTGGTGGATTCTGCTTCTGGAAGGTATTGCCAGCTCAGTGTCACTTGGCCACGTAGTCCTCTAGGTAACGTGGTTTGTTGCTTCCACGTTTTGGTCTGATGTTGTCTTCATTCTTTCATGCTTCATGCTATGTTTCTGCATAATTCTCTGAATTTTGCTTTGTGTTCTGGTTCTTAATCACAACATTTTCCCACTCTCCTTTTAGTTTTTTGTTAAATGTGGACATTGGGCTTAGGAAAGGCTCTCCTACCTTTAATGAGGCTCGTGCAGTTGATTTTATTGAGGAAAATGGAATTATGGCTGACATATGTGAAAGTATCTCAGGCAGTCATGTTGTGTTGTTGTTCATTTCAAATAGAGCAGAGGTTGGTTAATTGAACTCAGTGCACAATTTTACTGATTGATTCTACTATTTTATTTATATACAATTGTAATCATCAATCGTATATCTTTGTCTCTCTTTCACACAGTCCAACTTTGACATTAATTCTTTATATGATATCTAATTACTTTCCTGCCTTTGATGTCACTGAACTATAGTATTTCTCATAGCAGTTTTATTTTAAGAAAATAGACTGGTAGAAAAAGGTTTCCATAGTTGTTGAAGTACCCTGATGCTAAAGTAATAAGCCTTGGAATTGGTGATACAACTCAACCTATTCTTGTAGTCATAACTGATGCAATGTCAAAGGTATAACTTTGATCTCAAGAAAGCTAATATATGTTTAATGGTTGGAGATTGGGCAATAAATGTGGTCATTTTAGTTTTTCTTTTTTTTAAAGTAATTACCATTCCTGTGTTGAGGTTGGACCAGTTTCATTACTGCTGAATTTCTTTTCTTTTCTTCATCCTTGACACCTTTCAGGAAGAAATTTGATGAATTTTCCCCTTTTAGTTCAGTGAACATAAGTTTGTTGTGCACTTCAACAAGTTTTACAGGAACATGAAGTCGTGGATTGAGCCTTCTAACAAAATTGGGTCTGAAAAATTTTCACATTACATCATGTTTTCAGGGTGTGTAGTTAAAAATATGAGAATGTATCAACCTTTTTTCATAAAATTAAAATTTAACTTTAAGCATCTTAACTTTTGGAGGAGTTAGATCACATAATTTGTATAATAGAACATGTCAAACTCATGAATTATTTTAGTTGCACAGAATGCACTAATTTATTCAAACTATATTTGAGTGTGCTAATTTGACTGCTAATGAATATTTTGGTAGCAGTAAATGTATATATGGTTTTGCAAGTGGTTTCTATTTTTTCACAATACATGCTACATATTTTGGATTATTAGTCTTTTTGGTATTTTTCCTACTACTGAATATTTTGGTAGCAGCAAATGTCTTGCATGCAATTTAAGTTCAACAATGGTGCAAATCTTTTGTATATTTCTAGTAGGCAATTTTGAGTGATTGAAGCTATATATTTGCAATTTTTTACTTGACAAGTTTTTTAGTTCAGCTTCATGCTTTGTGAACATTGGAAGAGGCCAAATTTACTCAGCTTTCTCACTTTCAGATGGCTATCGGGAACCTATACATGTTCACTGACATGGCAGCGCAAGGGGAGCAAAGTCGATCTTCACAAGCCTTCTTTTCTTACAAAGACAACACTAATATCATTGTGACTCTGTTATTCCTTGTTTTTTATGTTTATGGTTATTACTTAGTTGGAATTGAGCTGCATCCAAAGTGATCTGGTACCCCTTTCTTCAAAGCTAGGATTTTTTTTCCTTCTTTTAAAACTCTCTAAATGTATTCTTTTCATTTTGATTAAATGATATGTGGTACTTCTTTGTGCTAGTTTGATAAATCTTATATCAATAACAGCTTTTGATCAGCATTAAAAACGCGCACATGCCCTCTGAATTGCTGTAAATGTAAAAAAAAATAAAACCTAACAAAAATGTTCTACGACGATTTTCTTCACGACCGTCTTAGAATTCATTGCATTCTAAGACGGGCCCGTCCACGTGACCGTCTTAGAATTAAGGCGCATTCTAGGACGGTCCTAGGCAACCGTCGTTGATAACAAAATGACTTTTGAGGATGTCGAAGACCACGACGGTTGAAAACCGACGTAGTATATATCAAATAACCGATGTAGAATGCGTCTTCTGTAGTAGTGTTTTGACAGCTAATTGTGATAGTAAAAATCAGAACTTGTCTTTTAAAGATAAAGATTATTAACTTAATTTTATCAAAATTGTATAATAATTATCATTAATGGAATCAATCTATTTACTGTCAAAAGTAAATCTCAAGTCTCTTAATATAATATATTATAACAATAATAAGATCCATTTATCCTATTCAACCAAAAATATATAATGTAAATTGAAGTTATAAAATAAAAGTAAAATTATTCGATTTTTTGTTACTCAAAATGAGAAAAGCTAAAATAAATACAGTACTACAATATAACAAAAGTAAAAAATAAGAATATATTTGAAAAACTTGTACAATAATGATACAAATATAAAATAAAATAACAGTAAAATGAGAAATATAAAAAACAAAAAATGCTTAAACTTTAACATGTTAAAACTAGGCAATTTATTAAGTTTCTTTAAAATTGAATAAAAAAACTATGGAATAAGTCATGCCTTTTAATGTAATAAATTATTAATAAATTACCAATATAGCTAGACGGATTATATTTTTAAAATTTGAACATCAATATTAAAAAAATTATACTTGTTTTTTCAAAATCATGATTATTGACTAATATTTTATTTCCATCAACCGCCACTGAATAAGAGAGCTAGTATTTATGAAATGGAGTAAGATTGTAGAAGAACAATTGTCTTTTATGAAATAAAAATAATACTATATTATATTATTTGAAAAAAAAAGACAAAAACTATAGATGAAATCAAACCCAACAATTGCAATTGAAAGAAAAAAAGAAAACTCACCTAAATTATAAGCAATATAATATTTCTACAAATATAATTTTGAAGGAAAAGGTATGAAGAAAGGTGAGAAGATTAAACAAATTAGAAAATCATTTAAAATTGAATTTATCCAAAATTATTTACCTATAGTCATTATAAGGTATCTGTAGTCGTTCTAAGGTTGGAAGCGTGAGTGACTGGAAAGGAAAAATGGAGGAACCATGTGTCTAAAAATAGGAAATAGTAAATAGAATAAAAGATACCATATAATTGTTATTTATATTAGGTTATGGTGGGGATACATTAATTATAATATTTAATGTTCATATTGAACTTCTCCATTGAATCTCATATTTCAAAACGAAACATTTCACATATTGAGTGAGATAATGGGTAACATTTGGTTTAATTATTTTTTATTTTCATCAGTTAAAGCCTTTTTTTTACTTCATTATTGCAAAATATATTTTCATAACTACCCCATCTATGCAAAATATATTTTCACAATTATCCTCACTTATCTCCTTTCATATGTATATCTTTATTTTTATCTTTATATATATATATAAGGAGTAGGGTGAAGGTATTTTTAGAATATAAAACGAGATGGATGTAGGTAGTTTTGAAAGAAAATCAAATTCATGAGGAGCACTTTAATTCATCTTTAGCTTTATATTATCTAATCTACTATATTATAAAAGAGAACCCCAGGAAAATTACTATTGTGCCCATGGTCCAGTTGATGACACCTGTCCATTTTATTGGATTTTCGGTCATTTTATACCCCTTCAGCTTTGCTTGGTTTTGTGCCACCTGGCTGCCATGTGTTTTGCTTTCAACTTTTTTTCTGCTACAAACTCCACGTATCATGCTCAAACTGACGGATTTCAACTTTCATTTAATTTTGCTTGATAATGTCTCTCAAATCCTAAATCTTTCTCTTTCCTCCTTTATCTCTTTCTCAAGCCACCCGCTTTTCGCAATGGATTCTCTCTTCTTCTTCTTCTTTCTCAAGCCAACCGCTAAATTTCAAGTTTTTTATTTGTTTAATCAATGTAGACATTAAACCAAATGATATACCGTTCCAAAATTAGAATTTTGGGGATCCTTTTTTATTTGTTATATATGACAATGAGAATTAGCTAATGTCAAATTGTGAATACAGAAAAAGTTGCAAGTTCCAGATGTGGAGTTTTCAAAGGTATGTATGTATGTGTTAATTCAATTATCTGCACTAGCACTACTTTGTAGGCCTTTTAAAGCTTGGTCAACTTTTTTTATGGGAGATTGATGCATATTTTACTAATTATGTTAAAATTTTATTTTGTCTTCTTCTGCATTGTAGTTAAATTAAACTATTATGTGAAAGTTTGGTCCATTTGTGTTTCAGCCCTGCTTCAATTACTTTCTGGGTGTAGAGTTATCAAGGTCAATGGAATCTATTTAGGCATATTGTTTAACTTCTACATGATTAAGTTATTACAAATTTGCATTGTTTGATTGTTTAGAGAAAGGATATATATGGTGCTTGGGAGCAATATCTTGGACTGGAACACGATGACAGTGCTCCAAAAAAGCCCTATGCAGTCAACCAGGTAAATATTCTGGATTAGCTTCTTTCTTTCCTTTGGGGGATTGCCCAATGTAGCTGTTTAGAGTTGAGATATTAGACTTACAATTTATTTTCTTCCCTAATCCTTCTTATTTATTTTCTGATTTAAAAATAAACTTATAAACTACAGTAGAACAGAGCCTACATAATAATAATAATAATAATAATAATAATAATGAAACAAAACCAAACATTATTTCCTATCTCTTACTATTATTATTATTATTATTATTATTATTATTATTATTATTATTATTATTATTATTATTATTATTATGTAGGCTTTGTTCTTTTATAATTTCTTAGTTTGTTTGCTAATCAGGAAATAAATTGTTGCTTTGTTGAGTGGATGTGCAAGTTGAGGTGCAATATCAACAAAAGGTAACTTTTTTTTCTTTCATTTTCTGTCATTTTTATCATGATTTTCTTTCTCTTATATGTTACAAATGACAGACATGCATGAAATTTCAATGCATGTGTGGAATAAGCTTAGAAACCTTATACCCACAACTGTGATGCTTCAACATTCCACTTTGCTATTGAATGTTTGGTTTCTTTGGGTTCTTTAAATAAAGCATGCACTTTGAGAAGTGGTTCATCTTTTGTAGATGTTAAGAAATCAAAATTTTAGTTGCTTATATTTTCCGAACTCATAAGAATGTTCTTATGCTTATATTTTGGTTTTGTATCATCATCATCATCATCATCATCATCATTATTATTATTATTATTATTATTATTATTATTATTATTATTATTATTATTATTATTATTATTATTATTATGTAGGCTCTGTTCTTCTATAGTTTCTTAGTTTGTTTTCTAATCAGAAAAATAAATTGTTGCTTCATTAGGTGGATGTGGGACTAGAGGTGCAATATCAACAAAAGGTAACTTTTTTTTCTTTCATTTTCTGTAATTTTTATCATGTTTTTCTTTCTCTCATATGTTTGGTTTCTTTGGGTCAAATCATTATTTTCTTTTGCTTCTGATGAATATCTAGGCTCTTCTATATTTAGTTTCCTTGCTTATACCTATAATGACTATCATACTCAAATGTTTTCTTTGCAACTTTGTGCTAGCTGAACTCCATATTATCCATGACCATGGTTCATAATAGACTCTTGATATTTTGTTTATTGATTCTTGAAGGCTCCCAGGTTACTGGTCTATTGTTTTTTTTTTTTTTTTTTGAACAGGTAGCTTCTTTGGGAAATAACATTGTCATTCAAATTGCAGTTGAAAGCAGGCTTAAGATAAGTATTTTCATCTTATTAGTTTAACTACATGTTTAACTTTTATTTCTAAACCTCCCACTATACATATCTTTGGAGCAGATTGCACTGCTATAGTACCTACTCCTTTAGCAGTTATTGTTCTTAATTGGATAGTTTTTTTATGTCTAAGATCAGTATTTGTTTTTGTTTTTAATTCCCTCAATTTTCTTTAGTGGATTTCTTGATATTTTCCATATGAGAAATCAAATGGTTTTCATCCAACAACTAGAAGCTATGGGTATGTAGTGGTTTTCATCCATTTTTTCCCTTTTTCATTTTAACTTTTATCATTCTAATACCAAAGTTTCCTTCATATTTTTTTTTTTTTTTGGAACTTTCTTACTTTCTTTCTTTTCTCATCCTGCAAGTTCTAAAGGACTACATGTTTGGTAAGTCTTTTTATGGGTATTTTTTTATTGATGCTTTCCTGCAATTTTTGGTTTTTGGTCAATTCATGGTTGGATTTTTTGTATTATTATTATTATTGTTGTTGTTGTTGTTGTTGTTGTTATTATTATTATTATTATTATTATGTATACTCTAGCTGAAGACCATTTTTTATATTCTAATTCTGGGAGTGAACATTGAGATTTTTCTTTGAGCTTCCTGGTGTGTGTAGGTTGTAATATCAAAGAAAACCATTTTTGTTTTAGCATGCAACTCCTATCATCACAACATAAAAAATGGCTTTCAACTAGAGCCAACATAATAATAATAATAATAATAATAATAATAATAATAATAATAATAATAACAACAACAACAACAACATAAAAAATGACCTTCAACTAGAGTTTACATAATAATGATAATAATAATAACAAATGAATATTCAATTTATTAATAACAAAAATATATATAAGTTTAGAATGTCTTAATTATAAATTTTTTTTAAAATACAAAACTCAACAAGCACTTCTCTACCCACACGAAAGAGAAGTTCTTAATAATGGAGGAGTAAGTTGTTATATACTTTTAATTTTTAATTGTATATTTTGTTGGAAATGTTTATTTTGATATTTGTGTGAATGCACATAATAGAATAATGACTTTCAGAATAATGCCTAGAATTTCATCATGCTTGGTTTGACAACGATAAACCTATTAAGGTATTTCCTTCTTTCTTTTTCTTTTTCTTTTAAATCATAAATTTTATTGTTGTTGCAGGAAGTCGAATTAGGATTTTATTTAATTTTATTGTTGTTGTTGTTGTTGTTGTTGTTGTTGTTGTTATTATTATTATTATTATTATTATTATTATTATTATATGTACTATGCAAAGTATCATCTCGGGTAACTCAAGGCAAAAATAGCAAAAATGAGGACACAATTATTGAAACCTCCAAAAGTATGCTGCTATTTATACTGTTTATTTCATATTGCAATTTTACATTTTAAATTATAAAGTTTATTGTTGTTGCATGAAGCTAGATTATGATTCTATTTAATTTTGTTGTTGTTGTTGTTGTTGTTGTTGTAATTTTACATTTTAAATTATAAAGTTTATTGTTGTTGCATGAAGCTAGATTATGATTCTATTTAATTTTGTTGTTGTTGTTGTTGTTGTTGTTGTTGTTATTATTATTATTATTATTATGTTGGCTCTACCTAAATGTCCTTTTTTATATTGTGATGACAGGAGTTGTATGTTTTTCTCTGGTCAATAATTTTTTCCAAACCTAATTTCTCTGCTCTCAAAAAGTGATTTTTTCCCATGTTTGTTTTCTCTCACTCTGCCTTATGGTCTAATTTTGGTTTGGGGTTTATCTTCTATGTCTTTGATAATTTAATGCATTTGAATTTGAATATGGGTACTTGCAGAGTATCATCTTAGGCAGTTCAAGGAAAAAATAGCAAAACTGAGGACACAATTATTGGAGCCTCCAAAAGTATGCTGCTATTTATACTATTTATATCATATTCTTATTCTAAGTTTGCTGATGATTGATGCAAGCTTTTGTTATATGTCTATATTCTCTAACTTGATTATTGAATGACAATTATCCTTTTGCAAAGAATGAGAAACCAGATTGCATGTGCAAACAAAGGCTTTAAATTGTAGTTGCAGTTAAGGCTTGGTTTTGGTTCATAGTCACAACCTAATGATACAACGGCTGTGTTCCATCAAACTTGCTCATTTTTTCATATAACACTTAATAGAGTTTTGGGGAGGAGTCAAGAGGGAAAGGCAATTTGATGGCATGCGATGTGTGTTGTTATTTGGTGCCTAACTTCTTATGGTTGGGGATTAATTTCCAATATCAAACTCTTTAATATCAATGTTAGTCTTTTTCCTTTTTTTACAATACCTTTCTTTTAATTCTTGCATCGGAAATCAATTGGCGAACATGACCCATAAAGTATCATAGCTGCATAGATATATATTGTTATTATTCCAAGAATCAAGCAGGTTATCAGATATGAAGGATGCATCCAAAAATAAGTGATGAAAAATGGTCTTCACCATATAGCAATATCACTAGGTTATATTGTTTCTAAAGTAATAACCAAGTTGTAATAATAGAAATGAAACATGGCAGATATAGGACTTACAAGTAAGTCATCTCTGATTTATGTCCTCTTTAAATCAATTATGGAATCAAATCTGAATTCTGTAACAGGATTAGCAGGAAAATCCATCCTGAGCTTCACCATTTTGCGAGTGAGGCACTGGTGATATGGGTCACTGGGATGTGGCAGAGCAAGACATATATTCAGAGACCATATCTGGATTGTTGAAACTTTAAAACAATGTTTTATTAATTTAGTTGTTGAACAATTATTTAGTTATTAATATTCAACTTTTTTGTTTTGTTAATTTTATTATTCTCACCATTATTTAGTTATTAATATTCAGCTTTTTATGCTTCAACACTGAATTACATTTTATAGGTATATTACAAATTAAAAAAAAAAACTTATGCAATGGCTTAAGAAACGACCCGTGCGTTACGCACGAGTTACATGCTAGTATATATAAAAGGAGAATGATGAATGTATTTTTGGAATATAAAAGGAGATGTATGTGAGTAGTTTTGAAAGAACATCAAATTCATGAGGAACACCTTATTTTATAAGGATCATGCTTCACTATATTAATTGTCATCATTACACATTACATTTTTTTCAGCACATGATTACTATATTAATCTCCTATATAAAATGTCTTTATGTCTTTCTTATTTAAAGTTTAATATGTTGATAACTTTTTGGTACGTTAATTTTGTTATTTAAATGGCTTTATTAGCCATTCTATAACATCTGATTTTGATTTCAAAAATTAAAAACTATCCTTAATTGATAGCCAATGGATTGCTCATTTTGCACACTATATAATGTGTGACAATAGCTTGAGTTTGTATATATCAAGAGTTTTTCTTCACTTTCAAAATTTCTCTCTTTCTTTAATTCCTCTATTTTCCTTTCTTTGTTGTGTTGTTCTAGGCATTTTTTTAAGCTTCCATGGTGTTTTAACCTCCAGTGTACAAGTTCAGACATGCCGCTATGTAAATCTTGGGGGGCAAAATTGAATATTGGGTTGCACCAAAGGTTTGTGGGAATTTTGCTTATAGGACAATGGTTATTACCATGATGCAACATTTTTTTATTCCTTTTTACAATTTTGCCTTCCTATATTTTTAACATGATCTTGTTTTTTAGGTTGTCAAATTGAATAATTGTGATGATTTCCTCTTTGAAAAACAACAACCAAAGGAACACAAGAGATAAATCACTATATGATACTTTTGTGAATACACATAAATTATATAAATGATGAAATTAATACATATGTCTACTTTTACTTAATATAAAAAATAATGATTACATGTTTGTTTATGTTTGATATTTCTTAATTTTTTTTTTGTTCATTCTAGGATAGTTTGTTTTGAAGCATCCTACAATATGAATCACTAACCTTGTGTTTGGATTAGGAATTTCAAAATTTCAGGAAATTTGAAATGCCTAGAATTTGAATTATTTTTTATTTTAATTTCTTTCATTTTTCAAATGCTTTGTTTGGATAAATAAATTCAAATTTCTTCAATTTTAAATTCTTTGTTTGGATAGGGAAATTCAATTTCCTCCATATGCAAAATTTTAATTTTATATTTTAAATAGATGAAATTTTAATACTAAACTTTATAGAAAACAAACACAATCTAATTTTGAAATATTAATTAAAAAATATTTTTCAATTTTTAATAATTCAAAAATACAAAATATTGATAATTTTAACTAAAGGCTATTTTTCGGTTGACATCAAATGGGGTTTTTTTTGTCAAAGTATGCTAGGAATATTTGTCAGCTGAAGTCAGTCGGGATTATTTTTCGGTTAACGTTGGTTGAGTCTATTTTTTAGCTAATGTTGACTAGGTTTTTTTTACCAACATTGGCTAGGATTTGTTTGACCAACACAAGCTAGGATCTTTTCAAATGACATTGGCCAAGGCTATTTATAGCCAACATTGGTCTAAAAAATCCTAGCAGGCGTTGACAAAAAAATCTATCCAATATCAGCTAAAAAATAGTTTGGTCGATGCCGACCAATAGAACCTACTCGATGTTAGCCGAAAAATATCATTGGTCAATGTTGACCAAAAAATCCCTAGTCGAAGTTGGCTAAAAAATAGCCCTAACCAATGTCGGACAAAAAACCCTACCCAACATCGGCTATAAAATAGCCTTGGTTGATGTTGGCTAAAAAATAGCTCTCACTGATGCCAGTCGAAAAAACTCTAGTGGATGTCGACTGTAAGAACCTAGTCGATGTCAACTAAAAATAGTCATACCCGATGTCAATCAAAAATACCTAGCTGGTGTTAGCAGAAAAAGCCCTAGCCAACATCAACAAAAAAACTTAGCTAATGTGGTTAAGAAATAGCTCTGACTGATATCAGCCATAAAACCCTAGTCGATGTCAACAAAAAAAATCCTAACCGACATTGGCTAAGAAAATCTAGTAGACATCAGTCAAAACACCCTAGCTAACACCGGCTGAAAAATAACCCTAATCGATATTGGCTAAAAAATAGCTTTGACTTGAAAAACCTAGTTGACGTCAGCTGAAAAACCCTAGCATGTGTCTACTCAAAAGTTAGTCATGACCAGTGTCAGTAGAAAAAATCTAGCCAACAGCGGCCAAAAAAATCATTGGTCAACGTCAACTGAAAAAACCTGGATGACAATAGCAAAAAAAATCCTTGGCTGACATCAGCAAAAAAATTTCATGACTGACGTTAGTGAGAAAATAACCCTAACCAACATCATAAAAAAAAAATCTTAGTCGATATCGACAAAAAATAGTTTTGGTTGACATCATACAAAAAAAATTCTAATTGAAAAAACCTCGGCCAACATTAGTGAAAAACAACTTATGTTGATGTCGGCCGTAAAAACTTTGGTCATCCATAGTTGAGCAAGAAAGAGTTGCGAGCAAAAACGTGAGTTAGAGTTAACTATTTTTTTAGAGAATTTAAAATTCCACTTTTTTAATCAATCAAAATGATTCATAAAAATTCCAAAAATCAAATCTCCTTTCAAATATTCTATTCAAACAAGCTGTTTTATCATAAATCATTTTAAATTCCTTGAAAAAATAAATTTTTCTACTGAATTACTCCATCCAAACACACTATAAATATATTTTGTTTTCTTTATTGTTGCTATATTGCAGAGAAAAGAAATAATAAAAAAAAAAGATAACTACTGAAGAACAAAAGTTTTGAAGGAAGACTACAACACTTATTTTAACTACTTTTCCATTCTCCCCACTCTATCTAACACTTTCTCTATCATTTTGATGGGCGGGAAAAAATAGACATGTAATTATTGAAGTACAAAAATGAAAATACACGAATTCGCAATGACTTTTGTGAAGCACTTCGAACATTAAACTCCATTATTTTTTTTGCTATTCATTTATTTTCTCTTTCTTCTCCTTTTTCATTTTCTTAGCCTTCATTCTCTATCAAAAGTTTAGGAAAAATTTAACTCTCCAATAAATTTAGATAATAAATTGATCAAATATTTTGTTCCCTTAGCTCTCTTTTTAGATATATATTGAGTGAAAATCAAATATTATCATTTTAATTATGTTTTAGTAACGTTTGATTAAATAATATTTAAGTTAATTTAATCATTTAATTATTCTCATAAATGTTTTGTAATGATTAATTTATTGGTTGTCTTTTAAACGCTACGATAACCGTTTAATCTTTCAATAAAAACATTTAATATTTTTTTCTAGCTTAACAAATCTTGTAAAGTATTATAATTTGGGTGATGGTAAAGTTCAACTATATTGGTGAAAAAGATTTTGACATTCAGTATTGAAGGTTATAACAACTATCGATCGAAATAATTTTATCACAAAATTAAATAATAATATTTGATAAATTATGAAATTATGGATAACTACTAAAGCATATTATGGGTTTCTATTTTAAAAAATAAATAAATAGATTGGGTATGCATGTTTCCAAATTTTTAATAATAAAATTGGTTTATCTTGATATATTATTTTGTATCATGTATTTCTTATCTAATTTTTAATATTTAATAGCATATTATCTCTTTATTTGTGTAACCTTTAATATTGATTAATGATTTCAAATTATCAAGGATGTTTTTATTTTGTTAAACTTCAAAACATAGTTCATCACATATTTCTGCATATAACATCATGTATTAATTATACATTACGCTATTATCAATATTATTCAGCATGTTTTACATGTATAATTGCAATAAAATAAATTTAATTCATCAATACTTTATTTACTTATTTCATCAACTTCACTATCCTAAATTATTTTTTATCTATATTTTCTTTGATTAGGTGTTTTGGGCATGTGATAACACTACTAAAAAAACAACTTTCTACATCGCCCAATTAACATCGGTTATAGCTAAAACCGATGTTAACGAAAGCGCGGTGGCATTTTTGTAAATAAGTAGACTTAGTTAACATCGGTTTTTATGCCATTGTTAACATCGGTTTTGTAAAAACTGATGTTATCGAGTCGATGTTAACATCGGTTTTATTATAACCGATGTTACGTAGTTGATGTTAACATCGGTTAATTTTAAAAAACCGATGTTGTTATCATTATAAATTAAACTTCTGAAATTGCACAATCCGCGCTTGAACCCTATCGTTCTTCTTCTTTCTCCTTGCGCTTGAACCCTATCATTCTTCTTCTTTCTCCTTGTGTCAAAGTCGCCTGCGCTTCCGTGACTGCAACCACATTGTGGAGATCGTGTTTGTGGAGATCGTCTTTGGCACTTATCCATTGAGGTACGTCCTTTCGTTTTAACATTAGGCGTTCGTCATTTTAACATTAGGCGTTCGTCGTTTTAACCCAGGGCTTTATTGTTGTTTCTCCTTCTGCCTTAGTTCGTGTTTTTCGCAAAGTGGGCTGCGCTTCCGTGACTGAAACCACATTGTCGAGTTCGCGTTTGTGGAGTTCGTGTCTGCGCTTCCATCGAAGGTATGTCTCTGTTGTATGTTAATGATGAAAATCTATTGTTCAATGGTGTGTCTTTGTTGTGATGTTTCGAAACCCTAGTTAGGCACAAAGGGTTAATCGTAACTGAATGTGTAGTGATTTAGGACCATATGTAACTGCCTTAAGCAGTTATTGCAGAATAAATTATGGAGTAACAGCAGGGGGGTTAGGCAGTTTTTAGTGGGTTTTCAGGAAGGGAGACATGAGGCTGTCAAAAATCAATATATTATATATAAAGATCAGTACTAGGTGTACTGAAAATAAGATAGGAATACAAGGCAAAAAGAGCCTAAACCCCACTAGGGAGAAACGGTAGATAGGACAACATACAAAGCAAACCCAACCCCTTTAAGAAAAAGCCTCCTTCAGATTAGTTGACCAGAAATTAAAATGCGATTGGAAACCCTTCTCCACACACTTGAGCCAGGACCAGGTGTGGAATAGAGCCTCATCCATGACCTTTTCTGGATTAAAAGGCTGATTATTGAAAATCATGCCATTTCTGTGATGCCAAATGGACACTGACAAAGCTATCCAGACAAATTCCCATCTCTTGACTGTGTAGGTTGGCCTATTCCACTGAGAGAATTGCAGAAAATGATTCTTTGGGTCAGTGGGGAAAGGACCCACTCTATTAACCCATCTCATAGGCTCCCACCAGAGACTCCTAGTCTTGGAGCAGTTGAAAAAAAGATGATTGACAGATTCTTCTTCAAGGTCACATAAGGGGCAACTATATGTATGCAATGACACTTGCCTCCTTCTAAGATTATCCCTAGTAGGGAGCCTGTTCTTGAATAATCTCCATGAAAAAGCACTAGCTCTTGGGGGAATTTTTAGACTCCACATGATGTTAAGAACCCTGTCCTCAATAGCACTAGCATGACCCTCCTGCAGCACTTTGTAAGCAGACTTTGTGGAATATAGGCCATTAGGATCAGACTTCCAACAAAGGAAATCCCTGCTGGAGTGATTGATGTTGCCTGACTCGATGTCAGCTATAAAATCATCTACCATGTCAATTTCATGGTCAAAAAAGTTCCTTCTCCATGTTAGCTTCCATTCCCATCTCTCTTCCACAAAATTCCCCATAGAATTAATTGAGGAGGTCTGTTGATTGCTTATTAAAAATAGAGTGGGATTAATTGAAGGGGCACATTCCGAGGCAACATTACAGTCAGCCCATAAATACTGACATATCCTCCTATCAATGGCTTCGATTTTTGTTTCTTGGATACATAGAACATCAAGATTGTTGGTCAAGGTCATTTTTCTGATGGCTGACCACTTGACACCACTACCCAACCCTCTAGAGTTAAAGGATAAAATATTCATGAGTCAATATTGTCCTTTCCCAACACAGCTGTTAAAATATTCATGTGTTGTGTGATTATTTCTTCCATGCAGGTACATGATTCCTATTTGTTGTGAGAGTGAAATGATGGGCAGCAGCACCAACTGAGGTGAGTTTATATTTCCTTTTTTTTGTCTTTATCTTTGTTAGTTTGTTATATAGTTTTTATTTTATATGTTTGAGTTTTAAATGTGTAAAAACTAGAAATAGAAAGGTCTGGTGATTGCTTAGGAATTCCTTGTTGTTTCATGGCATTCCTTTTGAACCTCAAAAGGTGCTTATGATGGCCTTTGGTTAAATTTCTGATTATATGTATTGGGGTCCTTGTGCTGGGTTATTGTTGGATTTGTTTTGCTTTTTGGAAGGTGGCACTTTTGTGTCTTGTATCTTTTATTTTCAGTACCTGTGGTACTGTTTTGTTTAATAATTTTTTTTTTGAACTGCAAAGATAATTTATATTTTTTTTTGGAAGGCAAAATTATAGTATTATTAATATAAAAACCATACAGTACCAGAGGTACTGAGTGAAACAGATACAAAGCACTCAATGTGCCACCTTCCAAAAACAAACCCAACAAAAAGCCCCACTATTAGAGATAGATTACAAATTAACCGAAGGACTCCAGAAGATTGGTAGACCACTGGTTAAAAGGAATATTAAAGCCTTTCTCTGTAGCTTTAAGCCAAGTCCACGCATGAAATAACGCATCATCCATCACTTTGGGAGGTTGAAATGGGGTGCCCTTAAACAGTAGGGAATTCCTATGCTGCCAAATAGTACTAGTTAAAGCAATCCACCAAATACAGCACCTATTGTGATTCCTCTGTGCCCTAAACCCATCACTGAATTGGATAAAATGAGCAGCAGGATCATCTAAGAAAGCTCCCAAAGTCCGGGTCCAGTTCATGGATTCCCACCACAACCCTACAGTCATTCTGCAATGGAAGAAAAGGTGCCCAGCCTCCTCCTGGTGATTTCCACATAGAGGACACATAATATCCTGTAGAGCCACATGTCTCCTAAGCAAATTAGCCCTGGTAGGGAGCCTATCTCTAAACAACCTCCATGAGAACAACTCAGCCCTTGGGGGAATTTTAAGCTTCCATAGAATCTTGAAGTTCCAGCTGTGCTGACCAGGTCTGTTGGTAGGTAGCAAGAGCCTATATGTTGACTTAGTAGAGTAGATCCCAATAGGGTCTGCTTTCCACAACATTGAGTCCTGCAGCTGCTGATGAATAGATATAGCAGATATATCATCCATGAAGGCTATTGCTTGCTCATTCTCGTGATCAAAGAGGTTCCTTCTCCATTTAAAATCCCAATTCCAAGTATTCTGATAAAACTTTCCCATTTTAGAGATGGGAAGGTTTTGCTATCTGCTAATCACAAATAATTGATTGTACTTCTGCTGAAGGCTGCCTCCCTGTCCCAGCCAAGAATCTTGCCAGAATCTGACCTTATCCCCACAATTAACATTCCAGGTCATATTCTGGTGAATAATTTGAAATTCAGGCTGATGATAAAGCTTTCTAAGGTCCTTCCACCATTGGGAGTGCCATCCTTTATCTCTACCATTCTGCAAATCTATCAATCCTCCATATTTAGAAGTTAGAATTCTGGCCCACAGCTGCTTATGCTTGGAGACTAGGTCCCATATCCATCTACCTCTCAAAGCTGTATTAAATTTGGACAAGTCTTTGATCCCCAATCCCCCATCAATTTTTGGAGTGCAAATATCAGCCCATTTGACCCAAGAGATTCTATTATGGTGTTGATTCCCCCCCCCCCCCCACATAAATGTTCTTTGAAGAGACACCAGTTTATCTACTATTCTTTGAGGAATCTTGAAGAAAGATAGGAGATAAATGGGAAGCGCATTGAGGACAGATTTTATCAAGGTGACCTTGCCACCCATAGATAAGTACTTCTGATTCCACTAGGAGAGCTTAGCTTTAAACTTGTTAATCAAAGGCTCCCAAACCATCCTGCTGGAAGCTTTTGCAGCAATAGGCATTCCCAAGTAGTGAAAAGGAATGTCCAGCTGCCTACAGTTCAGAAGTTGGGTTGCATCATGAGCCCAATTGGGCTGAAAACCAACAACCCCAAATTGGCTTTTTGCATAGTTAATCCTCAGACCTGAGACCATTTCAAATCCCCTAAGCATGGACTTCAGCACAATAATATTATCCCAAGAAGCCTCTCCAACAAAAACTGTGTCATCAGCATATTGCAATATATTTATAGGGACGTTTTGCTTCCCAACCAAGAAACTTCTATAGAGGTTTTTATTCAAAGCCTCCCTCATCATGCCAGTAAGGCCCTCAGCCACTATATTAAATAGCATAGGAGCCAAAGGGTCTCCTTGTCTCAATCCTCTAGATGGGACTAGTTCCTTTGTAGGGCTCCCATTTACTAGAATTGAGATGGTGGCTGATTGAAGGCAAGCAGAAATCCACTTCCTCCATATAGGACAGAATCCTAGCCTTGTCATCATATAGTCCAAGAAAGACCATGATACTGAATCATAAGCTTTTCGAAATCCACTTTGAAAATCATAGCAGGCTTCTTTCTGTGAACAACTTCATCCACCACTTCATTGAGAATCAGAATTCCATGGAGAATGTGCCTATTTTTTATGAACGCTGTCTGCCTTTCATCAATTAACTCATCCAGCAGAATCCTCAACCTATTTGCCAAGAGTTTTGCTATTACTTTATACATGCAGCCAATGAGAGAGATGGGCCTATAATCATTTAGAGACTGGGGTTGAGATATCTTAGGAATAAGAGCCACAAAAGATGCATTGCTGCCTCTAGGAAAGCTTCCATGAGCATGGAATTCATCCATAAATCTTCGAAAATCAGGTTTGAGCAGCCCCCAAAACTCCTTGATAAATCTAAAATTAAACCCATCTGGGCCCGGACATTTATCGCCATCACAACTCCAAATAGCATCTCTGATTTCTGAATCAGAGAAAGGGGCAGTCAGCCCCTCTCTTTGATAATTAGAAGTACCAGTGGTACTACATATTACAAAGACACATTTTGTTTTTTGCACAGCAAAAATCAATATATTATATATGAAATTCAATACTAGGTGTACTGAAGATACAAAGTTAAAAAGCAAGACAATTACAATCTACATCCCATTAGGAGAGACCGAATATAGCCCACAAAAATACAAACCCATCCCCTCTAAGAAAGAACATCCTTTAGATTGGTTGACCAGAAATTAAAGTGCATTTGGAAGTCCTTCTCCATGATAACTTCCATTCCCACCTACCCTCCACAAAATCTCCCATATAATTGATTGATGAATTCTGCTGTTTACTTATTAAATATAACTGGGGATATTTTCCTTGGAGAGTACAGTTGTCCTCCATCCATTTATGCTTCCAGAAATTGATGTTGGACCCCATTCCCACTCTCCATTTTAAATTATCAGTTAAGCATTCATTGTGATGCTGCTGGAAGATACTCTTCAAATCCTGCCACCATTGGGAAGTGAAATTCCTCCTTCCACCACAAATCAACTCCTTCCACCCACCATACTTAGAGACTAAAATTCTAGACCAAGGCTGGTCTTGATTGTTAGCCAGCTGCCACCCCCATTTGCCAAGTAAAGCCGCATTAAATTTTTTTTTTTGAAAAGCATAAGATAATTTATATATTAATCATAATAGGACACAGCAGCACCAGAAGTACTACTGGTGATTTACATAGATGCAGTGCATCTAAAACCGCCCACCATTACAGGATTAGAACAACAAAACCCCCCCACAAATACAAGAGAACCTAATTTAGCAAAGAAGTCTCCAAGATTAGACGACCAATAGTTAAAGGAGGTGCAGAAATTTTTGTCCCTAGACTTCAACCATGATCACAAAAGGAATAAAGCATCCTCCATGACTTTTGGTGTTTCAAATCTTTTGCCTTGGAATATGAGAGGACAAAATTAATAAGAGTGATTTTGCCCCCCATTGATAGAGTTCTTTGCTTCCATTTTGCAAGTTTGACTTCAAACTTCCTTACAATAGGCTGCCACACGATCCAACTCTTACAGGACACCCCAACTGGAATTCCAAGATAAGTAAAAGGAAATTCCAAAGTACTGCAATTAAGGAATTGGGCAGCTTCCCTGCACCAACTTGTTGATTTACCCAAACAACCAAAGTGGCTTTTAGAGTAATTTATCTTGAATCCACACACCATCCATGAAAATACCTGGAATAGCATTTTTTCTTCTTCTATGATTGATCAATCTGTGAAAATAAGTAGAATTGTTGTCCCCTTCTTTTAGCCACTTAATTCTAGCCTTTTGTCTCAACATAGATTCATATGCATAAGCTGCCTCCCACAATTGAACTTGAAGAGATTTCTTAAGAGTGACTTCCACTTGGGATAGAGGTCTGTCATTTAGATTCATATGATATGTATTCTTAAAAAATTGTCAATGAGCTGTTTGATAGAATGACTGAAAAAGGTTTTAAATACACTCTCAGTATAATGTCTTTTGAGAGTCAATTTATCACCATGAAGTGAGAGTCATATTGTTGATAAAAGGCTTTAAATACACTGTGGCTAATTTCTGTATGGTTTTTTTTAGGGCTATCATTTACTACTGCTAATTGGCGTTGCTGCGGAAGCGCTTTGATTATATCTTTGAAGCCTCAAAGTCAGGTATTTATATCTTTGATTCAAAAACTAATTTTGAAATTGTTGTTGTATGCATTACTGGTATATTTGTAACTTATGCTATGCCTGTCTACATGACCTTTGTTTCATTGGACTGATATCTTTGAAGTATTTACTGTGATTTAAACTCTCATAACTTGTTCATTGTTAGTGTTGAATGTTTTTGTAATTTTATCTACTGCCCTTCTCTATATATATGTTGTGACTGCCACTGCCCTTCTCTCTCTCTTGTATTATCTTTTTTTTATCAGCAAAATTATAAGTTGTATTAATAACTGTGAGTACCAGAGGTACTAAATATACAAGGTAGAAACCAGCAGACTAGCAGAAGCATAGGTCCTACGAATCAGGTGCCAATCTAAATTTTTTTTTTGGAAGGCAAAATATATATATTATTAATAGGCAAACTAGTACCAGTGGTACCAGAAATAAAAGTTACAAAGCACTAGAGTGCTGCCCTCCAACCAATAACCCACCCTAATACAACAGAATTAAGAAAGCCCAGCAGAATATCCAAAGGAATTCGAAATATTTGAAGACCAATGATTTAAGCTAATATTGAAATCTTTATCTTTAGCCTTGAACCAGGACCAAACTAGGTATATAGCATGATCCATAACTTTATATGGATCAAAAGGTCTTCCTTGGAAAATCAGGTTGTTTCTATGGTGCCAGATAGAACTAGTCAAGGCACTCCACCATCCACCCCTTATGTCCTGATATACAGGGTTCCCAAAGCCTTCACAGAATTGAGTAAAGTGGCACTTTGGGTGACTTGGAAGGGGGCCTACTACCCGGATCCATCTCATGGATTCCCACCACAAACCTTTTGTCAGATTACAGTTGAACAATAGGTGGCCCACATCCTCCTGTGCATTACCACACAAAGGACAGTTTTGATCCTGGATAGTAATGTTTCTTCTTAGGAGATTGTCCTTGGTAGGTAGTCTGTTTTTAAGGAGTCTCCAACAGAAAACTGCTACCCGAGGGGGAATTTTCAACTTCCAGATTATGCTATATATCTTCCCATCTGAGTTTGATGTACTGGGTTTAGTGTAGAACTTGTAAGCTGATTTAGTAGTGTAATGCCCGTGGGGTTCAGCTAGCCACACCATAGAATCCTTACTATGCCTCTCGATAGGAATGAAGCTTATTTCCTCCATAAACTGCACAGCTATATCATTTTCATGATCAAATAGATTCCTCCTCCACCTGAGATCCCACTCCCAGCTATCATTATTAAAGTTACCCATGCTAGAGATGAGGGAACTTTGCTGTCTACTAATCCGAAAAAGTTGATTATATTTCTGCTCAAGAGTGCAGTCTGTCCCTAGCCACTTATCTGTCCAAAATTTGATTCTTTCCCCACTCCCAACCTTCCAGGTCAAATGCTGATTGAAAATATTAGGATCCGACTGATGATATAGCTTTCTAATATCCCTCCACCAATGGGAATGACCCCTCTTGTTAGAGCCAAGCTGGAATTCTGACCAATCCCCATATTTAGAATTTAGGACTCTTACCCAAAGCTGCTACCCTAATCAAAAAATGTTGTTGATAAATTACTAGACCAATAGTTGTAGGGCTGGGCAAAGCCTTTCTGCAGCAGCAGCAGTAACATCCTGTATGCACAAGTGTCTGCTGTGTCTTGGGGCAGGTTCTTCAACACACACACACACACACAGAAACACACCCACACACAGAAACACACACACACAGAAACACATACACACAGAAACACACACACACAGAAACACATACACACAGAAACAAACACACACAGCCACACACACACACACACACACACACACACAGAAATACACACACACACACAGAAACACACACACACAGAAACACACACACACACAGACAGAGAGACACACACACACACACACACAGAAATACACACACACACACAGAAACACACACACACACAGACAGAAACACAGACACACACACACACAGCCACAGCCACACACACAGACAGAAACACACACACATAGACAGAAACACACACACACACACACACACACACACACACACACACACACACACACACACACACACACACACACACACACACACACCACACACACACACACACACACACACACACACACACACACACACACACACACACACACACACACACACACACACACACACACACACACACACACACACACACACACACACACACACACACACACACACACACACACACACACACACACACACACACACACACACACACACACACACACACACACACACACACACACACACACACACACACACAGCCAGAAACCCATACACACACACAGCCATACAGACACACACACACACACAGCCAGAAACCCACACACACACACAGCCATACACACACACACACAGAACACACACACAGAAACACACACACACACACACACACACACAGCCAGAAACCCACACACACACACAACCATACACACACACACACACAGCCATACACACACACACACACACACACAGAAACACACACACACACACAGCCAGAAACCCACACACACACACACACACACACACACACACACACACAGCCAGAAACCCACACACACACACACACACACAGAAACACACACACAGCCAGAAACCCACACACACACACATAGAAACACACACACACACAGACCCTCATTAGCCCTGTCAGTCCTTCAGCCACTAAGTGAAAGAGTAATGGAGCCAAAGGGTCTCCTTGTCTCAACCCTCATGATACACACAGATCCTCATGATACGCACACACACACATATACCCAACTACAATATTAAACCATAAGCACCCTTCAAACCCAACATTTGAAATTAGTTACATAAACAACTGCTGATGTCTATATTTGACCTTTTGTATGTTCTTGTATGTGATCAGTGTAATTTGCTATATAAACAATTGTTGTTCATGGTGAGTGAACCTTAGATTCCCGTTTGAGACTGAATGCAATGACTCTTGCAGACAGTTTGCATTAGCCATTGTATTTAGTCTTGAATTGTCCGTTTGGACAGTTTGGGGAGACTGGTATTTTTATGTTACATTCATTCGTGAAGGTTATTATTATTTTCATTAATTTGATTAAATTTCGGTTCACTGCATTTCAAGTTGTTCTCCGAGTGCATACTTGATTATCGGGAAATTCATTTGACCGATGTCATGTCGTGTACTTGGAGACCAATGCGAAATGCTGCCGAAATTTAGTCAAATTTTTGTAAATAATGGTAACCTTGATGATTAAAGCTAACATAAAAGACAGTTTTCCTAAATGGGATAGGCCCACACCTATAAATAAAAAAAAAGTGAGATTTTCATGCATGGAATTGCGTAGATGGATCGAAGTTGGATGAATGAAAGTCGCATAAGCCCAGAATATGAGGATGGCGTCGAACAGTTCTTGCAATTTGCTTCAGAAAGAGGTCGACCGAATGAAGAAGGAAAATATTATTGTCCTTGCATCAACTGTTTGAATGGAAGACGACAATTACTCGATGACATACGGGACCATCTATTGTGTGATGGGATTAAGAAGAATTACACAACGTGGATATGGCATGGTGAAGTGACAGACATGTAGAGTGGGTCCCAATCTGAACCGTTTGATGTAGAAATGGGAGATCGGTTAGAGGACATGATTCGTGACCTTGGACAGGAGTCTTTCCAGCAAGCACACGCCCCTGTGTATGAAGGATTGCAGAGTGATTCTAAGAAGCCTTTGTATGCAGGCTGCAAGAATTCCTTAACCCTGTTGTCTGCTGTGTTAAGTCTGGTTAATGTGAAGGCCAGGTATGGGTGGAGTGACAAAAGTTTCACCTCATTGCTTCAGGTAGTGCACAATCTGCTTCCAGAGGACAATACATTGCCTAAAAGTTACTATAAGGCGAAAAAGATATTGTGTCCGATGGGTATGAAGTATCAGAAGATTCATGCTTGCCCCAATGATTGCATGCTCTACAGGCATGAATTCCAAGAAATGTCCAAATGCCCTATCTGTGGGACTTCACGGTACAAAGTGAAGGATGAAGAGGAAAGCAATTCTGATGAAAACTCCAACAAGGGCCCCCCAGCGAAGGTTTTGTGGTATCTTCCAATAATTCCAAGGTTTAAGCGTCTGTTTGCTAATGAGGACGACGCAAAAGACCTTACATGGAATGCAAATGGAAGGATTTCTGATGGAATGGTCCGTCATCCGGCTGATTGCTCCCAGTGGAAGAAGATTGATGGTTTGTATCCGGATTTCGGGAATGAGCCAAGAAATCTTAGACTTGGACTAGCCAGTGATGGAATGAATCCATATGGCACCTTAAGCACTCAACACAGTTCATGGCCAGTTCTGCTAGTAATTTACAATTTGCCTCCTTGGTTGTGCATGAAGCGAAAATACATGATGTTGTGTATGATGATATCGGGCCCAAGACATCCAGGAAATGACATTGACGTTTATCTAAGTCTGTTGGTTGAAGATCTGAGAAAGTTGTGGGACGAGGGGGTTGTAGTGTTTGATGCGTTTCGCAAGGAAACGTTTGAAATGCGTGCAATGCTTTTTTGTACCATTAATGACTTTCCAGCATATGGAAATCTCAGCGGTTACAGTGTTAAGGGTCATCATGCATGCCCCATCTGTGAAGAAAATACAAGTTACATACAACTGAAACATGGGAGAAAAACAGTCTACAGTAGGCATCGCCGCTTTCTAACACCCAATCATCCTTACAGACGACTGAGAAAAGCTTTTAATGGAAGTCAAGAGCATGATATTGCGCCGATACCGTTGACTGGTGAGCATATGGAAGAAGAGGTCCATTTTCTTTTATCTTCCGTACTGGTGTGATCTTGACGTTAGACATTATATTGATGTTATGCATGTAGAGAAAAATGTTTGTGACAGTGTGATTGAGACGCTCCTTAACATTGAAGGCAAGACGAAGGATGGCTTGAATACCCGTCAAGATCTAGCTGATATGGGTATAAGATCACAGTTGCATCCAAGGTCTGATGGGAAGAAAATTTACTTGCCCCCAGCCTGCCATACTTTGTCCAAGAAGGAGAAGATAAGTTTTTGTCAGTGTCTTCGTCAGGTGAAGGTTCCACAAGGATACTCTTCAAATATTAAGAGCCTTGTGCAGTTGAAGGAGCTTAAGCTTGTAGGGTTAAAGTCTCACGATTGTCATGTGCTCATGCAACAATTGTTAGTCGTGGCTATACGAGACATCTTGCCAAACAAAGTCAGGTTCACCATAACTCGCCTGTGCTTTTTCTTCCATGCTATATGTAGCAAAGTGATTGATCCAGTAATGTTTGATGAGTTAGAAAATGAGGCCGCAATTATACTGTGCCAGTTGGAGATGTATTTTCCCCCTGCTTTCTTTGACATCATGATTCACTTGATTGTGCATCTGGTCAGAGAAATCAAATGTTGTGGTCCTGTTTATCTACGGTGGATGTACCCGGTTGAGCGATACATGAAGATCTTAAAAGGGTATACAAAGAATCTATATCATCCAGAAGCATCTATTGTTGAGAGGTACATTGCAGAAGAAGCCATTGAATTTTGTTCAGAATACTTAGAGAAGGCTAAAGTTGTTGGGCTTCCTGAGTGTCGGCATGATGACAGAGTGGGTGGTAAGGGTTCAAGAGGACTGCAGGTGATCACTCCAAGTGTAGAAGATTTGTTACAAGCTCACTTGTATGTCTTGAACAACAGTAATGAAGTTTTGCCATACATAGTTAAGCATGAAGCTTTAGTCAAATAGAATAATCCGAAAATATCAAAGAATTGGGCGTTGAAAAAGCATAACAAAACTTTCTGTGATTGGTTTAAAGATACAATCTTTGCAGATGAGAATGCTTCAGAAACATTAAGAAAACTAGCAGATGGGCCTAAAAGAAATGTTATAACCTAGCAAGGATACGACATAAACAGGTATTCATTTTACACAAAAGCACAAGATGACAAAAGTACAATGCAGAACAGCGGGGTCACCCTAAGGGCTGAATCTCAACACTTTGCAAGTGTCAATGACGCCAATCCCTGTGTAGCTTCCATCCCTTACTTTGGGTTCATTGATGAAATTTAGGAGCTTAATTATGTGAAATTTACAGTATGTGTTTTCAAATGTAAATGGGTTGACAGCAACACCGGTGTGCGCACCAATGATATAGGATTTACCCTGGTAGATCTAAAGAAACTTGGTTACCACAATGACCCTTTCATCATGGCAGAACAAGCTAGACAAGTATTTTACGTGCAAGACCCTTGTGATGAAAGGTGGTGCGTGGTTCTGCAGGGCAAAACAGTTGGTGTTAATGTAGAAGATGATGATTCATACATGGACACCTATGTTAGTCCTTTGACCGCTCAAATCACTGGTAACGTTGTCGGAGAAGAAGAAGCTGACGATGTTCATGCAAATCGAAATGATCATGATGAAGGAGAATTGATTAACATCGGCTAATGTAATTTTCTGCAAAGACAGAGGTCACCAAACCTAGTAAGTGACAACTACATTTTTCTCTTATTGAGGCATCGGTTTTTTGTCTTGTCTCATGATGTGGTGGGGTTTTGTTTAATAATCTTATACTTTTGCCTTCCAAAAAAAACTTATCACTAATCCTCTTTTCATTAATCCAATTTTGTATGTTATTATATAAAAGATCATGGGTTCTTCACCTGCCTCCACTACTCCTCCTCCTCCTCCTCCTCCTTCTCCTCCTCCTCCTCCTACTTCGGACGCATCGGCTTCGATGTCTGCCGTGAAGCGGACACGCAAAGCCTCACGCCTACGATCGTTGTCCACTAGACCACCTGGTGTTGAGAGACCAGTGGTGCATGTTGATCCTGCTACAGGGAAGGCCGACGGTCCCCACAAGAAGAAATTAAGAACATATTTAGGGATTGTGGCATGTGATAAGGTGGACATCACCTACGAGAACTGGAAGGAGGTCCCTACTGCTCAGAAGGACCTGATTTGGGAGGATATTCAGGTATTTCTCTTTTCTTATTTGATTGTGTGTAATTAATAGCCAAAAAATTTCATTATTGTAACAAATAAACTTTGTTTCATGTTGTCAGGCAGAATTTGATATCCCAGAGGCTTCTGACAGTAGGACGAAAAGGAAGTTACTACAGACCGTGGGGGAGAGATGGAGGCAGTTTAAATCAGACCTCACGAGGAAATGGGCCCTTGCAGCCGATCAGGACGGTGTCGAGGACACTGTCTGTGACAAATACGGCATCAGCAAGGAAAAGTGGGCCCAGTTTTGCCAGACTCGCAGAGACCCTTCTTGGGAGGTATGTTCCTTTTCCATTTAAGTTGTTTTTCATATTAAACATGATGTTGTTATACTTCATTCTACCCATTTCAAACATTATTGTTTAATTTTTTCAGGATGTGCGCATGAAGGCACAGGCCATCCAGAAGCAGAATACTGCCTCCCACGTTTTGTCTCGTGGGGGTTATGATTATTTGGAGCAGAAGCTCGTGGCTGAGAAGACCAAGAAGAAGATGTAGGAAGCTGCACAGTCAGGAAGCATTGATGGCGTCATCGACCCTCCATCCCCGGTCAGACGCCACGTGAAGTGGAAGATGGCCCGCACGAAGAAGACAGGGGAGATGACGATTGAGGCCGCAAAGGAAATCGCTGAGAAGATTGTAAGTCATGTTCAACTAACCATTACAATTATGTTTGAATATTTTGAGAATGTCATGTACCACTGTGTGTTTTCTGTGCAGGATTCTTTTGAGGAGCAGGCCACACAGGGATCGTTCGTCCCCCATGGACGTCAGGATGTTCTGGTCAATGCTATTGGACGTCCAGAGCACCCTGGACGTGTCCGTGCTACTGGAGCCGGTGTCACCATCAAGCAATACTTTGGATCGGCTCCACGGACGTCCCGCAGTGCTTCCTCCCTACCTCCTGACGAATTACAGCAGCTGACCCAGCAGATCAGGGACCAGCTAGAGGAGTCCATCATAGAGAAAGTGACGAGGCAGGTCATGGCATCCTTCAGCCACCTTCAGTCGCAGATGCAATCTCAGGGAGTTGCAGTGCCTCCTGAGCCTGTGGTTGGTCCTGGTCCCTCCGGTCCTCGAGTGAGCACAAAGGGGAGTTGTGTTGATCCCTCAGGAAACGATCCTGAGACCGGTGACTCTGACAGGTGCGGCTTGTACATAGAAGCAGATCCTGCACGCCTGGTTGCCATCGGGAGAGTTTATGAGGGATCCACTGTTGTTCATAACACTCCTTTGTTGTCTGGCCAAGTAAAGGTGAGTGTGGAGGAGGTTAGAGATGCAGATGCTCCAGTTCCTGTACCCACTGATGAGGTTTCCTTAGTGGGGCAGGCACTTCACACCTTCCTTGCTTGGCCGACACATCTGATCAAGTCTTTATCACAGCAGGTACTTATTGTCCTTACTATATGTTTCTTCTTTTCAAATTAGGCTATTTAACTTTGTTTCATGAACAGGTAGTTGTGTCTCCGCCAAAACCACCTCCGAAGCCCGATCCGGAGGTCGATGATCCGCTTTATCTGATGACATTGACCATCCCAGAGCTTTTCTTGAGGCCTTATCAGGTTAGATGGGATGCCACCGTCTTCGGGGTCGTTAATCCAGATTTCCCCCTGTACATGAAGCACGAAGACCTCTCCAAAATCGCACACGGTGGTCAATGTCTCAGCATATCAGTGTTACAGTTGTGGATTCTGTAAGTCTTTATATAAAAGGCTTTTATTTACCTAAGTTATGGCTTTCAATTCATAAATATTTAACTTTGACTTAACATAAACAGGCATCTCACTGAAACATGTATGCGAGCGGGGAATTCTGATATCTATGGATTCCTCGAGCCTCAGTCCATTCAGAGGTCTGGGCAATCGCAGTTTGAATCTGAAAGTTACATAAAGAGTTGGATGCAGAGTTCACAACGCGATGTGTATCTTGGAGCCTACCTAAATGGGTAAGTCACAAAATAACAAAATTTAATTAATGTTTACTAATGTACTAACCCATTTTAGGTTCCACTGCAGCGGACACTGGCAGATGGTGGTCATCCTGCCCAAGGAACACTTAGTTGTCTGGTTTTGTTCATTGCATAACAGGCCAGACAACTACCTTAAGGGGATTATTAATAGGTTAGTGTTGTTTTCAATACATTTGCATTGTAATACCTCAACGTACAACACCAATTTTTAATTGTTACTCATATGGAACAGTGCTATCAAGGGTCTTGATGATGCTCCACAGCCTAAATCAAAGGCTCCTGCTAGGTGGATTGTCGTCAAGGTACGTCATTTACATAAAACTTCTACTTATATATATTTCTTTATGTGTCTGTACACTAGTTGTTTAATCAATATCCAAATTTCATTATGTATTTAGTGTAATAGACAAAAAGGAACTACTAAGTGCGGCTACTATGTCATGCACTGGATGTCCACCATCATTTTAGGAACTTTTACAAATAATTGGGAAGCGGTAAGTTTATTTCAAAGAAAATCGATTTATTTATAATTTGTATTACATTATTAACTTAATATGATTTATTTAATCATGCAGTATTTTAACGACCCTAGACCATTGGAGCCTGAGAGATTAAAAGCATTGCGGATCCAGTGGGCACAGTTTTATCTCCGAATTAGAGATCAGGCCTAGGATTTAGGGACATTTTTTAACATTTTTTACATTTTTTACATTTTCTATGTAACATGAACATTCAATTCATTTGTTGATAGTTATTTATAATATATAAATCAATTATTTGATGTTTATTATCATTAAAACTGCTTGAAAGCATAATAAAATGTTTATTTGCTGTGAATTGGGCCTTCTGAAATTGCATTTGACAGGTACAATTTTGGGTTTACTGTAAAAACAGAAAGTATATATAAAAAAAATATTTGAAAACAACATCGGTTATTAACAAAAACCGATGTTAATATCATAACCAACATCGGTTATAATAGAAAACCGATGTTAACGTTTGTATATTAACATCGGTTTTTTGTGTATAACCGATGTCAGCGTTTGTAATTTAACATCGGTTATCTGTAGAAAACCGATGTTATCTAGTGTACATTAACATCGGTTAATTATCAATAACCGATGTGAATATTTGAATATTAACATCGGTTATTTATAATTAATCGATGTTATACACAAAGAACTACACCAAATAAGTGTATGCATCATCAACGTTGACATCGGTTTTCTAGCAAAACCGATGTTAAGGGCATATATTAACATCGGTTTTTTTAGAAAATCGATGTTAAACTAACATATTTACATCGGTTTTACTGGAAAACCGATGTCAACGTTCATCATGCCTACACTTTTTTTGCTGTTGTTCATTGTGTTTAACATCGGGTATTTGGAGAATCGATGTTGTCATATGTATGTTAACATCAGTTCTCCAAAACCGATGTTAACATTCATACATTCAACATCGTCACTTTCCACATTGGTTTTAGAACCGATGTAGAATGTTCTAAATAACCGATGTTGAAAGTGTATTTTCTAGTAGTGTAAACAATTGAAGAATTATGGATCTATTTCAAATAATATACAATTATTTAGGAAAAAACTATGTTTATTTTATTATGAGAGACCTCTGAAATGTTTTTATTTAAAATTATATGTTTATTTACAATACATGCTTTGTTAATACCAATTAATGTTTTTTATTTTTAATACATTGACTTATTTGTGGAATGTCTTACTTATTAAATGTCAAAATAATTAACTAAATAAAAAATAATTTGAATAAAAATATTTTTTATATAAATATTATTTAATACAAAATCACCCTATACATATACAAACAAATTGTTATAAAAAAACTAGTAAAGATAAGGAGAGGTGGTGAGTTGGGGTAAGATTTTTTCCGTCCAATTCAATGGCAATTTTGCCATTTCATTATTCTTTATGAATATTTTTTTTTAAAAAAAATAATCATTATTACCAACTTTAATATTGATAAACGTTTCTTATGTAAGTAAATCTGTATAATAATATGTTTCCACATTTAAATAATAAAATTAAACAACATAATTAGATAGTGATTTTAAGAAATATCTTTAAAGTATAATTTTTTTTATAGTTTTTTTTACAAGACTTTTTTTATAGTTTTGTTATCCTTTTTGTTCGATCAACTCGAAAAAATTGAAATAATAAAAATAGAAAGATATATACCATAGCATAGCGATTATTGAGTAATGGATAATTTTGGATTGTATTGTTTTGTAATTTAATGGGTTTTTTTTTTTAGAATTTCTATTGCCATTTTTCAATCTAAAAGTCTGTTGATGGAAAATAACCTCAAATTACTTCTAAATTACTTCTAAGATCTAACAAAACTAAAAGGATGGCTTAACACCACTCTTGTAAACTTCTCAAGAAGTAATTACATATGTTAAAGTAAGTTAATTTAATTTTATTTATTTATTTACTGACATAGATTAAGACTTGTTTTAGATAAGGGCATGTTTACATAAACTTTTCTATAAACATGTTTAGGAGGAAAAAATATATTAAATGATTTTCAACAAAAGTTCAAATTAACTTATGCATAAGTTAGTTTACATAAATTTTCTCATATAATTTCTCATAATTTTAAAAATTATACATAAACTAATTTTAATTTATGGAAAAGTTTATTTTTCCCCTTATTTTCTTATTAAAAATGTTTACAAGCTTATCCAAACGGATCCTAAAAGTCTCCTAATCAGCATACCTTTGAATTAAGTAGTTAAAATATATTAGCATTCTTTGTAAAAAAAAAAAAAACTGACATTATAATGTAATAATTTTTTTACCCTATCATGTTAATCATGAATTATTATATATAATAAGATTATTGACTTTTTAATAATCATTTTAATATATATATATATATATATATATATATAAATAATGATTTCTAATTAATTAATAATATAAAAAAAATTATACTGAAATTATATTACAATTAAACTCTAAAAATATGCAAGATGGTACTTGTGTCATATTGAATTCCACTACTTATTAATTATAGTCTTATGTAATTTTGTTAAGTTATGTATTCACTAAATAAATGTATATAGTAAAGGTACCTTTGCTACGATTATATGCCTTTTTTTTCTCTCTGGAAATTAAAGCAACTTTGCCACCACCAGTTTCCAGTTCTAGCTACTAATTAAATGTTCTTATTCTTAATTACAAAGTAAGATTTTGTTAGGTTGGTGATTTAATTAGATTAATAGTGAAAAGCCAGCGTCACATAAAGAGGGATGCTAACCAATCATCCACTAGTACAACCTTTATTTCTATTTTACATGTAATATTTTATATTTTATATATAAAAAATTATATATAGGTACTTTTCAACTAAACCAATTTTGCACTACAAAACTAATTAAAAAATTAAAAAATTAATTGGAAGTTGAACAAAACTAATTAAAAAATTAATAAGAAGTTGAAAATTTAGTTAGTAATTAAAAGTTGAAAGCTGAAAATCTAGTTTATTATATTAAAGTGAACTGTAAAATTAGTAGTTGAAATAATTGAAAAATGTAAAATAATATAAAATAATAAAAATATTCTTTATTTAAAAAAGGTAATAAGAAAATTTAATAAATATATTAAAAATAAAAGAGAAAAAAATATAAAAAGTTAAAATCTAAAAATTAACATTTTAAAAAATGTTACTTGAAATACTATTCCAACAAATACTAAAAACTATCAAGAAATTACTAAAAAAATTATTTATCAAATAGTCAAATAAATTTTTTCAATTACTAAAAAAAAGTTAAAAAATAACTTAAATATCTTGTAAAACATATCTTTATAATCTAGTTTTACCAACCACACTCTTAAGCCAAGATACAACATATGACAAATTTATCTCGTTAACCAAATGATAAAAGATAATTAAAAATTGGAACAACCTTTTATTGTACTTTTGTGTATTCCTTTTGTTATTGAGATGAGAGGGGGTGAGGTGGTGGATTTGACTCTCTTCACTAAAAAAAATTAACAATTAATAACTAATATTTTTTAATAAAAAAGAAGTGTAAGTTACTTTTTAATGAAAAAGAAGAAATTAACCTAGATTGTGCGGAATATATTTTAAGTAATTAATCTCCATATGGAAAAAATAAATAAATTAATCTCCATTTGGAAGACTGGTTGATTTTGTTTTCTTATGAATTAAGAGCATCGACTTTATTAAATCATGATTTAATTGATAAAAAAATATACATTCTTTAATTTGATAAAATGAATGGAATTAAATTTTTAATTAAGGTTGAGGTTCTTAATTAATGATCAAAATAAAGTTCATGCATTTTTTTTGTTGACATATAATAAATAAAGTTCATATCTATAATTAATAAAATTTAAAGTTGAAAAGCCTTATTGATTATGACAATAAAGTTCAAGTTCTTTTACAATATTTTTATCCATTGATCATTTATTAGCGAGAGATCACGAAACAACCTAGTTGCAATTTGTTGAGTTTAGTAGGAATTGTAAAATTGTTTACACGGTGAATTAATCATAAATGATTTTTAATAAAAATTTTAAAATAATTATTATAAAAAATTTATAAATTTATAACATATGACAGTTTTTAATTAGATGAAAGTGTAAAATACCTATATAAGTTTTATTTTTTAAAGCAAAAAGACCTTTATATGTTCTATTATCTTTACATGTATCATTTATTCTTATTTGTTGTTTTTGTGAGAAGTATAAGAGACGTAAGCGTGATGGAAATTGTGCAAAAACATCTCATATCTCCTTTGGAAAAAAATGTCCAAATCATTGGGCCCGTGAATAAAACTCTTGGTATGAGAGCAACAAAAAACAAAGGTTGATTTGATGAGTAAGAATATATCAAATTAAATGTAGATTTAATTTTGCTTATCAATGTAAAAATTTTATTGGTAGATTATATATAAATATTTTTGTAAGTGTTCTTTAAACTTTAAGACATGTATTTAATTTTGGTGAATTCCTAAGACCTGATTCACCTAAACTTTTATAAAAAAAAAAAGAAAAAAAAAAAAAAAGAACTCTTCGTACAACAGCAAAGAAAATCGGGTAAAAGCTATTTTTTTTCCTCAATGATCAAATTTACGTACCCGTCACATAATTAACCTTTTTCAAGATTGGGACAAATTGTGCATTACGCTACATACAAAGTATGAATGTCTTTATATCAAACTAACAAATAAAAAAATTGACTTTTTTTTTCTCAGTCTAAATAAGCTAAAAATCTATTTATACTTTTTATTCCCTCCAACTTCTTTCTATTCTACTTCGTTCATCCTTACATTTTTCCCATGTCTAAACAAATCTTTAACATAAAAGTTTTGACACAATTTGTTCAAGAATTTTGGATAAGACTTTGCACTCCTTAAATGTAAAGGATTTGGACCAGTAATTTGTTTTAGTGGATAATTTACTCCAGAGAAATCTCGTGACTGCCTAGCACCCAAGCAATGTATAAGGAAATCCAACTAGTGAATGTCAATGCTTTGATGGCACTGTTAGAAGAGCTTATCCTTTTGAACATTTTGTCTTCTAAAAGATGATAAGAACAATTTAAGAGTCATGTCCATTAATAAGGTAAGGATAAAGAAAGGTCCATGCTTCTCAATCCTTTTTTCTCTTCACACCTCTCAATTGTTATTTATTTTTGGCTTAGTTGTAAACTTTACTACCAAACTTTTATTATTTTGCGAATTTTATCATTCAAATTTTATTTTTGTGAATTTTATCATCTAACTTTTATGATTTCACGGATTTTACCATTGAAGTTTATTTTTCACGAATTTTACCTTCAAACTTTCAACATTTCCCAAATTTTACTATTCAAGTTTTTTTTTTTACTTTTGTGCATTTTATCATTACGTCCGGTAACAAAATGATATAAAAAGTCATTTTCTAAATTTTTGTTCGTCAATTGTAATTATAATTGATGTAGAAAAATGACTTTCTACATCATAATAATTAGAACCGATGTCAAAAGGTAAGACTATCCATCCTTCATCAACGATGGTAAAATATTCAAAAATTAAAAATTTGAGTGGTAAAATTTACAAAATTAAAATTTGGGTGGAAAATTTTACAAAATAATAAAAATTGGGTGATAAAATTTACAATTAAGCCTTTGCTTTTTATATTTTCAAAATATCCCTCTTGGCTCTCTCCTTCTTCACACCCCTTACTTTTTCGTGGATTTGATGGAAACTAATTTTCGTAACAATTATGATCTAATGCCTTGACATTATGAAAACTAATTTTTGCAATGTAATTTTTTATGCATTACGAAAACTAGTTTCTTTAGTGTAAAAGTTTACATTGCATAAATTAGTTTTCATAGTGTAACTTCTTTGAACATTTCAAAAATTAGTTTATGTAAAAGGATATTTTTGTTGAAAAAAAAAATTAAGAGTAACACAGAGGAAAAAGAAAAGTGTAAATAGCATCTCCCTAATAAGGGATTGCATCATAGCTCAAATGTAATAAGAGTTTGAGCTTTGGATAAATAAGCCAGTTGAATTCAAGTTGAGGCTATAATGTTAAAATATTTCTTAACTAATGTGGGGAGGATCACTAATCATTTTTTAGACAGAGATGGTAGAAGTACATTATCTCTCAATAAAGCATTCTTCATACACACAAGGAAAAGCTAATGTTTTGTTTGATTAAGGAAAGAAAGTCAAGGTAAAAGGAAAGAAGGAAAAAAAGTACAAAATGAAATGATTGTTATTGTTTGGTTGGAAAGAAAACATGTATATAAATAAAATAAATATTCCAAATAAAAAATGAGATGCAAGTTAAATAAGGATAATTTTGTCATTGTATATCAAAAAGCTATCATCTCCTTTTTGTCCAATTTGGACAAACAGTTACAACAAATAGAGGGAAGAAAAATTGTATCTTTCCTTTCATCCATGACTATTACCAAACAAAAAGCTATCACTTAAAAAGTAGTTCTTTCCTTTCATCCATACCTATTACCAAACAAAAAGAGGAAAGAAAAGTTGTATATTTTTCGTTCTATGGTCATTTTATACTCTTTTTCTCATCCAAACGAATGCTAAATCCTAACCATTTAGTGTGTTTGAATTGCAATTGAAAAAGTGGAGTTTGGTTGAACTCTACTTTGTAAACTTAAGTTTGGTTAAAAGTAGGTTTAAAATAGCTTGATTTATGTTGGAAATTTTAATGGAAAAGTAAGACAGGAGTAACTTTAGACTCAACTATGAAAATTATTTGCCAAACATGCAAGCACAATTTTTTGAGGGGTGAATTTCGATTTGGATGGTCAGACGTCAAACCAAACATACCCTTAAGCCTTTTAATGTTAACATCTACATAATATCTTTCACAAAAGTTACATTATTTTAAGGACAAAGCAAAAATAGATAATAAATATTATATTTTCTTTGGGACAACCTCTAAGGTGAACCACCAACATAAGTGGCCCATTGTGCACAAGGAATTACAACCATTAGATTAATGATTGTATGAGCTTGTCTTAGACTTGCCCCCATCAAATCCACATTCTGACATATCTCACCTTCTCTAACTCCGACTCTCATGGGCCCTTCTCTCATTGTTGTGTACCATCGTCGAAAGAACCCCTTGATGATCTAGACAACCTCATCACCTCTAAGACCGCCCCAACGGAGCATCCCGTAATGCCTTCGGCATTAGGTTCGCCACCCTCATCGAAGACACTACCAATCGCCAAAACCCATTGTTGTTGCATACTAAACATTACAGATCTATAAATGATTTTAAGAATGCAATTACAAAACAAAACATATTTGAAAAAATAAACGAGAAAATGTAAATTCAAACTTCAAGAACACAATGATAAAAGAAAACATATATGAAAGATAAAATATAAAAATTATCAAATTTCAAACCCAGATCTAGCACTCCCCTCACCAGATCTTCGTTGTAGTGACTTCGTTGCCATAACTCCTACGTCACAACTCCTTGCTCTCCAAACTCTCAAGAAACTCATTCCTCTTCTTGATTTCATAGTCTCTTCTCTCTGTTCCTTAAAAATCATATCAATGATGTATAGATCGTTAGGAGCAAGATCTTAACATGATGAGTTTGTGCACACACGGGAGGTGATTGAATACTAAATTTGAAGTTGCAGTTGGCAGAACAGAGATGTTGTGAGAATTCATACGATTGTAAACACAAAGGAAGTGTCTTGCAAAATTGTTGAGTTTGTGATTGCTAGGTGAACCACTAGAATCAGAAAAAGTAGTTTTCACAATAACTAGTGGACGCATAGTGAAGAACAACACTAGTGAAGAAGGTCGTCGACAACAAGGGATTCCTCTGACGGCAGCACACAATGAAAAGAAGCGTCACAAGGGTCAAAGGTGAGATATGCCAAAGTGTAGATTTGATAGGGACAGGTCTACAATAAGCTTATGCACACAAATTAACCTAATGGTTATAATTTCTAGTGTTTGGTGGTCCACCCTAGCCGTCGTCTTTCTTTGGTCTGTAAGTAAAACTCTAAATAGAACAAACCACATAGCAAGAGACATTTTACAAATGTTTCAAGAACATGTGTCTGTTGTTATTTGTTGAGTATGGCTTTTTTGACAGGATAAACGCTCAAATTCAGCCTACTACCAGATTTCTCTAGAAGGAATTTAGAATTTATTGTTGTTAAATTTTCGAATAAACATTGATGCTTTAAAAGTAAACTAATTCAACAAATACCAATCTTAATAAACAAATGACTGACATTAGACAACTTATATCTAACTAGTCATGATCAAGTTTATGATAAAACAATAACACAGATCAAAGTTGAGCATAATAATAATGTCACTACCTCAACAACACAACTCTAATTTGATCCTTTGACACTTGACACGAGTTTACATGGTATTTTGATAGCTAGAGGGTTGGCTTTTCAAGCCACTGGTCAACCTAACATATGATTGCTGAATTAAAGTCACTAACACTAGCTAATTGCATTACTACAAAAGCCCATTCATATATCCACAAAAATTCAGCATAAATTACAGCAGTCAGCAGCAAAATATTCACCTAGAAGCAGTATAAGAAGGCACCATTGTTGATTTACGACAGACGAGCAGAACTTCGAGTTACTCGTCTCGCATCAGAAATAGCTGTCAAAGATTGAGATGCATCAGATCCTCCTATATCTGCATCATCAGATCTACGTGGTCTGCCTCTTTTCTGTACTAAACCATTACCATGTTGGCTTTCTCTACTTTCATTCAGCTCATCCTGATTGTTGCTTCCAACTTCATCGTCAACAACCCTATTGGCTCTTCGCCTCTTTCGTTCAGATTTAATCACCTGTTTGCTTCCTCTAGGTTCATTGTCATCTTCAGTCTGCTCGGCCTCTGCCTTGGGTACTGTATATGGCCATGAAGTGCCACAACTTGGGCAAACTTCGGCAACCTAAACATCAATTAGTTGTAGTAAGATAGTCAGAAACTCTCCGCATTTCTAATATTGTAAAAATGAAATAAGACCAATACTAATACCTTTCTCTGCAAGAAAAGTTGCTTCAAGCAGTAATGATGAATTCGTACAGTACAATTTTCATTTTGGCATAATTCTGCCTGTCAAACATTGACTAACGAATTATCAGATTCAAACAAAGAAGTAATGTGTTGTGAGTATAACTGATACTATCTGCATAATTCAAAACTTCCACTTCTGTTCCTTCTAATACAATTAAAAAAAAAAACTAGTAATTTTTTGGTCTTGGGTTCTCAACAACTCCCCACAAGCCAGACAAATAGACAATAGGAATTTATATTACATCATAAAATTTAGAGAAATTTGAATATATGAAAAAGAATTATTGCTGTGTATATAATTTAAGAAAAACCACTCAATTTGTTAGTCTTCAAATCAGATCAATAAGTAATTTCAAAATTGACTGTCACAATGCAACAGGAACAACCTTTATTCCAGCTTCATTGCAAACATGACAGGATGGAAGATCATTATTTCGAAACCAACTGCGAAGATCAAGGAATGACTTTAGGCCAAGTCTTATAACACCATCTGTTGTCAGATCAAGCCACTGGTCCCGCACGAGCTCATGCAGGGTTTTTTCCTTTTGAGACAAACTGAAATTTTTCAATGCAGTTGGGACATTTGGCTGGCTTCCTTGAGATTGTGAATCTGTCACAATTGTAACCTGAAGATAGACCATGAAATTTGAGCATTTTAGTCAACATTTACAAGACATTAAAGAATAAGTATATTTTTTATTTTGGGATCAGTAACATCTGTCTCAACCCTCAAACATTGCCATCACAGAGGAAAGGTCAAACCTTTCTAAGAGATGATCAGGTTATCTTTTTCTCCATGTGTATACAATTTGGTAGCAAACAATAATCAACCTGTGATCCAAAATATGTGTATCTTGTTCCCCAACTGTGCACATAAATAAAAACAGTTCTTTTTCTTTTTGTGGTGGTGATGGTTGGGGGAGGATAGACTGCAAATCAAATGATACACTAGAGAAATACAACTGTTTTCAATACTCTTCAACCAAAAAACCAGAAACAACAATAGACTTGAAATTTAACCACTAGAAAAAATGACCAATCTTCTAGACTTTATTGCAAAATTCTAAAAACGGAGGTAAAAGAAGCACAAGCATATTGAATTACGGGCGTGTTTAGGTAAGAAGGTATAACTTATAACTTAGCATGAGTCATAATATGACACTGAAGTAAAAGCTATATGATAATATATTAAGATAAAAAAAACTTGCAACTTACAGAATCCATTTGGTCTTATGTCATGGAGACTATATATCTATTGTAGATTTGATAGAAATTTATAATGTTACCCATAAGATCTGCAAATGGTCTTCAATGAGTCAGGAAAAAGCCTACGATATAGGACCAAAACCACAACCCCTGAGGAAGGCTCTACATAATAAGGAGTTTGTGTTGCAAGGATTCAAACTGGAGCTAATTCATGGAGTTCAGCAGAAGATTCTCTTATAACAATTGGTTGGCACCAAAGGTCAACTTTGAGTCTATACCTGTCTACCATTTTATTTGTGTTACATTTAGAGAGAGATAGAGAACTGATAGAAATCATAATTGTGTTTTCATTATTGATTTGATGATTACAACAAAGGTCTATATATAGAGCAGAGTTCACAATGAGGCCTAACTCTGACTCTAACAATTACTAACTGATTCTGTTAGTAACTAACAGAATCACAGCATACTAACTAACTAAGAAGAGACAGCTAATAGTAACCACAAACAGTTTTTACAACTAACTGAAAACTAACTGAATTTAAGACTTCTCTCTAACACTCTCCCCACAAGCTCAGCAATACTAAGTACTCTGAGTTTGGAGCAGAAGTTGTAGAACAAATGCTTGCTGAGTGATTTGGTAAGTATGTCAGCAACTTGGAGTTGTGCAGGAATGTAGGAAACAACCAAAGACTTGTTCAGAACCTTTTCCCTCACAAAAAAAATGTCTAATTCCATGTGTTTCGTTCTGGAGTGAAGCACAGGGTTGTGACTAATAGCAACAGCACTTTGGTTGTCACAATAGATAACTGGAGGAGGGATGGGAACTTTGAGCTCATGGAGAAGAGACTGGAGCCAAAGAACTTCAGATGCAGCATGTGCTAGGCTCCTGTATTCGGCCTCTGCACTAGATTTAGCAACCAGAGTTTGCTTTTTAGACCACCAGGACACAAGATTAGGACCAAAAAAGATACAAGCACCTGAAGTGGACCTCCTATCATCAATATCAGAGGCCCAATCTGCATCACAGAAAGCATTAATGCTGAGAGGGGCACTGGTGGTGGCAGGCAGAAGGGTGAGACCATGATCAATGGAGCCCTTTAAGTATCTTAAGATCCTTTTGACTGCACTCCAATGAAAGACCAGTGGCTGAGCGAAAAACTGACACACCTTGCTGACTGAGTATCCAAGTTCAGGTCTGGTAATTGTAGCATACTGCAGGGCTCCTACAATGCTTCTGTACAGAGTGGGGTTGTCAAAGGGGTCAGCACCAGTTTTGGACAACTTAAGATTTGCAGGTAAAGGAGTGGAAATCCCTTTGCAGTCTTCCATGCCTGCTCTGTGAAGTATATCTCTAATGTATTTAGCTTGAGATAAATGAAGAGCACCAGATGGAGTAAGCTTGCATTCTATGCCCAGAAAGTACTCAAGAGTGCCAAGCTGCTTAAGAGAAAAGGTAGCATTCAACTTGTTCACAATGAGGTTAATAGCAGTGTTGGAGGAACCCGTGATGATTATATCATCTACATAAATGAGAATAAGCAGGCAGCAGCCATGTTTGTTGAATATGAGAAGAGAGGGATCACACTTGGATTGTTGAAAACCAAAGGAGATGAGAGTATTTGTCAAACTCTCATACCAAGCCCTTGGGGCTTGTTTTAAACCATATATTGCCTTGTGAAGTTTGCATACAAGAGTGGATTCACCCTGAATAAAGCCTTGAGGCTGTTTCATGTAGACATCTTCATGGAGTTGCCCATTAAGAAAGGCATTGTTGACATCAAGTTGAATAAGGGGCCATTTGGAAGTAAGAGCAATGGTGAGGACAGTTCTCACTGTGATTGGTTTCACCACTGGAGAGTAGGTGTCACTGTAATCTTGACCATATTTCTGGTTGAATCCTTTGGCGACCAAGCGTGCTTTATATTTGTTTATGGTACCATCCGGGTTCTCTTTGATCCTGAAAATCCATTTGCACCCGATGGCTCTTTTATGAGGAGGAAGAGGTACCAAGCTCCATGTTTTGTTAGCTTGAAGAGCTTGATACTCTTGTTGCATAGCTTCAGTCCAGTGGATAGATGAAAGAGCTTGCTGCACAGTGGTTGGTTCAGTGGTTGTTAGATTGATTGTGGGAAAGAGAGGAGGTTTGAGATGGCCAGTTTTGGATCTTGTAAGCATATGATGGGTGTTGGTTGTAGGTGAAGGAGAGGAAGTGGGAGTGGAGTTAGGATCAATGGTGGAGGAAGCTGTGGAGGGTAAGGTTGGAGTTGGAGAGGCAGAGGCACTGATGTATGGTGAAGATGTGTGGCTGGGAAAGGTAGTTGGTGTGTGAGGAGTAGGTTGGTTGTTTGGTGTGAAATTGTTTGGTGTGTGAGGAGTTTGTAGGGGAATATGGTTGACAACTCCAAGGGGAGCTGCTGATGTGACTGTTTGGTTAGGAGAGCAGGTGGTAGGTGGAGTGATTTGATAAGGGAAGTGCTTCTCATTAAACAACACATCCTTGGAGATATAGATGCGGCCAGACTTATTGTCAAGACACTTGTAACCCCTGTGAGAAGTAGAATAGCCCAGAAAGATGCATTCTTTTGACCTGTATTGGAACTTAGGATTGTTGTAAGGGGTTAGAAGAGGATAACAAGCACAACCAAAGGCTCTGAGGAAGTTATAATCAGGAACATTATTGAATAGAACTTTGAGGGGAATGCAATGATTATGAGATGCAGGGAGTCTGTTTATGATGTACACAGCAGTATGAAAAGCATGGTCCCAGTAATGATAAGGGAGAGAGGAGTGGGAGAGTAAGGAGAGGCCCATCTCCACAATGTGCCTATGCTTTCTTTCGACCACACCATTCTGATGGTGGGTGTGAGGGCAGATAATGCGATGAATGATTCCTAACTGACTGAGATATGATGTAAAACTTCTGAATTCACCCCCCCAATCAGATTGAATGGCTTTTATCTTAGTGTTAAGCTGTAATTCAGCTAATGCTTTGAATTGTTTGAAAATAGTAAGTGTTTCTGATTTGTCATGAAGAAAATAGACCCAAATATATTTGCTAAAAGCATCAATGAATGAGATGTAGTATTTGTAGCCCATAGAGGACTGCATGGGGGCTGGACCCCATAAATCACAATAAATTAACTCAAGAGGAGAATTATAAGTGCTTTGAGACAGTTGGGAAGGCAATTTGTGTGACTTGCCAAGACAACAAGAGATACAAAAATCAGTTTTGTTTTTATTGAATGTAGGCATATTACATGATTTCAAGGCATTATTCATAGTGTCTAGATTTGTATGGCCTAGCCTGTGATGCCATTGAAAATACAAGTCATTGTGACTAGTTACAATAGAATGAACAGAATGGTGTCTAGAAGAAAGACTAGAAGTAGTTGATGACTGAGAGTGAATGGGATAAAGCCCAGCCTTGTCCAATTTTCCTTGAAGCAAGATTTGATCATTGTCCTGAGATTTCATGACAAAGTGAGATGGATGAAATTGAATGTATGCATTATTATCAGATGCAAATTTTGAAACACTGATCAGATTTTTGTTGATGCTAGGAACATGCAAAACATTATTTAAATGCAATGTATGATGAGGATGAGAAGGTGAAGGAAAAGCATAAGAGGAAATTCCAGTGACACGCAAACCTTGACCATTGCCAAGGAATATGTGCTCAAGGTGAGAAGGAGGAGGAGCAGAGCCTGGAGGAGGTTGCATGAGAGTAACATGCTGAGTAGCAGCTGTGTCAAGATTGTTGTTCACGGTAGGGTGCATGGCATAACCAGTGAAATTGGTCTGAGGTGCATATCCAGTGAAGTTGGCCTGAGGTGCTGCTTGCTGCCACTGAGGGTTACTTTGAGCCCAATTGTTGTTATTTGGTGTAGTGTTCCTTACATACTGATAAGGGTTGCCATGAACATAAGGTTGATTGCTTCCATAAGCAGCATTAAACCTGTGATAACAGTAGGAAGCATCATGGCCTGTGCGATGACAGACTTGACACTGAACAGTGGAACGACCCCCACGACCACCACGATTGCCACGGCCATTTCTTCCTCCACGGCCTCTAGATTGATTGTTGTTCTTGAAATTGTTGTTTTGAGAGTCGTAATTGCCTGAATTTGAGTTCCCAGTTGTCCAATTGGCTTGAGGAGCAATCTGGGTTTCTGTCGCAGAATTAGGGTTCACAGAATTGGGGGTTTTTGAATTTGGCTGAGATTGAGTAAAATTGAGGGATGCAGCTTCTTCAGTGATACGCGCCTTGTCCAATCGCTGCTCATGAGCCAGAAGAAGGGCCCTAATTTCCTCTAAATCGAACCATTCGATCTTTGAGTTGATTAGGGTTACGAGACTTTCAAATTCATTAGGAAGACCTTCAAGAATCACATCAAGTTGATCTTGAAGGGAAACAGACTCACCAATTGATGTCAACGAATCTGAAATGTGTTTGATTTTTGCCAAGAATTCAGAGATTGAAGATGATCCTTTCTTCGTGGTGCGTAGCTGAGTTCGCAATTGTCGCGCCTGAGCCTTGGTTTTCGATTGAAAGGATTGATGGATATTTTCCCAGAGTTGGAATGTGTGCTTGCAACCAATGACAGACGGAAGAATGGCAGGGGAAAGAGATGATTGCAGCCATGCTAAGAGGAGCTGGTCCTGTAATTCCCAGTTGCTGAAAGCTGGATTTTCAATATTGGCAAGGCGATCGTGTTCCGAAGCGTATTGAGGAGGTATCTCAGGAGTGACACAGAAACGATGAAGGCGATGAGCCCTTAGGACTGGTTCAATCTGTTGCAGCCATACAAGATAGTTTGTTGCATCTAATTTGACAGAAATCTTGTAGTTGAAAGAAGATAGAGGTGTGATTGTTGAGTTGGGTGTCGCCAAGATTGGTGGTGTACGAGGTGTGTGAGGTTGGGAATCCATTGAAGAAGGGAAGATTCAGAGGAAAGAGGAAAGAGGAAAGAAAAGGAGGATCTTGCCACGCTTGTGGAAGAATCAGAAGGCTCTTGATACCATGTTACATTTAGAGAGAGATAGAGAACTGATAGAAATCATAATTGTGTTTTCATTATTGATTTGATGATTACAACAAAGGTCTATATATAGAGCAGAGTTCACAATGAGGCCTAACTCTGACTCTAACAATTACTAACTGATTCTGTTAGTAACTAACAGAATCACAGCATACTAACTAACTAAGAAGAGACAGCTAATAGTAACCACAAACAGTTTTTACAACTAACTGAAAACTAACTGAATTTAAGACTTCTCTCTAACAATTTGACAGTGAAATTATGTGTTTGATAGTTTTTCTGGACAGTTTCTGAACTCTGGGACAGCAAGAAATAAATTGGTGTAATTTCTGAGATCTGATGTGATTTAATCCTATTTCCATCTGCTTCAAAACCGCTATCTTTGATTTAGTAGGAAAAAGATGGAAGTTATGAAATTCAAGTATAGCAAATGAGAATTAGCAATCTTTAAAAGAAGAAAATTGGGGATCATTTCATAAGTCATAACACAAATTAAAATTTACAATTAATTTGATTGCATCTATACAATTATAAGTTTTGGACATTTAGCCCTGATCATCTATCAAAAATCAAATATTCTCACTGGTCTAACTTATTTATAGATTTTAAATATTTCACTTTTATATGTTTAATTGTACTTCTCAGGTTTTGGATACCAGCATACTGAAACAAGATTCAATTTTTTTAGCAGAAATATGTAGGTAGGTAAAAATATATAACCTGACTATCCAAACTAAGATTGAGAGCATGAATGCTGAAGATAGCAGCGTTTGCAGAGGCATCTTGTACTATTGCTTCAATCTGTTGTTTGCCATTGAAAAATATAAGAAAAGATTACTTGTTTCATATGTTAAAATGCCAGACATCCAAAAAACATATTTATCTCATTAAGAAAAATCACACTAAGCATTCAATGACACACATGCACAAGTGGAAGGCACACTGAGAACTGTAAATACTACATACATCACAAAAACCAATTTGTATAGCCTAGTACATATTCCACACACGTACACAGACAGATTGAAAAACACAAGCAAGTTAAGCAAAACTTACAATGGCCTTATAAAAGGCAATTTGCGGAACGGTATACTTCGTCCCTAACTTGGAATGTTCGTCAGAAACAGTATTCACCACTCCATAGTAAACTTGGCCATCATATTGATCTATGCAAGCACGCAACTCAAAATTAGCACAACTAAGCGCCTTGTTTATTTTCAGAATAAAACTATCAAACAGTTGCCGCTCAGTGCCTACAAAAAAAACAAGCAAAGCAAATACAATGTCACAATAAAAACCTATGAAGGACACAGAAAACACAAAACACCCTATTTCTAATTTTAATAAATAAAATAGTTATCTGCTACAAAAAATATTCAAATTCAGAAACACGTCACATTTCAGTATTTCACCCTTAGAACACATCATGAAACAATGTTGACTCTTCAAACAATCAGAACTCAACCTAACTCCAGACTAAATTAAAATTTTAAACCAAAAAATAAATAAAATTTCTTTTATAACCATCACGAAACTGTCCCCGTAGAAAGCAGTAATAAATTTTCTTCCGTGAGCACACACAAAGTGTGTATTTCATTCCTGACATGATTTATTTCATACTTAAGAACCAACCAGGATGCCAATCCTGGACCACTTGGTTAAAAGACACAAGCCCTACCACTTGTGTCAATCCTTGTTGGTAAATAAATAAATAAAAATACAATTTTTCAACAAGAAAATAAAAAATAAAAAAAGGGGAAAGAAAAAAACCTGGGTTTCGCTTTGTGAGGTCTTGAAACATGGCGTGCAAGTCCTTCTCGCTGAGTGGGCCCCGCGACAACAGAGATTGAATCACGACATGGTGTCTCCAGTTTAACGCGCTCGACATGGTTTTCTCTCACAAAAACCCTAATGAAGATTCTGAAACCACGGTTAGGGTTTCTGAAGACTGAAAAATCAAAAGCAAAATAGTAAGCATTTGGGAAAAAGTGAAGAATTGGAGGGTTTAGCATTAATTAGGGATTGGATTTTACCTCAGAAAGAAGAAAGCATTGCGTGGGGGAAGTTGGAGCGTTTGGGAGCGCAGAACGAAAATGAAAAGAGAGAGAGAAAAAAATGGAAAGTATGGCGGGAAGAGAAAGATATTTGGAAGATTGTGTTCTTGTTTCTGTTTTTTTTTTAATAAAAAAGTGAATATTATTTTATTATTTAATTAAAATAAAATAAAGACTTAATTGCATTTTTCATCCCAACTTTTTATTCCATCTTTTTAATATTTGGAGAATTTCACCATAATTTTTAAATTTAGCATATTTTATTTTCAACTTTTAAGAAATTTGTGAATTTTATTTCAACTATTTTTTTTATTAATAAGCATAAAATTAAAAGTAAAATTTGCCAAAAAAAAATAAAATTTGTCAAAAATAAAAATTTTGAATAAAAAGCGTAATTATATACAGAGTAAAATGACAGGATAAAATTCACATGTTTGTAAAAAATTTGATTAAAATGTGCCAAATTAAGTTGTTGGAATAAAATTCGCCAAAAATTAAAAAATTGAAAGTAATAAGTCTCATCAAACCTAAAATAGAATAGTTTATAAAATGAGAAAGAAAAAATATGAAATTGCGTTAGTGGTTAGTGATCCAACTAGTGGACCAATAATTGATCCAGTTTGATCCGGTATATATTAAAAATTCAAAATTATATATATATATATATATATATATATATATATATATATATATCATAACAATTTATAATAATGAGACATCAAAATGATATCATAGATGTGATTTATGTTTTTTTTTGTAAAATCGACTAGGTCGAACCGATACAATCGAGATTCAATGATCTAACCGATCAGATTTGACCGATCATCTTAGGTTAATTACGTGATTGATCTAATAGTGAAACCGACCTGGAGGTTTTAGTTGGATTGATCCGACCAATCAAACCGAACCAGGTTTCACAACTATGGAAAGAAGAGATATTAAAAGTTTTCAAAAACTTCTTTTGTTAAATAAGAATTTTAAATTTTTTGCTTTTAAAATCAAGAGGTAATTTTTTAAATTACGAAAAAAATAGGTTTTAAGAGTTATGGAAGAAGATGAAATAATAAAAATAACTTAAATTTAGTTTGTACATAAATATTTATTTTAGACAACTAAAATTTATAATAAAAATAATTTTAAATATATAAATTATATTATTATTAAAATTTATAATAAATAAATATTTTTGACGTATAAAATATATTATAAATGTATGATAAAAAATTTATATTGAATTTAATGGTAAATAAAACATATTATATAACTCCACAAACTTAGTGTACGTAAGAAAATTTTGTTTTGCATGAGAGAAATTATACTTATACGATAAATTATATAACAAAATATACAATTAAGAGAGAAAGAAAAAAAAAGATAAATTTAAATTTGAAATCTACTATAATATAATAAAATTTGTGAATAATTTTTTATATTCTATACCCATGTGATGATCAAACATGAGCTCTTGCTCTTGTGGTTCAGAGTATACGTGTCGAGAAGGAAAAAGCTTGTACGACATGTGTTATGAAATGAAGATTTAGTTCGATTACAAACCATATATATTATATATTAATACATTATTACATTAAAAAACAAAAATTAATTGCATTAATTAGTTTAAATTAGTTACATTAATTTTTGGAAATTAATTATTATTTTAATGAATTTAAATTAGAATTTGAAAATTTGATGAACAATAATTTAATTTGAGAGAATTTATAAAAAAAAAGTATATATATATATATATATATATATATATATATATATATATATCACGTTTTCTTATCCCAATAAAAATCATGAATTTATTATTTTCTTAAATGACTGGCTTTTTTAGACGTTATAACTTAAACTTAAATTAAGTTGTTAAGTAGGATATTTGTTCTCTCCCTTTCATAAATTCTCTAAATGTGTATTCTCATATCTCATTTTACATTTCAATCATCATCGGAAATCGAATGAAGGTGATATTCTATTTATTCATTCCAACAAAATTTAATTACAAGTTTTTCAATTTTATTTTTTTTGTTTAACAAATAATTTTTTGTTGCTCCTAATTATACTTATTCTTTCAAGCCTTCCACATACTCTCCTTTGGAAGATTCATTTTGCTGCTCATATAAGTTTTCTTTGTAACTTCAAATTATGAGTACAATTCTTAAAAAATCTTGCAGTCACTTGCTTCTTCATGATTGAGATGAGTGGGTCGATAGGCTGTAATTTAGGACAATAGAAGCATTGGAAAATTTGCATGACAATATCGACTTATGTATTTCTAATATTATGCAATGTAGATGCAATATACATTTTGACACAGTAAAACTGTCTCCCACATTGGTCAATTATATATATTGTTCCTCTTTCTTTCATTGTTTTAGAACAAAAACATCATAGATAAGATTCATCCTGATGTAAAGCTTTTTTTATCCAATGTATACACTTCTTTTGTAATTTTGTAATTCGTACAAACTCAGTAATCAATACTTTTGAGAGTGACAATATTGTTTTGTTGTAAATCAGGCCAAAACATAATGGAAGTACATATATTATTGTGCTTTTAGAAAATCAGTGTTCTCAAATTTAAAGTTTTTTCAATAGACTATATTTTAGTTTCTTTGAATTTTTCCATAGATGATGAAGGTTCTTTTTTTTGTTCTATTGCTCCATTTCATAAATAGACATACTTTTGATTTGTAAATGGTCATATTTGAGTTTAGTACCTGAATATAGGAATAGCCATGAAATAGAAACTGCACTAGTAAGGTACATAACTACTATTGGCTTTCGTGAAATATATATACTACTATATGCTTAATTAATGATAGCCAAAACATAAATCTAAAAGGCGGAAACATGGAGTGAAAAGATTATTCACTCCCAATGATTATTCATGGAGGAGGTATGAGAAGAAACTAATCAATGAATCACCTCATACTACTAAAAATATGTCTTTTAAAGATGATTTTAGGAAATTTTTAAAGACTTAAAATCGTTTTTAAAGTCAATGCTGTGAAAAGTTAATTTTTTTACAATGATTTTATGATAGTCATCTTTGTAGGATGTCATTTTTATGATGGTTGACAAATAAACTATTTTAGAATTAGTTTTCAAAAAAATATAAAATAATATTCTGAGACGATTTTTGAATAAAATTGACTTAGAAAAGTATATTTTCTAAGATTGTTTGTTCCATAATCGTCTTAAAATGTTTTTTTTTTAAATTGAAAAAATTGAGGATTCCAAGATAATTTTTTCAAAAACAGTCTTAGAAACAATTTTTCAAAGAAATCTTAGAATATTTTTTTAAATCTAAAAAATGGCATATGCAATGCTTCAACTTGTACATAACACGTAGCAATTACTTATTATCAAAAGCATACGATTAAACATCACAAGTACAAGAACGACCACATGTTTTCATTAAGAAATTGTGTACATCGACCTACCTATAATGTGAACGCATAGTGAATAAATAAAAAAAAATACAAATATTCAAGCAAATTGTAACCAAACCAACCTTATGATAGTTCCTAGATTGTAAAGTACAATGTAACCACATGCCCATAATTAACTATGTATGTTCAATTTTAATTGGCCAGTATAACCTAGTGATGTGAACCTGAGTAGGAGCGGATTGTTTGATACAGACTACGGATATTTGGATTACGCCAGTTCCAGTGAAGGAAGATAAGTTAGGGTAGACGCCACAAGGATTATCTTGATAAGTCTGAGATTGGTTCAACAAGGAACTCAGAGAGAAACTCTCACCAAATTTTATCAAATGCCAAAAGTTCCTTTATTGAAAACAAAAACAAATACTTATAGTGTATATGAACAAAAGGATAAAAATAGACATGGGCCTTCTAAACAATTTGGGCCAAAATTACAATAAATAAAAATTATAACTAAAAACTTATTTAACTTGGGCCTTCAATCATCATCAATGACAGCTATACAAATGACCAGCCTTGTCTTTATGACGTGTTGGGCCTGTTTAAGTCTGCCTCTGGTCATGGGCCCTTCAAGTGCTTCATGGTCCTTGCCCTTAGTTGTGTCCTCATCACTCCCTCCTTCTTGAAAAGGATTTGTCCTCAAATCCAAGGCTCCTCCATCTGCATCAAAAAGAGATAGATCAGACACATTGAAAGTGGCACTTACATTATACTCATTAGGCAAGTCAATCTTGTAGGCATTGTCGTTGATCTTCTCCAACACTTGGAATGGTCGGTCTCCTCTAGGTTGAAGCTTGGACTTCCTGTGTTCTGGGAACCTCTCTTTCTTCAGGTGTACCCAAACCCAATCACCTGGTTCAAGCACGACTTTCTTTCTACTTTTGTTTGCTTGCCTTGCATAGCTCGCATTTTTCTTTTCAATTTGAGCCTTCACTTGCTCATGCAGCTTCTTCACATACTCAGCTTTAGCCTGTGCGTCCTTATGCTTAAACATAGTAATGTTAGGCATAGGCAACAAATCAAGAGGAGTCAAAGGATTAAATCCATACACTATCTCAAATGGTGAACAATTAGTTGTGCTATGGACAGTCCGATTATAAGCAAACTCAACATGAGGCAAACATGCTTCCCAAGATTTAAGATTTTTCTTTAAAATAGTCCTAAGAAGTGTGCCTAAAGTCCTATTGACTACCTCAGTTTGACCATCAGTTTGTGGGTGACAAGTAGTAGAAAACAACAATTTAGTACCAATCTTACCCCACAAGGTCCTCCAAAAGTGACTAAGGAATTTTGCATCCCTATCACTGACAATGCTCCTCGGTAATCCATGAAGCCGCACTATTTCTTTGAAAAACAAATCAGCCACATGACAAGCGTCATCCACTTTCTTGCAAGGGATGAAGTGTGCAATCTTAGAAAACCTGTCAACAACAACAAACACAGAATCCTTTCCATTCTTGGTTTTGGGCAGCCCCAAAACAAAGTCCATAGATATGTCAGTCCAAGGATATTCAGGAACAGGCAAAGGAGTATACAATCCATGAGGTTTAACCTTAGATTTAGCTTGTTTACACACAATGCAATGACCACAAAACTTATGCACATCACGCCTCATATGAGGCCAAAAAAAAATGCTCTTGCAACATTTCCAGGGTCTTTTGAATCTCAAAGTGTCCCATCAACCCCCCTCATGTGATTCACTCACAAGCAACTCTCTAATGGAACACTTAGGCACACACAATTTATTTGCTTTAAACAAGAATCCGTTATGCCTATAGTAACCATTTTCAGAAAACTTTTCACATGCAGCAAAAATTTCAGCAAAGTCCACATCATGCACATACATGTCTTTCAAAGACTCGAGACCAAACAGTTTAGTTTCAAGCATAGCAAGTAAAGCATGTCTCCTAGACAGTGCATCAGCCACTACATTCCTTTTCCCCTTTTTATGTTTGATGACATATGGAAATTGCTCTAAAAACTCTACCCACTTAGCATGCCTCTTATTAAGCTTTCCTTGGCCTTTTAAGTATTTTAAGGACTCGTGATCACTATGGATGACAAACTCTTTCGGTAATAGGTAATGCTGCCAAGTTTGTAAAGCTCTAACCAAAGCATACAATTCCTTATCATAAGTTGAATAGTTAAGGGCAGCGGCTCCCAACTTTTCACTAAAATAAGCTATCGGATGTCCCTCTTGCAACAAAACAGCCCCAATACCCACATTTGACGCATCACACTCAATTTCAAATGATTTTGCAAAATTAGGCATAGCAAGAATGGGTGCATTAGTTAACCTATGTTTGAGGGCAGCAAAGGCCTCTTCTTGTTTCTTACCCCATTTGAAACCCACATTCTTCTTAACAATTTCAGTTAGAGGTGCAGCCAATGTACTAAAATCCTTAACAAATCTCCTATAGAAACTTGCTAAACCATGAAATCCCCTCACCCTTAACCTTTTCCACATCCACCCGTACTCCCTCAGCACTAACAACAAAACCCAGAAACACCACATGATCAGTACAAAAGGAGCACTTTTCTAGGTTGGCATACAATTTTTCTTTCCTAAGCACACTTAAAACAAATTGCAAATGTTCAACATGCAAATCAAGACTAGTGCTATAGATAAGAATATCATCAAAGTACACCACCACAAATTTCCCAATAAATTCCCTTAAAGCATGGTTCATCAATCTCATGAAAGTACTAGGTGCATTAGTCAAACCAAATGGCATAACCATCCACTCATACAAACTATATTTTGTTTTAAAGGCAGTTTTCCATTCATCTCCCTCTCTAATTCTAATCTGATTATGGCCACTTTTCAAATCAATTTTGGAAAACACACATGCACCATACAGTTCATCAAGAAGATCATCTAACCTGGGGATTGGATGCCTATACTTGATGGTGATGTTGTTTATGGCTCTACAATCAGAACACATCCTCCATGAGTCGTCCTTCTTGGGTACTAGAATGACAGGTACATCACACGGACTCATACTATCTCTCACCCAACCTGGAATGAGATCAATGTGATGCTCAATTCCCCTAAATGGTGGCAAACCATCAGGTACACTTGCTGGAAACACATCATCAAAATCCTGTAGAAGAGACTGAATACTAGAAGGCAATTTAAATTCATCAATTGGGTTAGCATGCAACATTTGACGTTGAGAAAACAATAAATAGAGGAGTTGTCTCGCACAAAGCACCCTCCTTACCTCCCTTTTTGTTGCTAAACAAAGCTGTTTGCCCTCAAGTGTTTCACTCTTTTTGTTTTCTCTCTTTTCCCTCTCAAGTGTTTCACTCTTTTTCTTTCCTCTCTTTTCCTTCTCAAGTGTTTCACTCTTTTTCCTCTCAAGTGTCTTACTCTTTTTCTTTTCTCTCATTTTTATCTGATCCTCACAAACCTCTTTAGGAGATAACGGTTTGAGAACAATTTTCTTGTCAGCTTGCTTGAAAGATATTTTGTTGGTGAAGCCATTATGCAATGCCTTGGTATCATACTGCCACGATCTTCCTAACAACACATGGGTCGCTTCCATTGGGACCACATCACACAACACCCTATCATTATATCTCCCAATGGTGAGACACACCTCAACCTGTTGAGTCACTTTTACCTCTTCATCTTCACTAAGCCACTGAAGTTTGTATGGTCTAGGATGGGGCTTAGTTTCCAAATTCAGTTTAGTTACTAATGTGGAACTTGCAACATTGGTACAACTTCCTCCATCAACAATTAAAGAGCACAGCTTACCATTAATTACACACCTGGTGTGGAAAATATTTTCTCTTTGATTGTCATCCAGTGGCTGCATTTGATTTCCCAACAGCCTTCTCACCATCAACATATCACCCTGCATAGCTTCCTCCTCATACTCTTCTTCTTCCACTTCTTCTTCACTGATTTCAGATTCACTAGTGATTTCTCCATCAGCCTTCATGATCATGGTCCTCCTGGTTGGACATTCAGAAGCAATATGTCCTCTGCCTAAGCACTTGAAACATTTTATGTTTCTGGTTCCAGTATTGGATGAGGAAGTGGAGGTGTTATGTTTGCTTCCACCTACACTAGACGCTGCTGACTTTCCATGCGGGGATGTGGCTGCAGGGCGGAACGAATTTCCTCCCTCCTTCTTGGATCTATTGGCCCAATTCTGGTTGTAAGTATTGAGTGAGTTCCTCCTTGTTGCACTTTTTCTTTTAATTTGCTGTTCAACCCAGAGCGCCCTATGTAACAAGTCATCCAACGCCACATACTCTTGTAATTCAACAACATCTCTGATTTTAGGGTTTAGACCATTCAGGAAACGAGCCATTGTGTCTTCAGAGTCCTCTTCGATGTTGACCCTCACTAACGCCATTTCCATCTCTTTATAATATTCTTCCACGGTTAAATTCCCTTGGGACAACCCTTGGAGTTTCTGTCGCATGGTTCTGTTATAGCTAGTGGGCACATACCTTTTTCTCATCACCCTTTTCATCTTAGTCCATGTATCTACCTCTCGTCGTTCCTCTCTCAGCATTTCTCTCTAGTATTTATGCCACCAAACAAGGGCATAGTCGGAGAATTCAGCTGCTGCTAGCTTGACTTTCTACTCATCAGTGTAGTCATTGCATGCAAATACATGCTCAATCTTCATTTCCCAGTCCAGGTAGGCATCTGGATCACTTCTGCCTTTGAAGGGAGGAACATTGAGCTTTACTCCCTCAACCCGGTTCTGCCTTGGTCCGTCATTACCGCCATTGTTACCTTTATTCCCATCTATATTTCGTCTAGCATTCTGATTGGCTTGGTTCTCCAAAACTTCTAGTCGTCCATAGACCTCCTCATTGGTATGGCCCAACAAATGTTGCATCTGTGCATTCATCGCATCCAGTAACAGTCATTGAGCTCCGTCCAACTGATGATACTCGTCACCACCACCACCTGCTCTAGCCATAATTCAACAAGAAAAAAAATGTGCAATAAAAATTATTAAGGTTTCAGGACCTCACCACACTCTACTCACATGTTTAACTCTTAGATGGTAGTACACTCGTGTTTGATGCTCTCAATAGGCTTTTGTGTAATGTATTCCCTCTTGCCTTTTACCACTCGTGTTTCCTCTTAAGTTCCTGGATGGACCAAATTAGACACACAAGGTAATATAAAATAAAAGGAAAGACAATATAATGATCACAGACATATTTGATTTGGGATAACAACTTGGACTTGATTTGGATAATAATATATTAGATTGGATTTGGATAACAAATTAGCTTTAATTTGGGTAACAGATATGATAACAAATAAGATATTAGATAGGATAACAGATAAGATATTAGATAGGATAACAGATATGACAACAGATAGGACAAGTAAACTTCAAATGTTCATAACTTTTGCTACGGTTGTCCGTTTGAGGCCTACTATATGTCAAAACGCTCAGAATTCAGAGGAGAATCCCTAAGCAAATCCCATTTGGCCCTACAATTTTCCCAAAAAACGCCTCTAACTGCCTTAAATTTGTGTTCAAAGATCAAACACCCAAATGTCTTCCAAACTTTTTTTTTGTAATTGTTTCCTTTTTTTTGTCTTTCTTTCTTTCTTTCTTTCTCTCTTTCTTTCTTTCTTTTTTTTTTCATTCTTTTTTTTTCTATTTTTGTTTTTTTTTCTAGACGTCCAGCTAATAGAATTCGTTCAATAGGCAATCATCATTAGGCAAATTTGACAATTTAGCAATTTGGAAATTAGGCAATTTTTACCCCAAACAGAATTCGAATAGGCTGAAACAAAAGTTATGAACAGAAGACAAAATACAATATGACAGGCACAAGAACAAGAAACAAGAACTCAAACAGATTTTTTTTTGACACAAAGTCTGAAAGACACAAGAAACAAGAACAAGAACAAAAAACGTGACAAAAACAAGAACGAAACAAAGACACAAACAAGAACGCAACAAGTCGCAAACAAGAATGAAACAAGGACAAATTACAAAGAAAAAAAGGATAGGATAGGATAGAACCTGTATCAAGAGCCGAAGCTCTGATACCAGATGCCTACCTGGACTGGGAAATGAAGATTAAGCATGTATTTGCCTGCAATGACTACACTGATGAGCAGCCAGTAGCGTATTGGTAATTAACTATAACAAATTAACATTAGAATCACAAATAATTGGTATTAATACTTACATGTAAAGCATGAAGAACAACTAGTCCATTTGCAAGAAAAATACCATCCAAGCTTAATGACTTGCATAAACCAAAAAAAGCATACGAAAACATCACCTAGAGGTTGAAGTGAATGATAGCTCTAAAAATGAAAAAAAACCAAATACATTGGAATCTCACTCCTTTAATAAATACAAGAAAGAAATGGTATAAAAAAAACTTAAATTGGACAAAAAAAGGTTAGAGACAGTCCAATAAGCTTGTGTTATCTTATCATCCTGCAACAAAAAAGAAAATAACGTTCAATAATATATAATAATTTATTATCCAAAGATACAGGTTTGGACTTCAACAACCCTAGTTCCTATACATATACAATAGCTACCATCCTATCTAGTTTTGGACTGCAGTTACTTCATGGCTCACAAGTCAATCAACTGCATGAGATAGCTAGCTCCGCAAAACTGCAAAGTCAACATTTTTAACAAAATGTTAATCAGATAATTCTCACTAGGTAAACCACTGTACTGGTAAATAGATCAAATAGATAGATATCACATACCTTAAGATCATCATTTTCACTTAAATTAAAGTAAGACTATGTAATAGCCAAATTGAAAACGCAAGAGATTTGATGGTCTTTGGTGATCCATGGGGAAAAAAATTAATTGGGAAAATTAAATGCATACCAATGAAACTTTTAAGTCAATGCAATAAAAAACATTTAGCTAATTTTGAAACATGTCACTGAAAAAGAAAACACAAGACAAAAGGAAGAAAGGAACAATTAATAGAATAAATAAATAAATAGAGATAATCAATAACATATCCAGAGTATATTTTAACTTCCTTAAGAAGGTTCAGAAGTAATTGTGGTTCCTTATTGCACAACTTGAGTATGATAAGCTTCCAATCAGCCAAAACATTTTGAGTGGTTAGACCAATTGAAACCTCATCTCATTCTCTTCCATCTCTGAGGAATATAATTGAAGAACATATTTCAAGATCTTCGTATTTTGTTTCTTAGATCCTGAAAGTATCATGATTCACTAGTAATTAATACATGAATACCTTGAAAGATTAATTAAAACTGAAAATACTCTACAACAAATTCACTAGTAAAAAAATAAGTTTTAACATCGTCTTATTAACAACAATTATTTGAAAATCGATATAGTTAAACACTTACAATATCGATTTTCAAATAACCAATGTTAACAGTTTGATTTAGTGCCATATTAACATCAGTTATTTTAAAACCGATGTTGTAAGTACTTAACGACATCAGTTTTCAAATAATCGATATCGTTAAGCATTTACAATATTGATTTTAAAATAACCGATGTTCATATAATTTTTTTTAGTTATTTATATATTTAAAAAAAATTCATATATTGAGTTATTAATTATATTTTAATTAAAAAATATAATAATTAATAAACAATAATAAATTTAAAAATTAAACTAAATTTTTAAAATAAATTATGTAATTTTAATTTTATTATTTCATTATTATAATTTAAATATAATACACATTTATATTAATTATTTCATATTAGTTCATTTGAAAATAAAAAAAAAACTGTTTTTAATAATAGAGATTAACTTTTATAGAATTTTTATAGAATGTTGGTAAAAACAATTATATCGTTGAACAATTAAAATTTATTATTAATATATTTTATTTAATTATTATAAAAAAAAATTTCATACAAAAACATTTATACAGACAATGTATATATTATTTATTCTCAAAATGTCTAATAAATATTTAAAAAGTATATTTTATGAGATATTTGGCACCATTCAATAAATAAATATTGAATCATCATTATATTTTAAAATTTATATAAACTTATACCTATGACTACTTTTACTTATGGATTTAATTAATTTAGATTAAATATATATAATTTATTATTTTAAAAAAATATATTTTTTATTGATGTAAATATGTTTTGATTTTAATTTTAATTTGCATAAATAATTATTAAGATTATTTATTAAATTTTCTATTTTATAGAAAAATATAAATTTTTTAACTTAGTTATAATATTTTATTTATTTAAATATTTTATTTCAATGAAAAATAAATAAATTTTCCATAAAAACATTTCTAAAAACATATGCTAACTAACCCCTCTAAGTGTAGCCTCCTTTCACATTTTATATTTTATTTATTATATGAAAATGAAAAAAAGGATAAGTTATACTTTGGTAAATCCCTAATGAGCCAAAATCATTCTAACCATGCGATGACGTTCAGAGTTTGAATTAATTAGGAAAATGGATAAATTTTAAAAAAAATTATCATAAACGGTATTTTTTTTAAATTACAAAAATAGATAAGTTATACTTTGGTATACAATTTCATAATAAAGAAATCATATATCTAAATATGATTTTACTTTTTATTTGCTTAAAACATTTTTTTCTTCTAAAAACTGAAATAGTATGTTAAATTATGATTTTAGTTTTTTTTTTCTTTTTTCTAATGAAATATATATTAAAATATGATTTTTAAATAACTATAAAAACATTAAAATTATATTTTAACATTAGATTTTAACTTTTAATAATAAAAAATTAAGTGTTGTTTCGGACAGTAAAATTAAGTGTTAGTTTAACATCACAATTAAGTGTTTTTTAACATTTAATATTATTTTAAATTTATAAACATTTAATGTTATTTTATATTTTAATTCTATAAAGAAAAACCAAAATGTTTGTATAAGAAAGCATATTTATTCAATAGTTTTAGGCAAAAACAATTATCAATAGGACCAAATCTATAAAGTTTTAAAAATAGATCAATGTTTCACAATATGGAAGTTTAATATCATCAATGCGTAATTTAAAGTAAAGAAACTAAAAGTATTACTATTTTTTAAGTTAAAAAAAAGACAAGAAAAAGAAAAGAAAATAGCATAAATGCACAATTCATTGAGTACTGTAACGACCCATCCTCATAAGCAAAAGATAAGACAACAACACGACATTGTTTTAGTGGTGAGAACTAGGGAAAGAAAAACACATAAGCAAAAGATCAGACATCAACCTTTCCCTCAGACGCTCAGAGTAAAATGACATTGCTTTTTGAACTCATGATTGTAACGACCCGCCTCGTCGCTACGATATCACCATTCTAAATACCTCGAGAAATTCAATTTTTTTTAAAACTCCCTTAATTTGCTTATGAAAATAGAAGTAATTTTTGTCTTGACATACATTCACCAAACAACACACCATCACTTGAGTGAACATATATATATATATATATATATATATATATGAATAGTAACTCAGTACACGTCATACACATAATGAAAAGTAAATTTGTTCATACATATAATTAAAAATCTGAGCTTTACATCTTTAGTTCAACAAAAGGAATCATGAACCAACTATGGAGGAGTTGATTAACAAAACACAACTCTCTCCCAAAATAATTCCAACGTCATCACGTCGGCTCCTCAATAGAATCTCACTTCCTGCACCCTACTGCTATCATTCTGCTCCCACGAACAAGGTTTGCGATCATCACATGTATCAACCATACGATACAAAATTGCAAGGGTGAGTTCATTATAAAAAGAACCAATACTAAATCCAAATAACCACAATTAGTAAGAGAACATAGACAAACATCATGAGCTTACACAACATTCATTAATCAACACACACATCCAACAATTATTCATTATCCATCCATGGATCCAATCAATTATGCTCAGAATGATGCATGCACCTGACCTCAACTCTCAGATGCAATGTGGTATGTACCATCCCCAAGGAAATAGCCTAAGCGTGTCCACACGACACCTCACTTAGGAAAACTATGCAGTAAGTGTCGAGACCACCCTATCGTGTACCATAACTCCCCCCTCCCCATGGTGATCAACCTGGGCCACAAGGGAGTTCCCAAACCAAGTGACACACCCCCTAGTACAAGTAGTCCTCCTCACAAGGAACTACAAGTACATACTGCCATAGTTTATACTATTTCCCGTGTCATATGAGGCATGAAACATGGGCACCATCAAGTGCAAGGACCATGGATGAATTAAAGATCCTAAACATCCCCTCAGAGATGTTTAAACTCTTTAACCACTCTATTTTCCCCCACCAGGGACATCCGACAAGGTCAATGCACCCTCATGAACATACACAGCATACGACGTATGAACATGAGCACCATCAAGTACAAAGACCATGGATGAATTAAAGATCCTAAACATCCCCTCGGAGATGTTTAAACTCTTTAACCACTCTATTTTCCCCCACCAGGGACATCCGACAAGGTCAATGCAACCCCCACGAACATACACAACATCCAACGTATGAAACATGGGAACCATCAAGTACACTGACCATGGATGAATTAAAAATCCTAAGACATCCATTCGGAGATGCTTAAACTCTTTAACCACTTTATTTTCCCCCACCAGGGACATTGATCGAGGCTCTACCCGAATCAAATAAACATTGAAATGCAGTATCTAGGAAGTGATCCTAGGTCGTCTCCCAGTGAGCAATGATCAACAAACGTTCATAACATATAATAACAAAACAGTAGCGAATGGGGGGGGGGGGTGGGGGTTTGTTTGTTTTTGCAATCTAAACAACAAGCAAACTTGAATTACAGAAAATAACAGAACTAAAATATGTTGTTTCCCCTTGATTCAAAAGCAAGTCTCTTATCCTAGGTTACAAGAATTTATCCCTAATCAATTCAACCACTTAATCCAACCCGAAATTAATTTACTATGCGAAAATTAACACAAGGCTGTCATTATGTGATTAAGCAACACATACACCAATTAATCCCTCTCACATGTCCATTAAGCATGAATATTAATTAAGCACAGGGACAAATAATCAAACATTAAGCATGCATGGATTAATATCAGCAACAAGTACAAAATAATTGGTGAAGGGGAAAAATTGATCAGAAATTAGTATTAAGAACAAAACCTCAAAGAGAACTAATGCTTAATCCTCAAGAGAAAACAATACTAGAGATTCAACCTTCCATAATCAGTAGAAACGAAATGGAATTTGAAGCATAAAACGAAACTGGAAATTGAAGCAGAAAACGAAACTGAAATTAGAAGAAGCTACGTGAATAGTAACCCTAAAAGAAGCTGGAAATGAAACCCTACAAAAACTGCTTACGTGAACAGTAACACGAAAACCCTTAAAACCCTAGTAGCTGGGCTCACTAAAATAAGGTCTGGTGGCCCAATTACAAAAATACAGGCCAAAAACAAAATAAAATAAAACTGGACGACAAATAAAATTGTCTGCTCTCTTCAAGTCTAAGCCGGTTCAGCCCAATTCCAGATCCAAGCCCAAATTGCTTATAATTCTCCTGAAATTAAATTAAAACACAAAATTAGTCAAGTAGGTCCAAATGATAAAACTGCATAATTAATTTGACAATTAAGGCTAATCAGTAATTAAAATGGTGACAGAAAGGGGTAAGAAATAGGAGAAAATAATGACAAATCAAATTCCCCCACACTTAGCCTTTTGCACTCCTGGGCAAAATCAAAAAGCAGAGCAAGGAACAAATCCAGAGACATTAAAGAGAGACAAACAAACATAAAAACATTTACATATTTCTCAATGAATCTCAAGGAATGGGAAACATCCAACACGTAAAGAGTTAAAGAATCAAGACAGTCATGAAAATCATCCAAGCACCTCAAACATGGCAAGGTAGTCAATCAGTTCAAGAATTGAATGAAAAGTGATAAAGCCTCACAAGATATGCACTCTATCTCTCAAGTGTCTAGGCTACTGTTTACTCTCAGAGCACCCATGAAAACAAACACCACATAGACTTGACAAGACTCTAAAATTGACAACCAAACACCACAAACACATGCACATGAAGATCAAAAGGTCTTTTAAGGTTGTAATGGGGCCAGGGACAAGGTAGAGGAAAGTATGGGATAAGTAGCTAAAACCCAAAGGAATAGAGGAGCAATGGGGAATAAGTGGAAATTAAGCAAAAGTAATAAACCCAAAATCAAAATTAAAATTAAGCATAAAAAGTAAACCCAAAACCTCCAATATCAACAAAATCAACCAAGTCCTCAAATCAGTCCAAGTCCTCAAAACAAGACCTCATTTATTCAACTTCATTCTTTTTCTGTTTTTCTTTTTAAGCAAATAGCATTTGAAAGCATTTTGAATATTTGGAAAATAAAGCAACAACAACAATTAGGCAATATATGTATATACATCAAGCATGGCAAAAATACATATCATCCACTTTGACCTCAACTTACCACTCATGAGTCCGAGCCTAGAGTTATACAATAAAACTTTCTGTCCAACCACAAAGTCCTTCTTAGCTATCAAGCTGTCATGGAACTTCTTGGTCTTCTCCTTGTAGAATTTGGAATTCTCAAAGGCTTCTAAACGGATCTCATCTAGCTCACTTAGTTGCAACTTCCTTTCCTCTCCAGCCTGATCAATAGAGAAGTTATTGGTCTTTACAGCCCAGCAGGCTCTGTGCTCTATCTCTATAGGAAGATGACATGCCTTGCCAAAGACAACTCAATAAGGAGACATTCCTATGGGTGCTTTGTAGGCAGTCCTATGCGCCCAAAGAGCATCATCCAGCCTGGTGCTCCAATCCTTTATGTTCGGCTACACAATCTTCTCCAAGATCCTTTTTATCTCCCTGTTTGAAATCTCAGCCTGCCCATTAGTTTGGGGGTGGTAAGGTGTGGAAATTCTGTGAACGACCCCATACTTTTTGAGCAAGGCATACATGGATCTGTTACAAAAATGGGTGCCTTGATCACTAACGATGGCTCTAGGGACTCCAAACCTGCAAAACAGATTAGATCTAACAAAATCCACAACAATCTTAGCATCGTTAGTTCTGGTGGCTTTGGCTTCCACCCATTTTGAAACACAATCAACAACAAGGAGAATATAAACAAAACCAAAAGAGACAGGGAAAGGCCCCATAAAGTCTATACCCCAGACATCAAACACCTCACATAACAACATGGGTTGTTGAGGCATTTGCTATCTCCATGAAAGTGAGCCGCCTGATCTTTGACAAGGCTCACAAGTGCTACATATTCTCCATGCATCCTTGAAGATGGTGGGCCAATAGAAACCACAGTCAAGCACCTTGCGAGCTGTCCTCTATATGCCAAGATGGCCACCTGGTGCGGAAGAATGACAGAATTGCAGGACCGAGTCAATCTCATGGTCTGGAATGCATCTCCTAATAACCTGGTCACTGCACAACTTCCACAAATAGGGGTCATCCCAAATATAATGCTTAGCATCACTTTTAATTTTATCACTTTGAGCTTTAGATGCTAAGGGAGGAAAAACAGAAGCAACCAAATAATTCACAATATTAGCAAACCAAGGAGTGGGGAAGGAATCAGAAATATTATATAGAATGTACAAATGGTCATCCAAAAAATCATCCCGAATGGATGAGTCCTCAAACGCATGCTCAATCCTACTCAGGTGGTCAGTCACGAGGTTCTGTACACCGCTCCGATCACAGATCTCCAAATCAAATTCTTGGAGCCAAAGCATCCACCTGATCAATTAGGCTTTGATTCAGCCTTCATCAACAGGTACTTCAGAGCTGCATGGTCAGTATAAACAATAACACGAGTACCAAGCAAATATGAACGAAATTTCTCAAGAGCAAAAACTATCGCTAATAGCTCTTTCTCTATGGTAGTGTAATTTGCTTGGGTAGCATCCAAAGTTCTAGAAGCATAGTAGATCACCCGAGGCAGCTTGTCAATCTTTTGAGCAAGGACAACCCCCAATGCATAATTGGATGCATCACACATTAGCTCAAATAGGGCTGTCCAATCAGGTGCCTGAATGATAGGGGTGGTAGTCAATGCACGCTTGAGGCAATCAAAAGCCTCTTTGCACCGATCATCAAAATCAAACTCCACCTCCTTTTGCAGCAGATTGGATAGTGGAAGGGCCACTTTGCTAAAGTCCTTGATAAAGCGCCTATAAAACCCTGCATGGCCAAGAAAAGAACGAACCTCTCGCACGCAAGAGGTGTAAGGCAATTGTGAAATAACAACTATCTTTGCAGGGTCTACCTCTATGCCCCTACTGGAAATGATATGCCCTAAAACTATACCTTGTTCTACCATGAAGTGACATTTTTCAAAATTCAGCACAAGGTTAGTTTCAATGCATCTATTAAGAACTCTATCCAGACTTTCCAAACATGCATCAAAAGAGGATCCATAAATAGTAAAATCATCCATAAACACCTCTATGCAACTCTCTAAAAAGTCACTGAAAATGCTAAGCATACACCGCTGGAAGGTACCAGGGGCGTTGCATAGACCAAAGGGCATCCTCCTATAGGCAAAAGTGCCAAAGGGACAGGTGAATGTGGTCTTTTCTTGATCCTCATGAGCAATATGAATTTGTAAATAATCGGAAAAACCATCAAGAAAACAGTAATGAGACTTACCTGCCAAGCGCTCAAGCATTTGATCAATGAATGGCAGGGGAAAATGATCTTTTCTGGTTGCCTGGTTTAGCCTCCTATAATCAATGCAGACTCGCCAGCTGTTCTGCACTCTTGTGGGGATAAGCTCATCCCTCTCATTCTTGATCACTGTGAGGCCTATCTTCTTAGGAACCATTTGAACTGGACTCACCCACTGGCTGTCAGAAATGGGGTAGATGATTCCAGCTTGCAAGAGCTTGGTCACCTTCTTTTTCACCACATCTAGAATGATGGGGTTGAGTTGCCACTGTGGCTGCCTCACTGGCTTAGCTCCATCCCCTAAAAGTATCCTATGCATGCAGGTAGATGGACTAATACCAGGAATGTCTGCTAAAGTCCATTCAATGGATTTCTTGTGCTTCTTGAGCACTAGCAACAACTTCTCTTCTTGCTCAGCAGCAATGGAGGTAGAGATGATCACTGGAAATTTTTCCTTGTCCTCCAAGTAAGCATACTTGAGGTTTACTGGTAAGGGCTTCAACTCTGGTGTGGGTGGTGGCTGAACAGTGGGAGGAACCAGGGTAGGAGAAGAAGAAGAGGGTTCCTCAGCCTGTACCTCATAAAGCAAGTCAAAAGTATATGTACTTCCTGCAACATGGTTAGTGCATTCTGACTCTAAAAAATCAACATCAAGAGGTACAACACCTAGAAAATCAGACCCAGACTCAAATTCAAATTTACTCTTGATCAAGGCCGTACCCGAATCAAATAAACATGAAAATGCAGTAATTAGGAAGTGATCCTAGGTCGTTTCCCAACGAGCAGTGACACACCAAATGTTCATAATATACTTGCAGTAACAGTAACGATTGGGGGGGATGTTTGTTTTGTGATTAAAGAGCAGAACAAGTAAACTGGAATACGAAACTACTAATATTAAAAACGGGTTGTTTCCTTTGATTCAAAAGCCATTCTCTTATCCTGGGTTATGGAGAATTCGTCCTTAACAGTCAACCACTTAATTCAACCCTATTTCAAAGTAGAAGAAGCAAGAATGAACTCGTAATTAGAAGCAGAAAATGGAAATTTGCATTAAGAACAAAAATCGTAACAAGGGAACAGAAAAACGTGAAAACCTAAAACCAAAGCTCTGAATAATGAAAATAGCATCACAGAATGCCCTGCACGAATCCCAAGGCAGCTATTTAAAAAGAGTCACTCAAAGTCACTGGGCCCTATTACAATACTCTGGCCCAAAACGAAATAAACACTGAACAACATAAAATAAAATTGCAAAATTTCCTAATTAGAAATTAACTAAGGTAAGTGCTGCTTTATTTTCCCTCTTCAAGTCCACAACCAAAATCCGGATTAAGCCCAATGTTTCATTAATTCCTGAAATTAGATTAAAAACATCAAATTAGCTAAATGAGCCCAAATAATTAAACTGCCTGATTAATTGACAATTAAGACCAATCAGTAATTAAAATGGTGCAAAAAAGGTTTAGAAAATAGAAGAAAATGATGGCACATCAAAACCCCCCATACTTAGCCTTTTGCACTCCTGGGCAAAATGAAACAAACAACAAAATCCAAGGATATCAAAGAGAGACAAACAAAAACATTCACATATTTCTCAATGAACATCAAGGAATGAAAGGAATGGGTAACATCTAACATAAGGAGATCCAAAAAGTCAAGACATTCATGAAAATCATCCAAGCAACCCAATCATGGCAAAATAGTTAATCAGCTCAAGAATGAAAAGTGATAAAGCCTCACAAGATATAAACTCTATCTCTCAAGTGTCTAGGCTACTATTTACCCTCAAAGCACCCATGAAAGCAAACACCACATAAACTTGGCAAGATTCTAAAATTGACAATCAACCCACAAACACAAGCACATGAGGATCAAAAGGTCTTTTAAGGTTGTAATGGGGCCAAGGACAAGGTATGGAGAAATATGGAATAAGTGGCTAAATCCCAAAGGAATAGAGGAGCAATGGGGAATAAGTGCATATTAAGAAAAAAAATAAGAAAATAAAAAGAAGTAAAGATAAAATTTAAACATGAAGAGTAGAACCAAGAGTTTCCTCATTCTTGTGCCATTTATTGCTTTTCTTTTTCTTTTTTCGAATTTTTTTTTTAATCTATAGCCTTTCAGAAACAACATTTCATTCAGCATGTCCAACATTTAACCAATATACAATGTACATCAAGTATGGCCCAAAATACATCATGAAGCATAGTCAACAAAACAAGTTATCCAATGAAACAAAACCCCCCACACTTATTCCCAAAACAATTCTAAAGCTCCAAAATTCCTTAAGGATATGGTGATATCATGGTTTTTCATTTAAGGCTTGTAGTGAGCTTCAAAACAAGGAAAGGGAAACAAGGCTCAAAAGGGCTATCAAAGTAATTAATTCAAGGTAAGTCCATTTGGCTAGAAGCTTATAAGAACAAAATTGCCTCAATCATTTCCAAATATGCATGTGAATTAGGAAGCATCAACAAGAATCAAGCCAAGACTATTGTGCAAGCAATCAATGGGGCAAAACACACCAAATGATTATGATGATGGATGGCTCAAATTCTCACAAAGGTAAACTCATCACTTTCAAATTGAGCTTTCAAAACTATCATGACATGTAGAGGAGAATCAAGGATTTCAAGTCACAAAATGTCAAGAACTTTTATTTTCAAAACAATTACCCATTTCTTGAACATATCCTATAATTCAAAGAAAAACATGCAAATTCGTACATGCACATAAAATTGACCCAAAATATTAAACTAAAAATCCGACGAAACTAACAACATTAACAAATTAACACAACTAACAAATTAACAAAACCAACAAAACTAGCAAAACCAAAGAACACTCCCCCCCATACTTAAACAACACATTGTCCTCAATGTAGCACAATTAAAAGATTAAAAACAATTAAATCATCAAAGAGAATCGGACAAGTGTAATAAAAGCAAAGAAGGAGATAAGAAAAGAAAAACTCCCTAAGTCATGGTGGAGGAAGAGTAGGGTGGAGTAAGGAAGTCTCTTCCACCACTACGTCCACTAAAGAAGGGTTCGTGAGGAATGACTTAAGTCGATGTCTGTTGACCTTGAAGCTCTTGTTTGTGGAGTCGCTTTTGATCTCAACTGTACCATAAGGAAAAACATTAGTAACAACAAAAGGACCAATCCACTTAGACCTCAACTTACCACTCATGAGTCCAAGCCTAGAATTATACAATAACACTTTTTGCCCAACCATGAAGTCCTTTTTAACTATCATGCTATCATGGAACTTCTTGGTCTTTTCTTTGTAGAACTTGGCATTCTCGTAGGCTTCTAGGCGGATTTCATCTAACTCACTCAGTTGCAACTTTCTTTCCTCACCAGCTTGATCCATAGAGAAGTTGCAAGTCTTCACTGCCCAGTAAGCTTTGTGCTCAATTTCCACTGGAAGATGACATGCCTTTCCAAAGACAACCCGATAAGGAGACATTCCTATGGGTGCTTTGTAGGCAGTCCGATGTGCCCAGAGAGCATCATCAAGCCTGGTACTCCAATCTTTCATGCTTGGCTGCACAATCTTCTCTAAAATTCGCTTGATTTCCCGGTTAGAAATTTCTGCCTGTCCATTGGTCTGGGGGTGGTATGGTGTGGATACCTTGTGTACCACCCCGTACTTTTTAAGCAGGGCATGCATTGTCCTGTTGCAAAAATGGGTTCCTTGATCACTAACAATTGGTTTAGGTACTCCAAACCTGCAAAACAGATTAGACCTGACAAAGTCTGCAACAACTTTAGCATAATTAGTTCTAGTGGGCTTGGCTTCCACCCATTTTGAAACATAGTCAACTGCAAGGAGAATGTAAACATCAAACACCTCACAAAATAGCATAGGTTGCTGAGGCATTTGTTGTCGCCATGTAAGTGTATTTCCTGCTCTCTGACACTGCTCACAAGTGCTGCAGATCTTCCACGCATCTTTAAAGATGATGGGCCAATAAAAACCACAATCAAGCACTTTGCGAGCTGTCCTTTGAACACCCAGATGACCTCCCAGTGCGGAAGAATGACAGAACTGCAGGACTGAGTCAGTCTCATGATCTGGAATGCATCGTCTAATTACCTGATCACTGCACAATTTCCACAAGTAGGGGTCATCCCAAATAAAATGCTTAGCATCACTTTCAATTTTATCTTTTTGGGCCTTGGATGCTAAGGGAGGAAAAACAGAGGCAACTAAATAATTGACAATGTTAGCAAACCAGGGAGTAGAAAGAGAGTCAGAAATACTATACAGTATATACAAATGATCATCCGGGAAATCATCCCGAATGGGTGAATCCGCATCTGATACACGTTCGATCCGACTCAAATGATCAGCAACTAGATTTTGTGCTCCGCTCCTATCACGGATCTCCAAGTCAAACTCTTGGAGCCAGAGCATCCATCGGATCAACCTAGGCTTAGAATCAGCCTTCTTCAACAAGTACTTTAGAGCTGCATGGTCAGTGCAAACAATAATGCGGGTACCAAGCAAATAAGATCGAAATTTTTCAAGAGCAAAAACTATGGCTAGAAGCTCTTTCTCAGTAGTAGTATAATTTGCTTGGGCAGCATCTAAAGTCCTAGAAGCATAATATATCACCCTGGGCAGAAATTTTTGCAGGATCTACTTCAATACCTTTATTGGAAATAATGTGCCCTGAAACTATACCTTGCTCAACCATAAAATGACATTTTTCAAAATTTAGAACAAGGTTAGTTTCAATGCATCTATTTAAAACTTTTTCTAAACTATCCAAACAACCATCAAAAGAGGATCCATATACAGTGAAATCATCCATAAACACCTCTATGCAATTTTCTAAAAAATCACTGAAAATACTAATCATGCACCGCTGGAAGGTACCAGGGGCATTGCACAGGCCGAAAGGCATCCTCCTATAAGAAAAAGTGCCGAAGGGGCAGGTGAATGTGGTCTTTTCCTGATCCTCAAGAGCAATAGTAATTTGCATATAACCAGAAAAACCATCAAGGAAACAGTAGTGAGATTTACCTGCCAGGCGTTCAAGCATCTGATCAATGAATGGCAGGGGAAAATGGTCATTTTTGGTAACCTGGTTCAGCCTCCTGTAGTCAATGCAGACTCTCCAACTCTTCTGCACCCGAGTAGGAATCAACTCTTCCTTCTCATTTTTGATCACTGTGAGGCCGGCCTTCTTCGGGACTACCTGGACGGGACTCACCCATTGGCTATCAGAGATAGGATAAATGATTCCAGCTTGCAAAAGCTTGGTTATCTCCTTCTTCACTACATCAAGAATCACCGGGTTGAGTCTTCTTTGTGGCTGTCTTACTGGTTTAGCTCCATCCTCTAAATTTATTCGATGCATACATGTGGATGGGCTAATACCAGGAATGTCCGCCAGGGTCCAGCCTATAGCCTTCTTATGCTTCTTGAGAACTGACAACAACTTCTCCTCTTGCTCATCAGCAAGGGAGGCAGATATAATCACTGGAAAACTCTTGCTATCATCCAAGCAAGCGTATTTTAAATTTGATGGCAGAGGCTTCAATTCTGGTGTGGTCGGCTGGACAGTGGTAGAAGGAGATGGTTTCTCAGCCTTTACCTCATAAAGAAAGTCAGAGGTATGTGTACTTCCTGAAACATGGTTAGTCCTATCTGACTCTATAAAATCAATCTCGAGAGGTAAAACACCACCACCAGACATGCAATCAATATCACTCTCAGATTCACTCTCAGCATCAAATTCAGACATATGATCAAGTACAATTTCAGACTCAATGCATGAAGAGTGAGAGGCATGCAAATTAGAATAAAGATCAGTCATGTATTCATCAACAACATGGTCAATTATTTCAGCACGAAATACAGAAAGATCTTCAGATGGGTATTTCATAGCATCCAGAATATTAAAATGAACAGTTATATCACCAAACTCCATGGACAGTGTGCCTGCATAAACATCTATCTTAGTTCTAGCAGTTTTCATAAAGGGTCTGCCTAGAATGATGGGAACTGATCCTTGAGAAAATCCATCTTCCATATTCAAAATATAAAAATCAACAGGGAAAATCAGTTCACCAACTCTAACTAAGACATCTTCTATGAAACCAACAGGATAGGCAACACTTCTATTAGCTAAATGAATTACCACATCAATTGATTGCAAGGGACCTAGAGATAGAGAATTAAAAATAGACAGAGGCATAACACTAACAGAGGCTCCTAAATCTAGCATGGCATTGTCAAACTTACTATTCCCTATAATACAAGGTATGCTGAATGTACCTGGATCTTTGCATTTTTCAGGAATTTGAGGAACAGATTTACCAATCAATGCAGAGACATTTCTGCCCATGCTAATTCGTTCACTTCCTTTAAGCTTCCGCTTATTAGTGCACAGTTCCTTCAAGAATTTAGCATATCTTGGAATTTGCTTTATTGCATCCAACAGAGGTATGTTTACCTCTACTTTTCTAAACGTTTCCAAGATCTCTTTCTCTGCCTCTTCCATTTTTTTGTTGGAAACTGCTCTTGGAGGGAATGGAAGAGGGGGAATGTGCTGCTTCTGCAAATCAGAATTACCTGTGGAAGAAGATTCACCTACACAGAAATTGTTGGTTAAATTTTTGTCATCACCTTTTTCTGGAGTAGAGTGAAGTTTGGCAGGTTCATTTGCAGATGAGGAAGGTGCTACGGGTTGAGGACCTTGACACTGCTTTCCCGACCTCAATGAAATGGCACTAACATTTTTGGGATTTTGGACAGCTTGAGAAGGTAGCTTGTCAGAATTCTGGGACTGTTGTTGATTCAATTGTGTAGCTAATTGTCCCATCTGATTAGTCAAGCTCTGAATGGAAGCTCTGATCTCTTGTTGAAATTGCATGTTTTGCATAGTCATTTGCCTCACAAGTTCTTCGAGGGAAGGTTGTGGAGGGGCCTCAACTGTTGGCTGTTTCTGGGGTTGTTGCTGTTGTTGGACTGGTGGAGGAATGTATGGTCTGCTTGGGCCAGCAGCATTTTGGAAGGAAGGAGCAGGCTGCTGTTGTTGTTGCTGAGGGCTGGACCATCTGAGATTAGGGTGATTCCTCCATCCAGGGTTGTATCTGTTGCTGGAGAGGTTGTAATTGTTCTGCTGTGGTTGATTTTGCTGCTGAGGTTGAGGAGGTCTATTGTAAATATTTGCAGCATAAGCTTCAGGCTGCTCAATTGCTCCAGGTTGCTGCATGGAAGGGCAAAGGTCTGTATGGTGGTCAGCAGAGGAGCACAAACCACAAACCCTTGCGACAGGTACATATTTCTGATTCAAGGCCAGCTGGGTTACCAAGTTAACCAATGCATCCAGTTTGCCTTCAAGCTTCTTAGTCTCAGATGATGCAGCTGAGTTTATAGCTACCTCATGCACTCCTCTAATGACTATAGCATCATTTCTGGCGCTAAACTGCTGGGAGTTGGAAGCCATCTTCTCAATTAAATTCTTGGCTTCAGCAGGAGTCATGTCTCCAAGGGCTCCACCACTGGCAGCATCTATCATACTTCTCTCCATATTACTGAGTCCTTCATAAAAATATTGGAGAAGAAGCTGCTCCGAAATCTGATGGTGAGGGCAACTGGCACATAGTTTTTTAAATCGCTCCCAGTACTCATACAGGCTCTCTCCACTGAGTTGTCTAATACCTGAGATATTTTTCCTGATGGCTGTGGTCCTGGAAGTAGGGAAAATTTTTTCTAAGAATACTCTCTTAAGGTCATCCCAGCTCGTGATGGACCTTGGAGCAAGGTAATACAGCCAGTCCTTTGCCACTCCCTCTAATGAATGAGGAAAAGCCTTCAGGAATATGTGATCCTCTTGGACATCTAGGGGTTTCATGGTGGAGCAGACAATATGAAATTCCTTCAAATGTTTGTGCGGGTCTTCACCTGCAAGGCCATGAAACTTTGGAAGCAAATGAATCAGTCCAGTTTTAAGAACATATGGGACATCCTCATTAAGGTATTGGATGCACAAGCTTTCGTAGGTGAAATCAGGTGCAGCCATTTCCCTTAGAGTCCTCTCACGGGGTGGAGGTTGTGCCATGTTCTCAGAATGTGCAAAATCAGAATGCTCAGAATCAGAATGCTCAAAATTATAATGCTCAAGATCAAGATGTTCAAAATCACCAATAACAGAATGCACAGATTCACCAGTAATGGAATGCTCAGAATGATCAAAAGGTATAAAATGATGCCTAACTAATCTATGAAATGTCCTATCTATCTCAGGATCAAAGGGTTGTAAGTCAGATGGATTGCCTCTAGTCATACACTACATTCAGCATGCACACAACTAGTTGCCTTGTCATGTAAATAAAGGTGTAGGTTTGAACTACAGCTACCCTCAAATGATATCCAAATGACTTGAAATTTTGTGAGCAACCTTATAAAATGATGAGAAGATAGCACAAAAAAATTTCAGACAAAAATTCAAAGTCTAACTATGAAAGCTAAAAATGGTAAGTTAAGAAAAATAAGTGAATAAAACTTGAAAAATAAAAAACTTTTGACAGAATCGCTTTTTTTGGACGATGGAGACCTCAGTCGGCCTATGGCTAGAATGCCCCGGCGTAGGAAATTTTTTTCTACCCCAAATGCATATATAATAATTGCGATTCTGATAACCGAAGCGAAAGTTATGGCCGTTTGAAGTTTTGACAAACACAAAATTTGCTACTTTTTTGGAACTTTCAAATCTGACCAAACTAAAGGCTCTAGCTATTTTTCTTACAAAATATGGATTAAAAGAAGTGACCAAAAAAAAATTCAGCAAAAAATAACAACCCTAGCTACTAAAACAAAAAATCACAAATAATTCAACATGGGTGGTCGCTAAAATCCGTCGCTAAGGGATTTCTACTACTACTCTGGTTTGCCGCAAGCAGAAATGGTCGCTAAGTCTGTCGCAAAACACTATTCACAGCAAAACACCCAAAACTGAAACAGGGGAAGTGCTTAGCAGGAAACCTGAAACAGAACACACACTAAACAAAATACCAAGATACTAAACAAACACTAACACACATACTAACACAATACTAACAATTAAACATAAAACACGAAAGAATTAAACACACGACGCGCTAGCTATTATGAACCTTTGGACACTGCTCCCCGGCAACGGCGCCAAATTTGATCGAGGCCGTACCCGAATCAAATAAACATGAAAATGCAGTAATTAGGAAGTGATCCTAGGTCGTTTCCCAACGAGCAGTGACACACCAAATGTTCATAATATACTTGCAGTAACAGTAACGATTGGGGGGGGATGTTTGTTTTGTGATTAAAGAGCAGAACAAGTAAACTGGAATACGAAACTACTAATATTAAAAACGGGTTGTTTCCTTTGATTCAAAAGCCATTCTCTTATCCTGGGTTATGGAGAATTCGTCCTTAACAGTCAACCACTTAATTCAACCCTATTTCAAAGTAGAAGAAGCAAGAATGAACTCGTAATTAGAAGCAGAAAATGGAAATTTGCATTAAGAACAAAAATCGTAACAAGGGAACAGAAAAACGTGAAAACCTAAAACCAAAGCTCTGAATAATGAAAATAGCATCACAGAATGCCCTGCACGAATCCCAAGGCAGCTATTTAAAAAGAGTCACTCAAAGTCACTGGGCCCTATTACAATACTCTGGCCCAAAACGAAATAAACACTGAACAACATAAAATAAAATTGCAAAATTTCCTAATTAGAAATTAACTAAGGTAAGTGCTGCTTTATTTTCCCTCTTCAAGTCCACAACCAAAATCCGGATTAAGCCCAATGTTTCATTAATTCCTGAAATTAGATTAAAAACATCAAATTAGCTAAATGAGCCCAAATAATTAAACTGCCTGATTAATTGACAATTAAGACCAATCAGTAATTAAAATGGTGCAAAAAAGGTTTAGAAAATAGAAGAAAATGATGGCACATCAAAACCCCCCATACTTAGCCTTTTGCACTCCTGGGCAAAATGAAACAAACAACAAAATCCAAGGATATCAAAGAGAGACAAACAAAAACATTCACATATTTCTCAATGAACATCAAGGAATGAAAGGAATGGGTAACATCTAACATAAGGAGATCCAAAAAGTCAAGACATTCATGAAAATCATCCAAGCAACCCAATCATGGCAAAATAGTTAATCAGCTCAAGAATGAAAAGTGATAAAGCCTCACAAGATATAAACTCTATCTCTCAAGTGTCTAGGCTACTATTTACCCTCAAAGCACCCATGAAAGCAAACACCACATAAACTTGGCAAGATTCTAAAATTGACAATCAACCCACAAACACAAGCACATGAGGATCAAAAGGTCTTTTAAGGTTGTAATGGGGCCAAGGACAAGGTATGGAGAAATATGGAATAAGTGGCTAAATCCCAAAGGAATAGAGGAGCAATGGGGAATAAGTGCATATTAAGAAAAAAAATAAGAAAATAAAAAGAAGTAAAGATAAAATTTAAACATGAAGAGTAGAACCAAGAGTTTCCTCATTCTTGTGCCATTTATTGCTTTTCTTTTTCTTTTTTCGAATTTTTTTTTTAATCTATAGCCTTTCAGAAACAACATTTCATTCAGCATGTCCAACATTTAACCAATATACAATGTACATCAAGTATGGCCCAAAATACATCATGAAGCATAGTCAACAAAACAAGTTATCCAATGAAACAAAACCCCCCACACTTATTCCCAAAACAATTCTAAAGCTCCAAAATTCCTTAAGGATATGGTGATATCATGGTTTTTCATTTAAGGCTTGTAGTGAGCTTCAAAACAAGGAAAGGGAAACAAGGCTCAAAAGGGCTATCAAAGTAATTAATTCAAGGTAAGTCCATTTGGCTAGAAGCTTATAAGAACAAAATTGCCTCAATCATTTCCAAATATGCATGTGAATTAGGAAGCATCAACAAGAATCAAGCCAAGACTATTGTGCAAGCAATCAATGGGGCAAAACACACCAAATGATTATGATGATGGATGGCTCAAATTCTCACAAAGGTAAACTCATCACTTTCAAATTGAGCTTTCAAAACTATCATGACATGTAGAGGAGAATCAAGGATTTCAAGTCACAAAATGTCAAGAACTTTTATTTTCAAAACAATTACCCATTTCTTGAACATATCCTATAATTCAAAGAAAAACATGCAAATTCGTACATGCACATAAAATTGACCCAAAATATTAAACTAAAAATCCGACGAAACTAACAACATTAACAAATTAACACAACTAACAAATTAACAAAACCAACAAAACTAGCAAAACCAAAGAACACTCCCCCCCATACTTAAACAACACATTGTCCTCAATGTAGCACAATTAAAAGATTAAAAACAATTAAATCATCAAAGAGAATCGGACAAGTGTAATAAAAGCAAAGAAGGAGATAAGAAAAGAAAAACTCCCTAAGTCATGGTGGAGGAAGAGTAGGGTGGAGTAAGGAAGTCTCTTCCACCACTACGTCCACTAAAGAAGGGTTCGTGAGGAATGACTTAAGTCGATGTCTGTTGACCTTGAAGCTCTTGTTTGTGGAGTCGCTTTTGATCTCAACTGTACCATAAGGAAAAACATTAGTAACAACAAAAGGACCAATCCACTTAGACCTCAACTTACCACTCATGAGTCCAAGCCTAGAATTATACAATAACACTTTTTGCCCAACCATGAAGTCCTTTTTAACTATCATGCTATCATGGAACTTCTTGGTCTTTTCTTTGTAGAACTTGGCATTCTCGTAGGCTTCTAGGCGGATTTCATCTAACTCACTCAGTTGCAACTTTCTTTCCTCACCAGCTTGATCCATAGAGAAGTTGCAAGTCTTCACTGCCCAGTAAGCTTTGTGCTCAATTTCCACTGGAAGATGACATGCCTTTCCAAAGACAACCCGATAAGGAGACATTCCTATGGGTGCTTTGTAGGCAGTCCGATGTGCCCAGAGAGCATCATCAAGCCTGGTACTCCAATCTTTCATGCTTGGCTGCACAATCTTCTCTAAAATTCGCTTGATTTCCCGGTTAGAAATTTCTGCCTGTCCATTGGTCTGGGGGTGGTATGGTGTGGATACCTTGTGTACCACCCCGTACTTTTTAAGCAGGGCATGCATTGTCCTGTTGCAAAAATGGGTTCCTTGATCACTAACAATTGGTTTAGGTACTCCAAACCTGCAAAACAGATTAGACCTGACAAAGTCTGCAACAACTTTAGCATAATTAGTTCTAGTGGGCTTGGCTTCCACCCATTTTGAAACATAGTCAACTGCAAGGAGAATGTAAACATCAAACACCTCACAGAATAGCATAGGTTGCTGAGGCATTTGTTGTCGCCATGTAAGTGTATTTCCTGCTCTCTGACACTGCTCACAAGTGCTGCAGATCTTCCACGCATCTTTAAAGATGATGGGCCAATAAAAACCACAATCAAGCACTTTGCGAGCTGTCCTTTGAACACCCAGATGACCTCCCAGTGCGGAAGAATGACAGAACTGCAGGACTGAGTCAGTCTCATGATCTGGAATGCATCGTCTAATTACCTGATCACTGCACAATTTCCACAAGTAGGGGTCATCCCAAATAAAATGCTTAGCATCACTTTCAATTTTATCTTTTTGGGCCTTGGATGCTAAGGGAGGAAAAACAGAGGCAACTAAATAATTGACAATGTTAGCAAACCAGGGAGTAGAAAGAGAGTCAGAAATACTATACAGTATATACAAATGATCATCCGGGAAATCATCCCGAATGGGTGAATCCGCATCTGATACACGTTCGATCCGACTCAAATGATCAGCAACTAGATTTTGTGCTCCGCTCCTATCACGGATCTCCAAGTCAAACTCTTGGAGCCAGAGCATCCATCGGATCAACCTAGGCTTAGAATCAGCCTTCTTCAACAAGTACTTTAGAGCTGCATGGTCAGTGCAAACAATAATGCGGGTACCAAGCAAATAAGATCGAAATTTTTCAAGAGCAAAAACTATGGCTAGAAGCTCTTTCTCAGTAGTAGTATAATTTGCTTGGGCAGCATCTAAAGTCCTAGAAGCATAATATATCACCCTGGGCAGAAATTTTTGCAGGATCTACTTCAATACCTTTATTGGAAATAATGTGCCCTGAAACTATACCTTGCTCAACCATAAAATGACATTTTTCAAAATTTAGAACAAGGTTAGTTTCAATGCATCTATTTAAAACTTTTTCTAAACTATCCAAACAACCATCAAAAGAGGATCCATATACAGTGAAATCATCCATAAACACCTCTATGCAATTTTCTAAAAAATCACTGAAAATACTAATCATGCACCGCTGGAAGGTACCAGGGGCATTGCACAGGCCGAAAGGCATCCTCCTATAAGAAAAAGTGCCGAAGGGGCAGGTGAATGTGGTCTTTTCCTGATCCTCAAGAGCAATAGTAATTTGCATATAACCAGAAAAACCATCAAGGAAACAGTAGTGAGATTTACCTGCCAGGCGTTCAAGCATCTGATCAATGAATGGCAGGGGAAAATGGTCATTTTTGGTAACCTGGTTCAGCCTCCTGTAGTCAATGCAGACTCTCCAACTCTTCTGCACCCGAGTAGGAATCAACTCTTCCTTCTCATTTTTGATCACTGTGAGGCCGGCCTTCTTCGGGACTACCTGGACGGGACTCACCCATTGGCTATCAGAGATAGGATAAATGATTCCAGCTTGCAAAAGCTTGGTTATCTCCTTCTTCACTACATCAAGAATCACCGGGTTGAGTCTTCTTTGTGGCTGTCTTACTGGTTTAGCTCCATCCTCTAAATTTATTCGATGCATACATGTGGATGGGCTAATACCAGGAATGTCCGCCAGGGTCCAGCCTATAGCCTTCTTATGCTTCTTGAGAACTGACAACAACTTCTCCTCTTGCTCATCAGCAAGGGAGGCAGATATAATCACTGGAAAACTCTTGCTATCATCCAAGCAAGCGTATTTTAAATTTGATGGCAGAGGCTTCAATTCTGGTGTGGTCGGCTGGACAGTGGTAGAAGGAGATGGTTTCTCAGCCTTTACCTCATAAAGAAAGTCAGAGGTATGTGTACTTCCTGAAACATGGTTAGTCCTATCTGACTCTATAAAATCAATCTCGAGAGGTAAAACACCACCACCAGACATGCAATCAATATCACTCTCAGATTCACTCTCAGCATCAAATTCAGACATATGATCAAGTACAATTTCAGACTCAATGCATGAAGAGTGAGAGGCATGCAAATTAGAATAAAGATCAGTCATGTATTCATCAACAACATGGTCAATTATTTCAGCACGAAATACAGAAAGATCTTCAGATGGGTATTTCATAGCATCCAGAATATTAAAATGAACAGTTATATCACCAAACTCCATGGACAGTGTGCCTGCATAAACATCTATCTTAGTTCTAGCAGTTTTCATAAAGGGTCTGCCTAGAATGATGGGAACTGATCCTTGAGAAAATCCATCTTCCATATTCAAAATATAAAAATCAACAGGGAAAATCAGTTCACCAATTCTAACTAAGACATCTTCTATGAAACCAACAGGATAGGCAACACTTCTATTAGCTAAATGAATTACCACATCAGTTGACTGCAAGGGAACTTCAAGAATTATTAGTGCACAGCTCCTTCAAGAATTTAGCATATCTTGGAATTTTCTTTATTGCATCCAACAGAGGTATGTTTACCTCTACTTTTCTAAACGTTTCCAAGATCTCTTTCTCTGCCTCTTCCATTTTTTTGTTGGAAACTGCTCTTGGAGGGAATGGAAGAGGGGGAATATGCTGCTTCTGCAAATCAGAATTACCTGTGGAAGAAGATTCACCTGCACAGAAATTGTTAGGTAAATTTTTGTCATCATCTTTTTCTGGAGTAGAGTGAAGTTTGGCAGGTTCATTTGCAGATGAGGAAGGTGCTACGGGTTGAGGTCCTTGACACTGCTTTCCCGACCTCAATGAAATGACACTAACATTTTTGGGATTTTGGACAGCTTGAGAAGGTAGCTTGTCAGAATTCTGGGACTGTTGTTGATTCAATTGTGTAGCTAATTGTCCCATCTGATTAGTCAAGCTCTGAATGAAAGCTCTGGTCTCTTGTTGAAATTGCATGTTTTGCATAGTCATTTGCCTCACAAGTTCTTCGAGGGAAGGTTGTGGAGGGGCCTCAACTGTTGGCTGTTTTTGGGGTTGATGTGAACCTTACGGGGCGCAGATCGTTTGATACAGGCTACGGAGATTTGGATGACGCCACTTCTAGTGAAGGAAGATAAGTCTGGGCAGACGCCACTTCCGGTGAAGGAAGATAAGTCACGGTAGACGCCACTTCCAGTGAAGGAAGATAAGTCTGGGTAAACGCCACTTCCAGTGAAGGAAGATAAGTCAGGATAGACGCCACAAGGATTACCTTGATAAGTCTGATAATTGGTTCAACAAGGAACCCAGAGAGAAACTCTCACCAAATTTTATCAAATCCCAAAAGTTTTTTTTTATTCAAAACAAAAACCAATACTTATAGTGTAGCTGAACAAAAAGATAAAAATAGACATGGGCCTTCTAAACAGTTTGGGCCAAAACTACAATAAATAAAAATTATAACTAAAAACATATTTAACTTGGGCCTTCAAATTAGTTTGGGCCTTCAGCAACAATTAATTGTCTTGATAGTGTCTCTGCCTCTGGGCCTTCATCCATCTCCACTTGAGCCTTCATCCTTCTCCACTTGGGGGCTTTGTCCTTCTCCACTTGGGCCTTCGTCCTTCTCCACTTGGGCCTTTAGCCTGTATTTGGCAAGTTTCATGATTCTCATAAGGGGTTGTTGCTGTTGTTGGACTGGTGGAGGAATGTATGGTTTGCTTGGGCCAGCAGCATTTTGGAAGAAAGGAGCAGGCTGCTGTTGTTGTTGCTGAGCGTTGGACCATCTGAGATTAGGGTGATTCCTCCATCTAGGGTTGTATCTGTTGCTGGAGAGGTCGTAATTGTTTTGCTGTGGTTGATTTTGCTGCTGAGGTTGAGGAGGTCTTTTGTAAATATTTGCAACATAAGCTTCAGGCTGCTCAATTGCTCCAGGTTGCTGCGTGGAAGGGCAAAGGTCTGTATGGTGGTCAGCAGAGGAGCACAAACCACAAACCCTTGCGACAGGTACAAATTTCTGATTCAAGGCCAGCTGGGTTACCAAGTTAACCAATGCATCCAGTTTGCCTTCAAGCTTCTTAGTCTCAGATGATGCAGCTGAGTTTGTAGCTACCTCATGCACTCCTCTAATGACTATAGCATCATTTCTGGCGCTAAACTGCTGGGAGTTGGAAGCCATCTTCTCAATTAAATTTCTGGCTTTAGCAGGAGTCATGTCTCCAAGGGCTGCACCACTGGCAGCATCTATCATACTTCTCTCCATATTACTGAGTCCTTCATAAAAATATTGGAGAAGAAGCTGCTCCGAAATCTGATGGTGAGGGCAACTGGCACATAGTTTTTTAAATCGCTCCCAGTACTCATACAGGCTCTCTCCACTAAGTTGTCTAATACCTGAGATATCTTTCCTGATGGCTGTGGTCCTGGAAGCAGGGAAATGTTTTTCTAAGAATACTCTCTTAAGGTCTTCCCAGCTCGTGATGGACCTTGGGGCAAGGTAATACAGCCAGTCCTTTGCCACTCCCTCTAATGAATGAGGAAAAGCCTTCAAGAATATGTGATCCTCTTGGACATCTGGGGGTTTCATGGTGGAGCAGACAATATGAAATTCCTTCAAATGTTTGTGTGGGTCTTCACCTGCAAGGCCATGAAACTTTGGAAGCAAATGAATCAGTCCAGTTTTAAGAACATATGGGACATCCTCATTAGGGTATTGGATGCACAAGCTTTCGTAGGTGAAATCAGGTGCAGCCATTTCCCTTAGAGTCCTCTCACGGGGTGGAGGTTGTGCCATGTTCTCAAAATGTGCAAAATCAGAATGCTCAGAATCAGAATGCTCAAAATTATAATGCTCAAGATCAAGATGTTCAAAATCACCAATAACAAAATGCACAGATTCACCAGTAATGGAATGCTCAGAATGATCAAAAGGTATAAAATGATGCCTAACTAATCTATGAAATGTCCTATCTATCTCAGGATCAAAGGGTTGTAAGTCAGATGGATTGCCTCTAGTCATACACTACATTCAGCATGCACACAACTAGTTGCCTTGTCATGTAAATAAAGGTGTAGGTTTGAACTACAACTACCCTCAAATGATATCCAAATGACTTGAAATTTTGTGAGCAACCTTATAAAATGATGAGAATATAGCACAAAAAAATTTCAGACAAAAATTCAAAGTCTAACTATGAAAGCTAAAAATGGTAAGTTAAGAAAAATAAGTGAATAAAACTTGAAAAATAAAAAACTTTTGACAGAATCGCTTTTTTTGGACGATGGAGACCTCAGTCGGCCTATGGCTGGGCTGCCTCGGCGTAGGAAATTTTTTTCTACCCCAAATGCATATATAATAATTGCGATTCTGATAACCAGAGCGAAAGTTATGGCCGTTTGAAGTTTTGACAAACACAAAATTTGCTACTTTTTTGGAACTTTCAAATTTGACCAAACTAAAGGCTCTAGCTATTTTTCTTACAAAATATGGATTAAAAGAAGTGACCACAAAAAAATTCAGCCAAAAATAACAACCCTAGCTACTAAAACAAAAAATCACAAATAATTCAGCATGGGTGGTCGCTAAAATCCGTCGCTAAGGGATTTCTACTACTACTCTGGTTTGCCGCAAGCATAAATGGTCGCTAAGTCCGTCGCAAAACACTATTCACAGCAAAACACCCAAAACTGAAACAGGGGAAGCGCTTAGCAGGAAAACTGAAACAGAACACACACTAAACAAAATACCAAGATACTAAACAAACACTAACACACATACTAACACAATACTAACAATTAAACATAAAACACGAAAGAATTAAACACACGACGCGCTAGCTATTATGAACCTTTGGACACTGCTCCCCGGCAACGGCGCCAAATTTGATCGAGGCCGTACCCGAATCAAATAAACATGAAAATGCAGTAACTAGGAAGTGATCCTAGGTCGTTTCCCAACGAGCAGTGACACACCAAATGTTCATAATATACTTGCAGTAACAGTAACGATTGAGGGGGGGGGTTGTTTGTTTTGTGATGAAAGAGCAGAACAAGTAAACTGGAATACTAAACTACTAATATTAAAAACGGGTTGTTTCCTTTGATTCAGAAGCCATTCTCTTATCCTGGGTTATGGAGAATTCGTCTTTAACAGTCAACCACTTAATCCAACCCTATTTCAATTTACTAAGCGAAAATCAACTTAGGGTTGTCAATACGTGATTAGGCACTACATACACCAGTTAGCCCTTCGTCCATTAAGCATGAACGCAAGTTAGGCTCAAAGGCAATTAATCGAACATGAAGCGTGCACTGATTAATATTCACGAATTTGGGATAACTGGTGAAAGGAAAACTGCCAGGAAACCACATTACAAGCGAAACCTCAAAGAGAGTTGGGCTTCGTCCTCAAAAGGAAACAACACCAGAAAATCTAGACTTCCATGGATTCAAATAGAAATCGCAAATGAAACATGAAGCAGAAACGTAAATGAACAGAAACGTAAATGAACAGAAACGTAAATGAGACAGAAATGTAAATGAAAGTAGAAGAAGAAGCAAGAATGAACTCGTAATTAGAAGCAGAAAACGGAAATTTGCATTAAGAACAAAAACCGTAACAAGGGAACAGAAAAACGTGAAAACCTAAAACCAAAGCTCTGAATAATGAAAATAGCATCACAGAATGCCCTACACGAATCCCAAGGCAGCTATTTAAAAAGAGTCACTCAAAGTCACTGGTCCCTATTACAATACTCTGGCCCAAAATGAAATAAACACTGAACAACATAAAATAAAATTACGAAATTTCCTAATTAGAAATTAACTAAGGTAAGCGCTGCTTTATTTGCCCTCTTCAAGTCCACAACCAAAATCCGGATTAAGCCCAATGTTTCATTAATTCCTGAAATTAGATTAAAAACATCAAATTAGCTAAATGAGCCCAAATAATAAAACTGCCTAATTAATTGACAATTAAGACCAATCAGTAATTAAAATGGTGCAAAAAGGGTTTAGAAAATAGAAGAAAATGATGGCACATCAACTCTCAACATAAAAATCCGATACATGATCAAATTCAAACTCAGATTCAGATTCAATGCATGAGGAATGACAAGTATGCAGATCAGATAAAAATGGATGTTTCCTACCATGAAGAGAATCAAAATCAAACATATAATCATCAACAATATGATCAAGTATCTCAGCATGAAAAACAGAATGATCCTCGGATGGATGTTTCATGGCATCAAGAATGTTAAAATGAACAACAATATCGCCAAATTCCATAGACAATATGCCAAAATAAACATCTATCTTGGTTCAGGTTGTTTTCATAAATGGCTTGCCTAAAATAATTGGAACTGAACCATGGGAAAATCCTTCTTCCATATCAAACACATAAAAATCAGCAGGAAAAATAAGTTCACCAACCCGAACCAACACATCCTCTATGAAACCTGCAGGGTAAGCAACACTTCTATTTGCCAAGTGAATCACCACATTCGTAGGTTGCAAAGGTCCAAGAGATAAAGAATTGAAAATGGACAGAGGCATGACACTAACTGATGCTCCTAGATCTAGCATGGCATTCTCAAATTTGTTGTTCCTAATAATGCAAGGTATACAGAAAGTACCTGGGTCCTTACATTTCTCAAGAATGTGAGGAACAGATTTACCTATCAATGCTGACACATTTCTGCCCATGCTAATCCTTTCATTGCCTTTGAGCCTCCTTTTGTGGGTGCACAACTCCTTTAGAAACTTGGCATATCTTGGAATTTGCTTGATGGCATATCTTGGAATTTGCTTGATGGCATCTAGCAGAGGTATGTTCATCTCTACTTTCCTGAAGGTCTCCAAGATCTCCTTATCCACTTCTTCCATCTTTTTGTTTGGAATTGCTCTAGATGGAAATGGAAGAGGGATAGGAGGCTGCTGCAAGTCAGGACTACTAGAAGAAGGTCCACCTGCATGAAAATTTTTGTTAGCTCCCTCATGATCAGGAAGCTTTCTCCTCTGTGCAGCTAGCTCATCCTCTTTTTCAGGTGTAGAATGAAGCTTGACAGGTTCAGGTGCAGGTGCTGCTACTGGCGAAGGCACTGCAATTTGCTTGCCAGACCTCAAGGTGATGACACTCACATTTTTTGGATTCTGCACAGTTTGTGAAGGCAATTTGTCAGATTTATGGGACTGAGCTTTGTAACAACCCGCCTCGTCACTACGGTATCCACACTCTAATATTCGATAATTTCATTTTTTATAAAAAGAACTCCCTTAATTTTTGCTTATGAAAATAGAAGTGATTTTGTCACAACATAAATTCATCCAACAACACGCCATTACTTAAGTGAATATGCATAATTACATAGAAACAATAATTCGGTACATGTCATACGCATAACAAAAATTAAATCTGTTCATATATATAATTAAATCTCAGTTTTACATCTTTAACTCAACAAAATAAAACTTAAAAGCCAACTACGAAGGAGTTGATTACAAAACACAACTCTTTCCCAAAATAACGTCAACGTCATCACGTCGACTCGGCGGCTCCTCACCAGAATCTTACTCCCTACACCCTGCCACTGTCATTCTATCCCAAGAACCAGGTTCGTGATCATCACAGGTATCAACCACACGATACAAAATTGCAAGGCTGAGTTCATTATAAAAAGAACCAATACCAATTCCAAATAACCACAATTAGCAAGGAACATAGGCAAACATGATGAGCATACACAACAATCATTATTCAACACTCATATCCAACAAATATTCATCATCCACATCCAACAATTACTCATCATCCATCCATGGACCCAATCAAGACTGCACAGAATGATGCATTCACTTGACTCAACACTCAGATGCAATGTGGTACGTACCAACAACAACCAAACCTCAAGAAATATCCTAAGTGTGTGCACACTACACTCTCACTTAGGGAACTGTGCTGAGTTTGTCGAGACCACCCGGGTGTGCACGTAACAGCCCCCCTCCCATAGGTGATCAGCCTGGGAACCCAAAGGTGTTGCCTACCAGGTGACAAGCCCCCTAGTACAAAGTACACTTGGCCACAGTTACTCTATTTCCTGTGTCGTATGAGCCAAAAGTAAGTGCCAAAGACCATGGAGCAATTAAAGTGCCTAAGCATCCCCTCAGAAGTGCTTAGATTCTCTAACCACGCTAATTACCCACGTCTGGGCCATCTGACAAGGTCAGTGCACTCTACCCCCCATGAGATACACTCCATACGATGTATGATCGTGGCCAAAAGCTAGTGCCAAAGACCCTGGAAGGTCAGTGCACAGTGCCCCCCACGATCATACACAACATCCAACGTATGAACGTGGCCAAAAGCTAGTGCCAAAGACCCTGGAAGGTCAGTGCACAGTGCCCCCCACAAACATACACAACATGCACATTCCAATGCATTTCCAACATCAATCAACATTCCATTTCCATGTCATTCTCAACATAAATATCATCTCGTCTCAATGACGTTATCAACAACAACAACAACCTCATTTTATATTCACATATTCATCAATAATAACAATTCATGTTGACATGGTCTTTATTAATAACGTCATCTCAAATCAATATCATCATAATCATCATTATCATCACATATCAATTAAAATCCTCAATAGCAACATCAACAACAAATCGTATTTCGCACACATATATATCTTTCATGTCTGAGATTCACACTCACGGCCTTCAAGCAACATAATTCAGACAAACACAACAGTATCATTCATTACAATACATACATACATACATACATACACACACACACACACACACACACACACACACACACACACACACACACACACACACACACACACACACACACACACACATACATATATATATATCGCATCCCATTCGTCAAAACATAATTTCTCCTGAAAAACCAGCATGCATATCAATAATAATTTTATCGCATCCCATTAGTTAAAAACATAATTTTCTTGAAAGAAAAATCAGCATGCAACAGGGACAGGCAGATATCCTCATAGCTAGGTTCCCTGACCTTAACTATGGTGTTAAAATAGTAAATTTTATAATAAACTTCCCTCACCTATTGTGAGCTACCCACAATTTCCTTGTCACGTCACTTGGAGATGTCTTTTTCTTTTCTGCTCGTCGGTTCCACGCAATCCTCTACCATACCAAAATGAAGGAGACTTAATATGGATTTCAGAAAACAAAGCTAATAATAGTGCTTTGGGTCAAACACCCACATCATTACATGAAAGAGCTGAGAGCATTTCGGGTTTTACAAAGGAACATCATTTGGAAATTCCGACCATGCCAATGTGACCGGGGTTCAGTGTAGGTTACGAAAATAACATGCATTTCATGAAAAGATAACGTTTACAAAATCTCTTTCTCTAGGGTTTTTCAAAGGAAGCATAAGACATGCAATGGTGGTTCCAAAGTCAGAAAAGATGCAAAGACAAGCTGAAACTAACAAGAAACAAGCGTAGAACCATGGTTACCTTAAAGGAAAACGAAAGGTCATACTAGGGTTTCATTCTCTACCGAAACCGCGATCCAAGTTGGAAGATTCTGCTTCGGTCGAAGGGTTCCTCTCAGTGTGGGGTTGCAACGGAGAACAATGACGGTTTGTGGTGGCTAATGGTGGCTTTGGGTGATGGAGAAAGTGCTTGGGACGTTAGAAATGGCTTTGGAAGAAAGAAAGAAGAAGAAATGGTGTTTTTCCTAAGCTACACGAAAGCAAAGGCTGAAAAGCTTAAATGAGAAATGCTCTCGGGAACGGAAGCTTCGCGCACACTCCAGACATCTTCTCAAAGATCCCAACAGCCAGATCATGGAAAACTGTCTTGTGAAGCTACAGACCAAATTTTGAGAAGATTCAACGGTTAACGAAGGCTGGGAAGCGTTTTTACCGAGGCAGCTCATGTAGCTTCCTCAAGAAGCTTCCTCGTGGCTTCTTTAAGAAGCTTTCTCAAGAGACTTCTTTGAGAAACTAGATCCTTATCTACCGGCAAAAACACCAAAAGGGGCCCCTTTTAGAAATTATTTACCAAAAAGGGGCCCTTTTGAAATTATTTCCGGAGGGGGTCACTTTTTTTATTGCAAAGCGCCCCCCACCCCGGCGCCTCCACTGTGCACGTGACACGTGGCACAGGGAGGTAGCGCCCCTACACCAGGCGCGACTGGTAGCGCCCAGGGGTCAGGCGCCTTTGGTAGCGCCCAGGGGTCAGGCACTACGGCTAGCGCCGGGCAGCCAGGCGCCTGCCCCCCCCCACACCCCCCACACCCCCCAGCCCCTTCCCACACCCCCCCCCAGCCTCTTCTTCTCACACCCCCCCAGCCCCTTCCCACACCCCCCAGCCTCTTCTTCTCACACCCCCCAGCCCCTTCCCACACCCCCCCAGCCTCTTCTTCTCACACCCCCCCAGCCCCTTCCCACACCCCCAACCTCTTCTTCTTACACCCCCCCAACCTCTTCCCACACCCCCCCGAAAATTCTATATTTTTTATATTGTTTATCAAAAATTTAAATTTTGTTTCATTTTTGTTATTTGTATTATTTGTTATTTTTTATATTCCCCCAACCCAAAATTTCAATAAGATTATTTTTTATACACTCTAAATTGTATATTTTTTAATTTGTTTATCAAAAATTTAAATTTTTTTCATTTTTATTATTAGTATTATTTGTTATTTTTTTATATTTTATTATTCTCTCTTTTTGAAGTATATATAAGTACATTTTCAATAAAATACATTTTCACCTAAAATACATTTTGAAATCCTAAAATGTTTTAAAATGCTTCTTGATTTGGTCAATTCTTTTTTGATTTGGCCATTAAATTACGTAAGAGATCACTTTTGATTTATGTGTCATTAACATTATGGTTATTTATTTTTATTTATTTTAAAAGCATTGCACAATAAATTGAAACGTTGAAGTGACAATAATATTAAATTAACATGAAATAAAATCATACAAAGTAGAAGACAATATGAAACACATGGAAAAAAATAATACAAGGTACATGAAAATGTTAAACCATGCGGAAAAAATGTAAACTCATTATTAATCAATCATCACTATGTCTGTGATGCCGCGACGAAGTTCCACATGGCCGGTCCCAATTTCTAGCTGCTCTATCAGGATTTCTTCTTCTAGGATTCGCCCTTTCATCCACTTGGTCAGTCTCGGCAGAGAAATCATGACGTAAATCGACCCCTAATAAGTCGTCCATGTCGGGTATATCTCCAGGTACATTCCACGGACCAGCAAGTGGGGCATTTGGGGTCGATACTTGACCACTTTGGGTAAATGAAGGAGTTTCCGTTGAAGAAGGAGAGGACCCAAATATGCCTGCAAAACTATACCCTGGTTGAAAATCATGTGGGTATGAATACATCGGCGGCATCTGAGACGGTTCTTGGGTGAATGTCGGCGGTGTGTAATACATTCCATGTTGTCATTCTGGCATCGGAGGCAAACTATATGTTGCTGCATCAACAGTTTCCCGACGTCGCGCTAAGCCTCGAGTCTCCACACTTTGCCGTAGTATATTAAACTGTTGATGTTCAAATTGTGGCTGAGAAGGGGGAGCATCTTCATGTGCCTCAAGTATCCTATCCTCTTCCTCAGACAAAAGAGTGATCTTCTCGATACATGGCAGTAAATCGTCAAAAGTAGAAACCCTTCTCCCAACAGGCGACACCATAAAATGTAGTGTTTCGGCGATTTCACCCTGCATAGAAAATAAATGAATAGTTATTAAAATAATCTTAAATAAGCGCAACATTCTTTTCTAAATTATAATGGACAATGTATACCAATAGTCCTCTTCTTGCATGTTTTGGGTCCACATACACTTTTGTTTTACGCCTGTACCACCTCATATATTCAGAGTTCAGACCGAGGGTCCCTGTTTGTGGCGGCGTCTGCTCTACTCTCCTTTCATAGCGACTATTCCATTCATTAAGCGCGGGTTGCATTAGTCGCATCCAATTTTTTCCTTCCTTTCCCTTTAATGTCAAGTCATGTATGTTGTTGGGTTGCATTACTGGTCCCGGAATAGGTTGTTGCATTCCAAATTGTCTCATGACTCTATCCGGCTGGTGCCATTCCACTTTTTGAAAACAAATAAGTGGTATGATACATGTCCATAATACAGACCCAAAAAAACAAACTTGACTCAAGTTCATTTCCACATGTCCAGCATAAGGGACCCATACAAACTGCATATAAAAGTTAAATTTAATAAATTAATTAAGAAATACAACATCATTTAATAAACAAACATCAAAATTGTTACCTCGTCGCGTTTCATGACATCTAATTTACGACGAAACTCAATTAAATTGTCATTGCCTATGTGATGCAATTCACCTCCCAACCATCTTCACAAAAAATTAAATAACAAAATAAAATGTTACATAGAATAATGATTAACATCAACCAAGCATGTTTATTAATAATGAATTCAAAATAGTAAAGGAAAGTATACCTGTAACCAAGTGGCGCGTTTTGTTGTTGTGGAGGAATAACTGAGGGGGCTAATGTTGGGCATCGTTCCCATGCCCATAATTGAATCAAGAGAGTGAAACCGCCTATTGATTTAGCATTATAGTCTGTTGCGATGCACATCTCTCTATAAAGGTTACCCAAAACAGCAGCTCCCCATGCATAACTACTGCACTCTCTAAGGTCTCTCAGAAACTGCAAATATTTCAAATGCACCCGTTTGCTGCTTTTGTCAACAAACATTACCCCACCTATGAATTGTAAGATCCAAGCACGAGCAAATCTTTCAAGGCCTTCTTGGTTGCCTGTAAAATCATGAATATTTGCAAAATGAGAAGACAACCAACTCAATTTAATTGAGTTCCCATCAATTGCAGCATCGTCAGGCATGACACCCAATAATTCATGAAACAATTCAAACCAATCAATATTTGTATTTCCAATTAATGGTCTTCCATCCACAGGAATACCAAGTAGCACAGAAACATCTTGAAGTGTAATAGTTGCCTCTCCACACTTCAAATGAAATGTATGCGTTTCTGGCCTCCACCTTTCAATAAAAGCATTCACCAATGCTCCATTCACTTTCAGCTGCGCCAATTTCATTATCGGGTACAAACCCGAAATTTGTAATAGAGGAATAATTTCTTCGGGCGGTGCTTCTCTATGATTGTATAGTGGTGTGGCTCGTCGAATTTTTAATGTCCTATCATTAGCACCATTCCAAATATGTTGGGATACATGATTTTTTTGCATCCACAATAAATCATCCTCTAATGGTCCAGATGCCACGTCATAATGATGAGAAGATGACGAACTAGCCATTTTAAAACTCCTGTATAGAAAGAAAAAAAAATTAATAGTCACACATATCATAAATAATAAATAAAGTTAAGTACGTACGCGTAACTTAAATTTTAGAAACGAACACGTAATTTAAATTTTAAAAAGGAGCACGTAATTAAAATTTTACAAACAAACACGTAATTTAAATTTTCTTCACATTGAGTGAGGAATTTTTTTACTTAATTTTCAGAAAATATATATATATTTTTTTCTCCATTTCAACAATTTCAAAAAAATAATTTCTACACATTGAGAAATTTTTTTTCTTCATTTTCAGAAAATATATATATATTTTTTGTCAATTTCAACAATTTCAATATATATATATATATATATATATATATATATATATATATATATATATATATATATATATATATATATAATAAAAATTAATTTTTACACATTCAGAATTTTTTTTCTTCATTTTCAGAAAATATATATATATATATTTTGTCAATTTCAGCAATTTCAATATATATATATATATATAATAAAAATTAATTTTTACACATTCAGAATTTTTTTTCTTCATTTTCAGAAAATATATATATATATATTTTGTCAATTTCAGCAATTTCAATATATATATATATATATAATAAAAATTAATTTTTACACATTCAGAATTTTTTTTCTTCATTTTCAGAAAATATATATATATATTTTGTCAATTTCAGCAATTTCAATATATATATATATATATATATATAATAAAAATTAATTTTTACACATTCAGAATTTTTTTTCTTCATTTTCAGAAAATATATATATATATTTTGTCAATTTCAGCAATTTTAATATATATATATATATATATATATATATATAATAAAAATTAATTTTTACACATTCAGAATTTTTTTTCTTCATTTTCAGAAAATATATATATATATTTTGTCAATTTCAGCAATTTCAATATATATATATATAATAAAAATTAATTTTTACACATTCAGAATTTTTTTTCTTCATTTTCAGAAAATATATATATATATTTTGTGAATTTCAGCAATTTTAATATATATATAATAAAAATTAATTTTTACACATTCAGAATTTTTTTTCTTCATTTTCAGAAAATATATATATATATATTGTCAATTTCAATAATTTCAATAAGCATATATATATAATAAAAAAATAATTTCTTCACATTGAGGATTTTTTTTCTCAACTTTCAGAAAATATATATATTTTTTTCCTCAATTTCACAAATTTCAGAAAATAATATAAGAACACGTATATATATATTTTTTATATATAATAATAATATGCCTTTCTTTTTTAAATACGCATAATAACATTATTACAGTAATATTTATTATGAATCTTAATTAAGTTTATATTCTAAAAATTAAACAACCGTAACACAAATAAACAATTTGTTATATAATTAATAAAAAATAACTAAAATAATAAACATATTAAACTAACAGCAATTTGTACACAAGATGACCACCTGCAAAAAAAAAACATACAACAAATAAAATATAACAATTTATAAAAAATAAATAAATTTGAAATAATTAAAAAAATCACATACCAGCAACTTTGGGGGAGAATGGAAGCAAAAATGGAGTGTTGGGAGGGGGGGGACAAGCTTCAAACAGAAGAGAATTTGGGGGAGAAGGAGGGAGTGGGGGTGAGGGGACCACGGGGTGAGGGGGGGACCAGGAGGGGTTGGGGTGGGGTGGGGTGGGGGGGGGGGGGGGTGGCGCCTGGTCCCTAGGCGCCTAGGGTCGCGCCTGGTGCAGGGGCGCCACCAGTCGCGCCCAGTGCCAGGGCGCTACCAGTCGCGCCTGGTGCAGGGGCGCTACCTCCCTGTGCCACGTGTCACGTGCACAGTGGAGGCGCCGGGGTGGGGGGCGCTTTGCAATAAAAAAAGGGACCCCCTCCGGAAATAATTTCAAAAGGGCCCCTTTTTGGTAAATAATTTCTAAAAGGGGCCCCTTTTGGTGTTTTTGCCTTATCTACCCACACCCCTCTATAAACTAAATTAACCTCCTTGAAAATAATTACGGATAAAAATAACGTAGCAAATAATCAAACATCAAACATAATTACTAATAATATATAGATATATATATCAGGGTGTTACAAGCTTGGTTCAACTGAGTAGCCATCTGCCCCATCTAATTTGTCAAACTCTTAATGGAGGCTCTTGTCTCTTGCTGAAATTGCATATTCTGGATGGTCATTTGCCTCACTAACTCCTCTAAGGAAGGTTGAGAAGGGGCCTGACTTGCTTGTTGTCTTTGTCGCTATTGCTGCATTGGAGGAGGAACATATGGCTTGCTTGGACTAGCAACATTCTAGAAATGAGGGACAAATTGTTGTTGCTGCTGTTGTTGTTGTGGAGGATTTGCCCATCTCAGATTTGGATGATTCCTCCAACCTGGATTGTATCTGTTGCTTGAAAGATTATAATTATTCTGCTGTTGTTGGTTTTTTTGTTGAGGGGGTCTATTATAAATGTTTGCAGCATAGGCTTCAGGTTGCTCATTGACTCCAGGTTGCTGCAAAGAAGGATAGAGATCTGTATGGTGATCAACAGAAGAACATAGACCCCAGACTCTTGCATCAGGAACAGGTGCAGATGCAGATTTCTTATTTATGGCAAGCTGAGTTACTAGGTTGACCAAGGCATCAAGTTTTCCCTCAAGCTTCTTATTTTTAGTAGATGAAGATGAATCCGTGGCCATATCATGGACTCCTCTAAGGACAATAGCATCATTTCTTGCATTGAATTGTTGGGAGTTGGAAGCCATCTTCTCAACCAAATTCCTAGCCTCAACAGGGGTCATATCACCAAGAGCTCCACCACTGGCAGCATCAATCATACTCCTCTCCATGTTGCTAAGTCCCTCATAGAAATATTGCAGAAGGAGTTGCTCAGAAATCTGGTGGTGAGGACAACTCGCACACAATTTCTTGAATCTTTCCTAGTACTCATACAAGCTTTCTCCACTAAGTTGCCTGATGCTTGAAATGTATTTTCTGATGGCAGTGGTCCTAGATGCAGGGAAGAATTTCTCCAAGAACACCCTCTTAAGGTCATCCTAGCTGGTAATGGACCTGGGAGCAAGGTAGTACAACCAATCTTTTGTCACTCCCTCCAGAGAATGAGGAAAATCCTTTAGAAAGATATGATCTTCCTGGACATCAGGGGGCTTCATGGTGGAACAGACAATATGGAACTCTTTAAGATTCTTATGAGGATCTTCACTTGCAAGACCATGAAACTTGGGCAACAAATGTATTAGTCCAGTCTTGAGAACATATGGAACATCGTCATCAGGATATTGAATGCACAAGCTTTCATAAGTGAAGTCAGCTACAACCATCTCCCTAAGAGTCCTCTCACGAGGTGGAGATTGAGCCATGTTCTTAGTATGAAAATTAGCAGCCGAATGCTCAAAATCAGAATGTTCAGACCAGCAACAGAATGCTCAGAATGCACAAAATGATTAGGATGCACAGAATGATAAGGATGCACAGAATGATCAGGATGCACACTATGCCTTACTAATATATGAAAGGTTCTATCTATTTCAGGATCAAAGGGTTGTAAATCACCTGGATTGCCCCTAGTCATGCACTATATGCAGCAATTAATGTATTTCTCAAACAAGCACCAAAGGGGGTAAAACTACAACTATACTCAAATGATATCCATAAGAGCTAAAAATTTGTGAGCAACACCCTAAAATCATGAAAAGATAGCACAAAAAGTTTCAGACAAAAATTCAAAGTCTAACTATGAAAACTGCCTAAGGAAAGTTTAGAAAAATAGAACAATAATAATTGAAAAATAAAAAAAAAACTTAGTAAACAGATGATTTTTTAAGTTTGGGAAACCTCAACCAGCTAAAGTTGATTGTCACGGCATGGGAAATTTGTTTCTATCCCAAATGCATATATAATAATAGTCATTCTGATAATCGGAGCAAAAGTTATGGCCGTTTTAAGTTTTGCTAAAAACAAGTTCCCAAATTTTTTGTATCTCTCAAAATTCAGCCATACCAAGTGCTTCTGGTATTTTTCACACAAAATATGGATCAAAATAAACTACCACACAAAAAATCAGCCAAAAATAATAACTCTAGCTATCAAAACAAAAATTGTCAATTAATTAGTAAAATCCCATACTATTCACAACACTATTCACAGCACAACACTTCTGAACAAGGGAGCGCAAGACTGAAAAACAAAACAGAACACTACACAACACACCTGAAACACACACAAACAACACTAAATAACTAAATTTATAGAAACACACAGAAACAAACACAAAGATACAAAAACATAATTATGAACCTTTGGACCACTATTCCCCGGCAACGACACCAAATTTGATCGAGGCCCTACCCGAATCAAATAAACATTGAAATGCAGTATCTAGGAAGTGATCCTAGGTCGTCTCCCAGTGAGCAATGATCAACAAACGTTCATAACATATAATAACAAAACAATAATGAATGGGGGGGGGGGGTTGTTTGTTTTTGTAATCTAAACAGCAAGCAAACTTGAATTAAAGAAAATAACAGAACTAAAACATGTTGTTTCCCCTTGATTCAAAAGCAAGTCTCTTATCCTAGGTTACAAGAATTTATCCCTAATCAGTTCAAACACTTAATCCAACCCGAAATTAATTTACTATGCGAAAATTAACACAAGGTTGTCATTATGTGATTAAGCAAAATGTCCATTAAGCATGAACATTAATTAAGCACAAAGTCAAATAATCAAACATTAAGCATGCATGGATTAATATCAACAACAAGTACAGAATAATTGGTAAAGGGGAAAAACTGATCAAAAATTAGTATTAAGAACAAAACCTCAAAGAGAGCTAATGCTTAATCCTCAAGAGAAAACAACACTAGAGATTCAGCCTTCCATAATCAGCAGAAACGAAATGGAATTTGAAGCATAAAACGAAACTGGAATTAGAAGAAGCTACGTGAACGGTACGCGTGAACAGTAACCCTAAAAGAAGCTGAAAATGAAACCCTACAAAAACTGCCTACGTGAACAGTAACACGAAAACCCTTAAAACCCTAGCAGTTAGGCTCACTAAAATAAGGTCTGGTGGCCCAATTACAAAAATACAGCCCAAAAACGAAATAAAATAAAACTTGACGACAAATAAAATTGTCTGCTCTCTTCAAGTCCAAGCCGGTTCAGCCCAATTCCGGATCCAAGCCCAAATTGCTTATAATTCTCCTGAAATTAAATTAAAACACATAATTAATCAAGTAGGCCCAAATGATAAAACTGCATAATTAATTTGACAATTAAGGCTAATCAGTAATTAAAATGGTGACAGAAAGGGGTAAGAAATAGGAGAAAATAATGACACATCAAACATCCAACAAGGTCAATGCACCCCCCCATGAACACACACAACATGCATAATCTCAATGCATTTCCAACAACTTCAACATTTCATTTCAATATCATTCTCAACATAAACATCGTCTCATCTCAATGACATTATCAACAACAACATTCTCATTCCATATCAACATAATCATCAATAATAACATCAATTCATGTTGACCTGATCATCACTAACAACGTCATCTCAAATCAATATCATCATAAATATCAACATCACCACATATCAATTTAAGTCATCAATAGCAACATCAACAGTAAGTCGCATTCTGCATATACATATATCTTTCATGCCTGAGATTCACATTCCCCTGGTCTTCAGACAACACAAGTCTAATAAAGACAATAACGTTATTCATCAATAATAAATATATCGCATCCCATTCGTCAAAAACATTATTTTCTAAAAACAAAATCAGCATGCAACAGGGACAAACATATATTCCCATAGTTAGGTTCCCTGACCCTAACCGTGGCATCAAAACAGTAAATTTATAACAAACTCCCTTCTCCTATTGTGAGCTCTCCTTCAGTTCTTCTTTGCGTCACTCAGAGGTCTCTCTTATTCATGTTTGTCAGTACAAACACAAGTCTCTATATACCAAATTGAAGGAAATTTAATATAGATTTTAGAAACAAAGTAATGACAAACATTCAAAGTCAAATACCCCTGTCAAAACATAAAAGCCTGAGGGGTGTTTCGGGTTCTATAAAAAGGGAACATCATTTTGAAATTCCGATCACGCCAATGTGACCAGTGAAGGTCACTAAAACAACACCCATTTCATAAAAAGATAACTTTTGCAGTGTCTCATTCTCTAGGGTTTTTCAAAGGAAGTGTAAAAACACCCTATTACAGTACCCAACACATAAGAGACACTAAGAGGAACTCAAACTAACTAGAAGAAGGTTTAGAAGTCAAGATTACCTTAGAGAAACTTTGAAATGGAGGATTGAGGGATTATCTCCACTGAATCTTTGAGGAGGATTCTGAAGATTCCGCTCCGATTAAAGTGTTCCTCTTGGTGTGGGGGTTCAACGGCAAGCAACGACGGCTTACAGCGGTCATCGGTGGTGGAAAATGAGGTTTTAGGGTTTGGGTGGCGTTTTGGAGAAGAGGAGAGTGAAAATCATGTTTTTCACGCTGAAAACATATTTATAATCTGCAAATCTCACTTAGCGAGCTCATCTCGCTAAGCCGGAGTCCACTTTTCACGCTTAGCGCAACTTCCACTACACTATGGCTCGCTTAGCGCACTCCTGCTCGCTCAACGCAATTCCCCCTTGGATTGGCAAGAGACCAAAATTTGTTATTTTCAGAATCCCAACGGTCGGACTATGGAAACATGTCTTATGAAGCTTCAAACAAAATTTGAAGACGATCCAACGGTTAACAAATCCGGGATTGCAATTTTATTGAACTAGGTTTAGGTAAAATCTAAAATCTCATAATTTCAACTTAGCTCAACAAAACTCCACATAACTCAACATCCACATCAAGAAATTCACACATGACTAATTCAAGGCATACTTAAACTCATTCAAGTCAACCATATAGTCAAATAACACAATAAATACAATTAAACATCGACTTATAACTTGTAATATTTCAAGGTGTTACAGTGGTCGTGAATGCGAAGAACACCTTCCTCTTCGCACTTAGATAGTCGCATAGTTCTGAAATTCAACGCTCAAAGTAAGTTATTTGAATCTGTACATTTGTGTTCTAAGAATGCCTTTTTCTCTTTTGGGTTTTTGTTTTTGGATTAACTTTACTTTTAAGTCCATTTTAGTTGTGAATTTCTTAAATAAGTTCTGATTTTAGTGGGTGTGTTTTGTGTTGTAGACTCATTAGTTTTCAAAATATTTGAGGTAATTGCAAGCTGTTATTATCTATTGATTTTCTGTTTGTGTGATTTCGTGTGATTTTCTAAAAAGGAAGTTGAAGCCAGAATTCTGAGAAGCAATTGTAATCATGAAGATGTTTCAAAATAAATTGAAGCGAAACTTTATTTATCTGATTCTGTATGACATATTGTCGCAACCTACCCTTCGGCGGGAGGGCGACGCTGGGCTCGCGGGTGCATCTCCCATGGGAGGAAAATGCATGGAGTCGCCACCAACGTTTATTCAAGGAAAACGTCGGAAAAACCGAAAAAGGTGTGGTCTACGAACTTTAATCGTGAAAGGTTCGGGAGTTGTTTTTACGCACGGGGAAGGTATTAGCACCCCACGCGTCCGTCACAAGGGACAACAGCCTTTAATCAAGTGTGCAAATATGACTTCAAAATGTTTCATTTCCCCCTTTTTTATGTTTTTATGTATTTTCATGCCTTTTTTGTATTTTTATCTTTTTGTGGTTGACAAGGGTGTTTCCTTTGCTCCTACGTATTCCTCAATTGGGATGAGGAAATTAGACCTATGAAGTTCTTCGAGAACTAAATGTTGGTTAAATTATTTTTATCTTTTTTAGCAAGATATATTTTAACCGAACAAAAGGTCATTTAAGGTGTTGGACCATTAAACGATCTTTTGATTTTTGAAAGGAGAGAAATGTTAAGGCGTTGAACCATTAATGATCTCTTTGGTTTTTGACTAAAGCGGCAAAGTTACATATTGATTTTATGATTTTGAATGGTCCATGTTAACCAATAAAAGAAAAGAGGACCGTTTAAGGCGTTGGACCTTTAACGGTTTTTTACTGATTTTTGCGGACAAAGCTTAATTTGTGAGTTGATTTTAGCTTTAGTTTCACTTTGGTTATTAGTCAATTCATTCAAGGAAACTTTCAAAGAAAAATGTCCGATTGGTTTTTATTTTATTTTATTATTATTTTGCCTTTTTTTCCGGTTCAAACGTGGCTACTGCGTGAACGATCGGTTGGATTTTATTTCAACAATGATTAAACGATATTACAACTCAAATGATCGCTTGAAATTCATTTTATTATTTATTAGGTGAGAAAACGACTTAAATAAATGGTTAAAGCACGTCAAAGAGGGGGGGGGGGTACAGAAAACAAACGAAATAAAAATAAAAGCGAAACAAGTGGGGACCACTAAGGGTGCATAGAATGAATTGAAAGATTCGATTTTGAGAACTTACCGATTGAAGACCGAAGAACGACAAAAAGGGGTGAAGAATCTTCTCGAAATTGCTCACGGAAACGTCTCAGAAGCGTTACGGAAGCGCCTCGGCTTGGATTTTTTCCATGAAAACAATTTTCCTCACTAATTTTGAGAGAATCCCAAATACCAGAAGGGCTGAACATTTTTGCTCTGCCCTTTTCCCCCTATTTATAGGAGAAAAGAAGCAGGTGGTTGTCACCCAGCTCGCCTAGGCGAGCTGGGTTGCTTCCACCAAAAGGCACCGACTTCTGTTGGAACCCCTTAGAAGGCCCAAGTGGGCCTGGTTGCTATTTGCACCCTTTTTTACTAAATACACCCCCTTTTGTGTTTTTTGCTGATTCCTTTCTGAAATGTGACGGAACTTTACGGATTACGCAACGACACCCATTTCCTTTCCGGAATGTTGCAAAACTTTACGGATTACGCAACAATGTCCTTTTTGACTTCCAGAATGTTGCGGAACTTTATGGATTGCGCAACAATGCTTCCTTTCGACTTTCGGAATGTTGTAGAACTTCATGGATTACCTAACGATGGGTGTTAAGTACCTCAAGGCGGTCAAGCAAAGGTTGCATGCCACCAAACAATGGTCCTCGGACGAAATTAGGGTATGACAATTGCCCCTCTTTACTTATCTTTTATTGGAGATAAAAGCGAAGTAAAGATAAGACACTAATTTCGTTCGAGCGGAACATCATTCAGTCGGTCAATATCCCGACCAGCGGAACCTGTCATTCAGAAAGAAAGAAAAGGCATCAGAAGCGTCAACAAAACTTCAGCGTCTTGAAAGCGATAAAGCGGGACAACCACAACACTTCCCTACGCCATCGAACTTGATCGTCCCCGCCCAGCAGAGAAGAATCTCGTGTGTCGTCGGGCTTGAATGTCTCCGGACGAGGAGAGTAAAAACCTGCAAATTTTTTGAAAATAATTAGAATTGAATGACCAACATCATCCTGATACCGTCGAATTCATTCCCCTCGGTTGACGAAAGGTGCGGATGACCATAAGGTATCTGTGCCTACCACCTGACTCGCTGTCCCTGGATGGCAAAAGGTGCAGAAGACGATGTTAGTCTCTGTGCGTCAACGGGCTCGTTTGGCCCTGGTTGATGAAAGGTGCGGATAACCATACGGTACCCCCGCATGTCACCTGACTCCATGGGTCAGGATGACAAAAGGTGCAGAAGACGATGTTAGTCTCTGTGCGTCAAGGGGCTCGTTTGCCCCTGGTTGACGAAAGGTGCGGATAACCATACGGTACCCCCGCATGTCACCTGACTCCATGGGTCAGGATGACAAAAGGTGCAAAAGACGATGCTTGTCTCTGCGCGTCAACGGGCTCATTTGCCCTTGGTTGATGAAAGGTGCGGATAACCATACGGTACCCCCGCATGTCACCTGACTCCATGGGTCAGGATGAAAAAAAGGTGCAGAAGACAATGTTAGTCTCTGCGCGTCAACGAGCTCGTTTGCCCCTGGTTGACGAAAGGTGCGGATAACCATACGGTACCCCCACATGTCACTTGACTCCATGGGTCAGGATGATAAAAGGTGCAGAAGATGATGCTAGTGTCTGCGCGTCAACGGGCTCATTTGCCCCTGGTTGACGAAAGGTGCGGATAACCATACGGTACCCCCGCATGTCACCTGACTCCATGGGTCAGGATGACAGAAACCCTTTGTACAGATATCCGCCTGGGTATCTCCACACGTCACCTGACTTCACGAGTCAGGATGATAGAAACCGTTTGTACGGATAACCGCTTGGGTATCTCCGTACGTTACCTGACTTCACGGGTCAGGATGACAGAAAGCGCGGAAGACAACGTAAATCTCCGCGTGTCAACAGGTTCGTTGGCCCTGATTGACAAAGGATGCAGAAGACGACGTTAGTATCTGCATGCTACCGGACTCTTAATCTGACAGATAGCGAAAGTGTGTTTATACGGATAACCACTTAGGTATCTCCACCAGCCACCTAATTTCACGGGATAGGATCAACATAAATCGTTTGTGCGGATAATCACTTGTGTATCTCCGCACGTCACCTGACTTCACGGGTCAGGATGACAGAAACCGTTTGTACGGATAACCGCTTGGGTATCTCCGCACGTCACCTGACTTCACAGGTTAGGATGACAAAAAGTGTGGAAGACGACGTAAATCTCCGCGTGTCAACAGGTTCGTTGGCCCTGATTGACAAAGGGTGTAGAAGACGATGTTAGTCTCTGCATGCTACCGGACTCTTAGTCTGACGGATAGCGAAAGTGTGTTTATACGAATAACCACTTGGGTATCTCCGCCTACCACCTAACTTCACTGGTTAGGATTAACAAAAATCGTTTGTGCGGATAACCACTTGGGTATCTCCGCATGTCATCGGACTTCACGGGTCACGATAGCAAAAGGTGGGGTGGTCGACAAAAGCGAGGCTTTTGCTCCTATGTATCCTCAATTCGTGATGAGGAACTCAGACCTACATAGTTCTTTCAAAAGCAGTGTGAGACTAAAATAGTCTCTACTGGAAGATGCTGACATCTCCGGAAAGGGTGCAGATGACCACATTGGTCTCTACTTGTCAATCGGACTTGGGATCTCCAAATGACGAGGTGCGGATAACAATAAGGTGTCTCCGCATGCTACCGGACTCTTGGGTCATGATAGCAAAAGGTGGGGTGGTCGACAAAAGCGAGGCTCTTGCTCCTACGTATCCTCCATTTGTGATGAGGAACTCAGACCTACGTAGTTCTTTCAAAAGCGAGACTAAAATAGTCTCAGTGTTCTCTCACTAAAATGCGAACATGCTTTAGTAAAGAAACAAAACCTCCAACTGATCAGAGCAACATATGATTTTTGATGAAAAACAATGTGTCTATTGGGGAAGGAGAGTATGCTGATGAAATTTTCTCATAGCCATAAATGAGATTTTGGATGTTAGCGTTTCATTTCTAAATGACCATTTAGGGGAAACACCGGGTCCAACAAAATAGAAGAAAATCACTCAACGTGTATCAATCTCACACAGGTAAGTGTTTCATCTTAGTTCTGAACCATGGATATGTCATGACTTGATTCTGCAAATCATTTCCTATCAAATTAAAGATTACACGCGTGATCATGGATCAATAGGACTTTTTCGGGAATGGTGTTTTGGGGAGGAATTTGGCTCTGAGTGTTTGGCCTTTTCCTTTTTTGTTTTTGTTTAGTGCGAGGCAAAAAAGTCACCGACATATAGGATTTTGGTTGGCAATCAAAGGGAGAGGACCACTTCAAGTCGTGGTTTCCTTTCTTTTCTTGTTTACTTGTGACAATTCTGTATTGTTCAGATATTGTCTGGTCCAAAGACCTTTTTGTATATTTTGTTTTCTTCCGATCTTTGATCGGGAATTTTTCTTTCTTTTTTTTTTGCTTTCTTCCAATCTTTGATTGGGAATTTTCTTCCTTTGCTTTCTTCCGATCTTTGATCGGGAACTTTCTTTTTATTTTTTTTGTTTTCTTCCGAGGGCAAGTGATGTGCCATTATTTTCTCCTATTTCTTAACTCTTTTTGTCACCAATTTAATTACTGATTTACTCTAATTGTTAAATTTATTATTCAGTTTTATCAATTGGGCCCACTTGACTAATTAGGTGTTTTTAATTCAATTTCAGGATAATTATAAGCTATTGGGCTGAGCCAGATTGGACTTGAAGAGAGTAGACAATTTTATTAGATTTCGTCTAATTTCGTTTTTTATTGCGTTCAGTTATTTTTATTTCGTTTTAGGCCAAAATAATGTAATAGGGCCCAGTGACTTTGAGTGACCCTTATAAATAGCAGCCTTGGGATTCGTGTAAAGGCTATTCTATTATTGAGGAGAATACCTGTCGCAACCTACCCTTCGGCGGGAGGGCGACACGAGACTCGCGGGATGCGTGTTCCACGAAAGGAATACGCGCGGAGTCGCCACCAACGTTTATTTGAGGAAAACGTCGGAAAAACCGGAAAAGACGCGATCTACGAACTTTTAAGTGAAAGGTTCGGGAGTCGTATTTACGCACGGGGAAGGTATTAGCACCCCACACGTCCGTCCCAAGGGACGGCAGCCTTTAATCGAATGTGCAAACATGACTTTGATTTTTATGTTCCCTTTTATGTCCTTATATCCTTTATACCCTTTTTATATTTTTTTCCTTTTTTGTGGTCGACAAGGGTGTTTCCCTTTGCTCCTACGTATTCCTCAATTTGCGATGAGGAAATCAGACCTACGTAGTTCTTTCTCATCAAGTGATTCTTTTTTACTTTAAGAGGTGATCATTTTAAGGCGTTGGACCTTAAAAATGACCCATTTTACTTAGTAGACAAACTTCAAAAACCTATTTTTGTGGACGAGCTTGACTAGGCGAGTTGATTTTAGCCTTAGTTTCACCTTAGTTATTAGTCAATTCAATTAAGAATGAGAAATCCCATAGAGAAAATGTCCGATTAATTTTCCGCTTTATTTTACTAAAAGGTATATTTTTGTTATTATATTATTATTTTATCTCTTTTTGACTTACGGAATGTTACAGAACCTCACTTAATTATGCAATGATGCTTCCATTTGATTTCCGGTGTGTCAAGGAAACTTACGGATTGTGCATCAATATTTTTTTGGTTTTTCGGCATGTCCTGGAATTTCACAAATTGCCTAATGATGGGTGCCAAGCACCTCACAAGGACCAAAGAAAAGTCGCATGTCATCAAGCAAAGGTCCCCGGACGAAATTAGGGTATGACAGTTGCCCCTCTTTACTTGTCTTTTATTGAAGATTAAAGGAAAGTAAAGATAAGGCACTAATTTCGTTCCTCTCGATTTGACGAGAGTCGCGGGTGACCATAAAATCTCCACATGCAAATGACTTGTTGTTCCTGGAATTTCACAAATTGCCTAATGATGGGTGCCAAGCACCTCACAAGGACCAAAGAAAGGTCGCATGTCATCAAGCAAAGGTCCCCGGACGAAATTAGGGTATGACACTAATTTCGTTCCTCTCGGTTGACGAGAGTCGCGGGTGACCATAAAATTTCCGCATGCAAATGACTTGTTGTTCCCGGAGGAACAAAAGGGGCAGAAGACTATGTTAGTCTCTGCATGCTATCAAGCGTTCTGTCTTACAGATAGCAAAAGAATGTTTATACGGATAACCACTCGGGTATTTCCGCCCGTCAGCATGACTCAAAAGTTAGTATGACAGATCTTGTGAGTGCGGAAGATAATGTAAATCTCCGCGTGTCATCGGGCCCGCCGCCTCTGGATGACAAAAGGGTGCAGAATGACCAAATTTTGTCTCTGCGCGCCATCGGACACGACTGTGTCTGAATGGCAAAGGATTGCGGAATGACCAAATTTTGTCTCCGCATGTCATCGGGCCCGCCGCCTCTGGATGACAAAGGGTGCAGAATGACCAAATTTTGTCTCTGCGTACCATCGGACACGACTGTGTCTGAATGGCAAAGGGGTGCGGAATGACCAAATTTTGTCTCCGCATGTCATCGGGCCCGCCGCCTCTGGATGAAAAAGGGTGCAGAATGACCAAATTTTGTCTCTGCGTACCATCGGACACGACTGTGTCTGAATGGCAAAGGGGTGCGGAATGACCAAATTTTGTCTCCACATGTCATCGGGCCCGCCGCCTCTGGATGACAAAGGGTGCAGAATGACCAAATTTTGTCTCTACGTACCATCGGACACGACTGTGTCTGAATGGCAAAGGGGTGCGGAATGACCAAATTTTGTCTCCGCATGTCACATGACCTCAGGGTCAGTATGACAGATCTTGTTGGGCGGTCGACAAAAGCAACGCTCTTGCTCCTACGTATCCTCCAATGAGGAACTCAGACCTACGTAGTTCTAGATAACTTGTGAGACTTGAAAAAGTCTCGACCGAAAGATGTTGACATCTCCGGAAAGGGCGCAGATGACCACATTGGCCTCTGCTCATCAATCACACTTGGGGTCACTGAATGACGAGGTGCGGATAACCGTAAGGTGTCTCCGCGGGTTACCAGCTCTTGGGTCATGACAGCAAAAGGTGGTGTGGTCGACAAAAGCAAGGCTCTTGCTCCTACGTATCCTCCAATGAGGAACTCAGACCTACGTAGTTCTGGATAACTTGTGAGACTTGAAAAAGTCTCGGTGTTTTCTCCACTAAAATGCAAACATGCTTTAGTAAAGAGACAAATATTCCAACTGATTAGAGCAACATATGCTTTTTTGAGTGACAAACAATGCGTTTACCTGGGAAGGAGAGTCTGCTGATGGAATCCCCCATAACCATAAATGAGATTTTGGATGTTAGCATTTCGTTTCTAAATGACCATTTAGAGGAAACACTGGGTTCGACAAAAATAGAAGAAATCCACTCAAAGTGTATCAATCTCGCACAGGTAAGTGTTTTATCCTAATTCTGAACCATAGATATGTCATGACTTAACTTTGCAATTTATTTCCTATCAAATCAAAAATTACATGTGTGATCATGGATCAATAGGACTTCCCTTGGGAATGGGTTCTTTTGATGGGTTTTTCGGCTTTTGTGTGTTTTTGGCTTTTGATTTTTTGTTGGCTTTTTTCTTTTTCTGTTTTTGTTTAGCGCGAGGCGAGCAAGTCACCGACGCACAGGATTTTGGTTGGCCATCAAAGGGGGAAGAACATTTTGGTTTCCTTTCCTTCTTTTTGTTCATTTGGTGACAATTTTGTATTGTTCAGATATTGTCCGGTCCAAAGACCTCTCTGCACATTTCTTCTGGTTTCTTTGACCAGGAGCTTGCTTCTTTTTTACTTTCTCCCATTCTTTTTTCTTTGACTTGGAATTTTCTTTCCTTTCTTTTCGCTTTCTCCCACTCTTTGATTGGGAATTTTCCTTCTTTTCTTTTTTTGCTTTCTCTTTGATTGGAAATTTTCCTTCTTTCCTTTTTTTTGCTTTCTCTTTGATTGGAAATCTTCCTTCTTTCCTTTTTTTTTTGCTTCCGAGGGTAAGGATAGGCATTCTCACCCTGGGTCAAGGTTTATGGTGAGTTAGGATTTCGGCTCAAGACTTGTAGAATGGCTAGACATGATACATGTCAGGGTTTGGTTTGGTTCAAGGATAAAAGGGATGCCCCACATTATTTCTATGACACAAATGCAAAAATGATGATTTGGAAATTTTATGCAAAACTGGTCATGCATGCACCTATGTGGACACTCAAGTGTCAAATTTTTATGGTCATGTGATGCTAGGGCTCAGGATTCATTTCCTCTATTTTAAATCAACCCAATGTTTCCAAAATATGTTCTTTTATCAATTTGTGCATTCATCCGAGTCCATTTCGGGCGTCCGGGGAAATTTCACAGCATTCACCCTTCAGGCGTAGACACATTTTTTTTTCCCAAAAACTAGCTATGATCAGCGAATTTTTCTTTAAAGAAAAGTTGGAAGTCATCTCTTTTCAAAAGCATATTGGTTTTTCAGCTAGACAACTTATTTTTCTTTTTTCTCTTTTTTTTTTTCATTTGTTCATTTCTTTTTCTCGTTTGTTTTTGTTTTTTTTTCATGAGGTATTTTGCTACCTAAACATGTGTATATTTTTGTGAGGTATTTTTGCTATATACATGCATATCCAAGGTATCTTGCCACCTAAACATACATACATATATATATATATATATATATATATATATATATATATATATATATATATATATATATATATATATTTTGTGAGGTATCTTTTTGCTACATACATGCATATCTAAGGCATCTTGCTACCTAAACATACATATATATATTTTGTGAAGTGTGTTTTTGTTTACATACATGCATATCTAAGGTATTTTTCACTACCTAAACACGCATACATATATTTTGTGAGGTATGACTACCTTCCGAGCTTGTGCTCATTTTATTTAAATTCCCAGGATCATGAGCAACTAGGTGCGTCCTACTATAAAAAGTGATCAAATAACAAGCATAGATTCAAAAGGTACTAGGTTGCCTCCTAGTAGCGCTTCTTTAACGTCTTGAGCTGGACGCCTAATGATTTGTCGGTCATGGACGTAGTACTTTGCTTACCTTTGGCTTTGGACTTGGTCGCCTATTGGTCGGCCATGTGGTGTAGGCAATACTCAAACCTTTTTGTGGATGAGCAGAGGTGAACTCTAAAGGTGGTGGCGGTGTGTCTATTGCCCGCTACAGGCCATCCCAATGCTGATGTGGTGTTTCGCCCTGCGCCTGCCTGGGGGCGCAGTACTTCTTGATGAAAGCTCGATTGGTAGGGGGCCTGATGACCTTGCTGGGGGCAACAGGCACTCCCTTGAACTGACAGAGACCCGTATTTAGAGCTGACAACTCCAAGACCCTGTTGGCCTTCATCGGGTCCACTGGGTGTCTTGCGGGCGCGATCCCTGCAAATAATAGATGACATCAGAAATCAGTTGAGAGAAGTGCATACTTACCTATGTCACGATGGCATGACCTTGCTGGGGGGAACGGGCACCCTGTAGGACTAACAGAGGCCCGTAACCAGAGCTGGAAACCCCAAGGCCTTGTTGGACTTCTCCGGGTCCACTGGGTGTCTTGTGGATGCGATCCCTGCACATAATAGATGGCATCAGAAATCAATTGAACCATATGCATACTTACCTATGTCGGAACGACACAGACCAATTGATACTTCCACAGGGGGAGACCGGCATTGCGGTCGCTGGGCAGAATGTTGCTAAGTAGCAACGTCATCTATATCTATGTAAGAGTGGTCATGTTGATGCGCATGATCCGCACTCGTCTCTTTGCAGCGGCACGGGTGAAATCTTGCCCCAGTATGCATAGTAGCCGCGTGATAGCCTCCCTCTCAGGTTGTGCTTGCACAGTTGGTCGCCCTCCAATATCAGGGGGGTGGCCCAGAAACTGATAAAAGGAAACTACTGGCCCCTTAATCGGGAGGGTGAGTCTCGGTTAAGCTTTTAAGGGCAGAGGACCTTAAATTATCTTAAGGTGTGGATATGGGGCCCACTGAAAGTGAGAACGCGTAGCCCTCTAATGGTGAGGGCGTGCAGCCCTCTCAAGGCGAGGATGTGTAGTCCTCTGGAGGTGAGGGCGTGCAGCCCTCTAATGGCGAGGACGTGTAGTCCTCTCAAGGTGAGGGCGTGCAGCCCTCTGTTGGCGAGGACATGTAGTCCTTTCAAGGTGAGGGCGTGCAGCCCTCTGTTGGTGAGGACGTGTAGTCCTCTAAAGGTGAGGGCGTGTAGCCCTACGAAGGTGAGGACATGCAGTTCTCTGATGGCGAGGGCGTGTAGCCCTCTGAAGGTGAGGACGTGTAGTCCTCTGAAGGTGAGGGTAACTAGTACCCAAGGCGAGGGCGGGTAGCCCTCTCAAGGCGAGGACATGTAGTCCTCTGGAGGTGAGGGCGTGCAGCCCTCTGATGGTGAGGACGTGTAGTCCTCTCAAGGCGAGGACGTGTAGTCCTCTGACGGTGAGGGTAACTAGTACCCAAGGTGAGGGCGTGTAGCCCTCTCAAGGTGAGGACATGTAGTCCTCTAAAGGCGATAGGTACAAGTACCCAAGGGTCCACCCTTATGAGAAAGCACGAGATCGACTCATCGAGAGGGTCGGTCATCCCAAATCCATAAGATTTGGACATTAGATGTAGGAAATCTATGCAGTTAACATGATTTTTAGGGATGCAAATGCATGCAACCTTTGTCGTGAAATTTGGTAATGCTGACCGCACATGGAAAAATGCAATGAAATGGAAAGTTGTACAATGTTCATGACATTCTTTCCTTATTTTGTGATTTTGATTTTGATTTAATTTTAATAATTTTTTCTTGGAAAACACAGATTGACTGTCCTTTTGAAAGAGGTGATAGTCCATGCAACCTTATCCTATCTTTTGCAAATCTCTCCGAGAACTCCCTCAGAGTGTGTGTTCTGTTTGATTTAGTCATTTGACCATTTTGGAGTGACGGCAATGGAGTCGTTTGATGTTTAATCAATCCATTGAAATCCTAGGGTTTATCCCCCTTTTTTTTGTTGAAGACATCGATGGGTGAGAACTTTTGATCGGCCCCTATGTTCACCTGAGGCTCATGCACGATGCCTCTCATTGCCCCAGTGTAAGGCTTTGAGGTACCAATTGTTATCTTTCGTCATGACCTTGTAGCAAGGAACCTATTGGGTGAGAACTTCTAATCTGTCCCTAGATTCGTTTGAGGTTTATGCATGGTGCCTTTCATTGCCCCAATGTAGGGCTTAGAGGTACCAATTGTTGTCTTGTTTTCACAACCTCGTAGCGAGGGAGAATGAAAGAAGCAATTGATTTTTGCAAAAAGAATTTTCCAAGGATGAGAAATAGTTGAAGGATTTTTTTTCAGTTGATGGATTAAGTCAAATGACTCCTATGTAGAAGCAAGATATTTTGATGCTTTGATGATGCCGAAGGATCAAGTGCTTCTAAGTTTTATTCGAGACAAGAAATCAAGATATATGATCAAGTTGATCTCTAGAATCTTAGGAAGAAGTTTCCAAATTGAAAAACAAAAGGTTTGACCAAAGAATTCTATCATTTCAAATTGAGATTTGCTCTCTGGTAATCGATTACCAGCAGTTGAAAATGTTTTAATTCAAATTTTTAAAACCTGTAATCGTTTACACAAGTCTTGTAATCGATTACCAGAGGGGATTTTCGGAAAATAATTTCCAAGAGTCACATCTATTCAAATGGTTTATGAATGGGCATCAAAGGTGGCTTGGAAGCACGAATTTAAAGAGAGTTTTTATTGCCCAAAAAGTTTATCCTCTCAAAAGATTAAGAGTTTTTATGAATTGAACTGTCTTATTCTCTCAAAAAGATTCCTTGGTCAACCACTTGCATATTAAGGAATTTTGATTGGTCTTCATTGTACAATCTATCCCTTTTAAGAGAGATTTCTTCTTCTCTTCTTCTTACTTCTGAAAAGGGATTAAGAGACTGAGAGTCTCTTATTGTAGAGGATTCTTGAACACAAGGGAAGGGTTGTCCCTGTGTGGTTTCAGACTTTGTAAAAGGAGTTTTACAAAGAGAGTGGAAAATCTCAAGTGGGTTTCTTGAGGACTGGACGTAGGCGCGGGAAGTGGCCGAACCAGTATAAATCAAGTTTGCATTCCTCTCTTCCTTTAAACTTCTTTTATTGCTATTTATCTTTTGCTTTAAAGAAGCTTATTTTGATTTGTCTTTTGAGTAATTCATGTTAAGGGTGCATTGTTAATCCAAAAAGAAAGAGTGATAGTTCAATTGGGGAATAGTCTTTGCATCTTAATTCAACCCCCCCTTTCTTAAGATAACTGAGGCCATTTGTCCAACATCCTATTCTTGACAACTCGCTTCTCTAAGAAGACAAACTTTCCGGCATGATAAAATGAGGTCACATGAACGTCTATATTTTTACTTGAAAACACAGTCAATCAAATGCCCTTTTTCTTTTTGAACCCTTTTTTTTATTATTTTGGAACTTATTTGTTTTGAACTTTACTCGTTGTTTTACGGCAACCCCACCAACGTGCAAGACGAGTAATCTTTGATTGAACGGTCTTGGAAGTCCAAACTCAGGAGCACAGGTCGCTTGAGCAAACTGACCAATGGCTTGCACTTGAAAATCCTGATGAGTCATTAGAGACATCTAACAACAGCTTTCAAAATTGCCCCATGTGTGGCATCTCTTGTCAATGTCAGGATTTACATGCGATTCTCCTCAAATTTCACCCAGCCCGTATCAATTAGACTTCACACTTTATGCTTCGGGGTCATACAATGCTCAATGGAATGCCCAGGGGCTCCTCCATGATAAGCACACGTTGCGTTCGAGTCGTATCCTTAGAAAAATGGAGGTTGAGGAACCTTGGTTGGGGTTATGGCTACCATTGAATTATCGAGTGGATATGGGATCAAGTTTAGCATATGATAACGGAATTTGGGGTGAACCCTACAGGCTTTTTGCTGCAAAATTCCTTTTTGTTGGTGTTTTTTGGTTTGTGCTAAAGGTGGTCTTCGTCATTGGAAGTGCGGTAGACAGGCTTTGTGGTTGATTTAGGGATGGCCTTTGTGGATAACTGGGTGGTGGGTAAGGAGGTTTGTTATTGGCTGAGTAATGACATTGTTGGGTTGGTGGGAAACTTGGCAGTATAGGAATGGCAGTCACAACATGGGTTTCTCCCTCTTTCTCACCCTCTTTATTTGCCCCAGTTTTCTCAGTCGTCCTAGTAGGATGATCAAATTTGCCTCTTTTCAGACCCACATTGATCCTTTCACTGGCGAAGACCAAATCTACAAAGCTTTGAGGGTGCGCAGCCCACCATCTTTTCATAGTAGAGTACCGATAATGTGTCTACCATCACGATTATTGTCTCCCTTTTTGCACATGTTCTGTAGTTGCATCCTATCCGGAACGATATCAGAATAGTACTGATACTGCCTAACGAAGGCAACCATTAGGTCCTTCCAAGTATGGACTCGGGAAGGTTCCAAGTTAGTGTACCAGGTAACAACTACCCCAGTAAGACTTTCTTGGAAGAAATGTATCAGTAATTCCTTATCTTTTGCGCATGCCCCCATCTTCCGATAATACATCTTTAGATGGTTCTTGGGGCAAGTAGTCCCCTTGTACTTGTCAAAGTCCAGCACCTTGAACTTGGGAGGGGTGATGATATTGGGTTCTAGGAACAACTCTTTTAGGTTAGCAAAGGCATAATCTTCACGTCCTTCAATGGCCCTGAGCCTTTCCTCTAAATGATCTAACTTTTCCATTTCTGCCATAGCACGAGGGTTTTTACTTGTTGTGGAATGCAAGAGGTGTAGCTGGGGGTGATACTGAGGGCCTTCCGAAGTGTTTTCAAGGGGTATACCACCAACTGCTTGCCCTTCAGTGGCATATCCGAGCCAAGGCTCGAAGTCGGCTAGATTGTGGTGGGGAATTTCATGTGTCTCTTCCACGGTTTAAGAGACATGTGCATGATCAGTTTGGGGTTGCTGGCTCTCAATGGGTATAGGAGTGGAGTTATTGACATTCTTATTGGGAGTGTACGCCACATTGGGCGGCGTATAGTTGAGAGGCAAGCCATATGGCGGGAAGGCATGCTCGTTTTGAATTTGCACATCATGGGGGCTGCCTGTACTTCCCAAATCTTTGCCTACCATATCTGAGGTTGGATGATTCATTTGGTTGATGCCGGATGGGGACGTCGGGTTCACCTTAGCAACAACGCTGGTAGCGGCAATTGCAACCGCATTGGCTTCCATTATCTTCTTCACGCTCATCATGGCCTCCATCATTGTGGCCATTTTGATAACAATGATTAAGTTCATTTTATTTTATTTTATTTTATTTTTCAAGGAAAGAATGCAATGAGCAATGCAACCAATGAAAAGCATGGATGTATGCGAATGATGTACAGTTGAAGTATTGCGAATTTTTACGCAGGATATGGGGTTGAATCAATTTAGATTTTCAACATGGTCCATGACATCTTTGTCAAGGTGAAACTGGAAGTAACAAGGACATCAACAATCCTAAATATGTTTGGCAGTAGACGAAGCAGTGATGTGACTCGATTCATCTTTTGCCCCAATTTTGCAAGACGGTTACTTCCATATTTCAACTTGACTTGATGAACCTTTTTATAAAAGCATGAGCTTGGTTCAACCCTATAATCCAAGGAATGGCAATTCTGATCGCCAATACTTCAACAACATCTCATAGGGATGAATGACTCGGGCATACTTTAAGCTATGCATGGAAAATGTAATTATGAAATTGAGATGCCCGAAGAAACACCATTTCCTAGTTAACCATGCATTAGGTACCATGTTCAATTATTTTGTTTTGTTGTTGTGTGTTTTTTTTTTTAGAAATGGGTTTATGATCCCAACATGGTTGGCTCATGGTGCCTAACACATGCAACTAAGAATGTAGTGTGAAGTTTCACGCTTCCCCTTTTTTGTTTTTGTAGAGGAAAACACAAGGATGAGCAAACATGAAAACAAATGGTATGCAATTTTGCAGATCAAAAAGTTTGTTGAACGCATATGCATGATGATGCCATGACTCATGCAAAATGTGAGGCTAGAATATGATAACGGACAAATGCAGGAACGATATGTTCATTATGATGTTATGAAGAGATGCTTATGTGATGCATGATATGAATGCATTTTACGGACACGAGAGCTCGGAAAATTATCTCTTCTTACTTGCGCATTTGGGGGCGCAGTGCCCCATGTGTACAATTAAGAAGGTGATATGGACCTTCCGGCTTCCCATGACAAAGGACGAGACCAACATACAATGCATGCTAGAGATAAAATGTGGGAGTGACTTGATTCGCACTGATTTTTGGAGTAAAAACGTGGGATAAACTCATTTTTTTCAAAAAGTTATAACTAGTCAAGATCTGAGCGACAATACAAACTTCCTAGCGGTTTCTAATCATATGGTCCATTAAGTCTATCATATGCTGACAATAGCTGAGAAGTCCGTGGATCTCCTTGGGGGCGGAGTAGGTGTCCGCCATTGCTTTGGCCTTGGCTAGCAATCGGGGAAGTTCTTGACTCCTGTTCAAAGTAAGAGCAAATCGGTCCATCCACATTGTTGCCTCTTGGTGCAATGAATCAATTACCCTTTCCCTTGCTTCCCTTTCTGCTGATATCTTGGCGTACTCATCCTCTAGCCTTTGCTCGTGAGTCGCTGCTAGATTTAGCTTCTCTTTGCACTCATCGATGATGGCCCAAATATTCCCTTCAGTCTCGCTTAACTGTTGGGACAAATTTCTTTTCGACCTAAGGCAAGCCTTTAGCTCGTCTTTCAAGATCATGCCTTTGACCCGTGATGATTCCTTTCACCTCTTCGGAGCTTGAGCTCACTATTGCTGCCCTATAAAGCCCCTCAAAACTTTGCTTTGGTCGTGTTCTTCCTTTCGGGCCTTCTTGGTTTCTCGTTCCAAGGCTTCAGCTGTGGCCATATTGACGTCCCTTAGTTCATCATACTCTTTTCAGACTTTGATTGCTATGGACTTGAACTTCTCTTCGACTACCCGGGCTCTTTCAAGCTCTGCCTTTAGGGCTTGTACCTCATCACTTTCTTCTGAAGCTTTAACCTCATCGTCTCTCACAGTCTTTAGATTTGGGAGCCAATCCAATCCTTGTGTTCGGACTCTCAGCCACTTATGATAGCCGCCGATGATCCCATTACTGCTTCCCCTAAGCTCTCTGTCCTTTCTTCACGCCGCATCCCATGCCTTGCGAACTCCTTGGAGTACCCTCGCGTTGTGGTCACTGAAACCCCATGCGATGAAAGGCGTGATGCTTTCGTCTGATGGCACTCCTCTCATGGGGTAGCCAAGCTGTCTTATGGCGAGGACGGGATTATAATTAATACAACCCCTTGTTCCCATCAAGAGAACATTTGGACATCCTTCGCATGAAGATAGAATCCTGATTCTTCCTTCCTTCTAGCGAGGGAACCAATTAACAGACGCCCCTCCATGCTAGCCAAGAGTTGGTCCCAATTCGCCTTTCCTTTTTCGACGCACGAGCGGTGACCTTGTAGCGGATAGACGAGCCTACCTTCTTGGAGAAAAGGGTGTGAAACCAGCCACACATAGAGAGCCAGTGCACAACAAAAAATTCTTGCGTTGCTCTTTTCACATCCCCGGTCGAACGTGTCATACATGGCCAAAATGGCGACGACCGAGCTTTCCTTGCCATGATGAAAGGCGAGGAAAGCGTCAATCACTGCTAGGTCCACTAACCCTTCCATATTCGGAAAGAGGACAACTCCAAAGATCAAAAGCGCCAAGATGTCAATAAAAGAAAGCCCATTCGCCTTGATTTTTCAAGGCCTTTGCCCTTTCCTCCAAACACTTCCTTGATACTCCGACTACCCCATTCCTATTTTGCTTTACCTGGTTCAACTCTTGTGCTGAGATTTTCACTACCTTGGCAACTCTTGTCGTGGAGGGATAGAACCCAGAGAAAAGATATGGCTTCCTTCCTCCCAGTGGGCATCCCAGGATTTCTTCAAACTCTTTCACAGTCGGCACTAGCTGGAAGTCCTCGAATGTGAAGCACCTTAGGGGCTGGTCATAATACTGGGAAAGGGATGCAATCGGTTCCATGGAGACTTCTACCCTAGCTAGGTCCCAAATCTTACCATAGGCTTTGCGGAAGGCTTGCCGTTGAAGTTGACCCATTAATTGCCCCAACTCTCATAAACTAGTGACCTCTAAGCTCTTGATTTTGACTTGATTGAACCTCTTTTTAAGCGGATGCTTTTGACTTGATCCCATGTTTTACTAAAGTGAAATAAAATCTAGTGCGAATCAAAACTCTGACATCTATCATGGGTGGAATGGATGAATGCATGAAGGAATGCATATGACACGGATGCAATTTATGAATACGGGAGCCCGGGAAATTGTCTCCTTCTTAGATACAACGTCTTGGGGTAGCAAAGTGCCCAACGTATGTATTTAAGAAGGTGACACGGACCCTCTGTTGGTTTGCCCAAGAGAGGGGATTAAGACGGAACCCGCACATGATGCACATGCGAAAGGTACAATACGGGGATGTACATAGTATGACAATATTCACTGAACATAAGCAAAAGGGTATATGATACTTATGCATGGCAGTGTGAAAAATGGCACGCAGCGTGTTTGCTCCGTGCCCCTATTTAAGGGACCTATAAGGGAGAGAGATAACTAGGCATTTAGTGATAACCCCCAAGGTAGTCATATCTCTCTTGATGGTTTCTAGAGGTATTATCCCCTTTGAAGAACATACACCAGCAGTAGGGACTACTAGCAACAATATGTTTCCAAAGAGAAAAACTCTAGATGAGGGTTCACTGTAATCAAGCAAGTCGGAGACCTAGCATGATCACAGATTCACCTCCACTCCTTATGTTCCCATGAACCCGGGTATAGGGCCCTTTTTCAACTCACAGTGTGTGCAAATAATGTTGGTGTTTGTGTGCATCAAATGAATAAATATTTACCTCATGAATACATTTTAAAACGCACTAAAAGCAACAAAGAGTTTATATTCACAAGAACATAAAAAATAAAGGGAAACCAACAAAGGAGAAAGTCATGATAAAACATTGCACAAGATTAAACGGCCTAACTCTCTAAAAATAGTCCCCAGTGGAGTCGCCAACTGTCGCAACCTACCGTTCGGCGGGAGGGCGACACGAGACTCGCGGGATGCGTGTTCCACGAAAGGAATACGCGCGGAGTCGCCACCAACGTTTATTTGAGGAAAACGTCGGAAAAACTGGAAAAGACGCGATCTACGAACTTTTAAGTGAAAGGTTCGGGAGTCGTATTTACGCACGGGGAAGGTATTAGCACCCCACACGTCCGTCCCAAGGGACGGCAGCCTTTAATCGAATGTGCAAACATGACTTTGATTTTTATGTTCCCTTTTATGTCCTTATATCCTTTATACCCTTTTTATATTTTTTTCCTTTTTTGTGGTCGACAAGGGTGTTTCCCTTTGCTCCTACGTATTCCTCAATTTGCGATGAGGAAATCAGACCTACGTAGTTCTTTCTCATCAAGTGATTCTTTTTTACTTTAAGAGGTGATCATTTTAAGGCGTTGGACCTTAAAAATGACCCATTTTACTTAGTAAGAAATTGAAATGACAAACTTCAAAAACCTATTTTTGTGGACGAGCTTGACTAGGCGAGTTGATTTTAGCCTTAGTTTCACCTTAGTTATTAGTCAATTCAATTAAGAATGAGAAATCCCATAGAGAAAATGTCCGATTGATTTTCCGCTTTATTTTACTAAAAGGTACATTTTTGTTATTATATTATTATTTTATCTCTTTTTGACTTATGGAATGTTACGGAACCTCACTTAATTATGCAACGATGCTTCCATTTGATTTCCGGTGTGTCACGGAAACTTACGGATTGTGCATCAATATTTTTTTGGTTTTTCGGCATGTCCTGGAATTTCACAAATTGCCTAATGATGGGTGCCAAGCACCTCAAAGGAACAAAGAAAAGTCGCATGTCATCAAGCAAAGGTCCCCGAACGAAATTAGGGTATGACAATACCTAAGCTGAGTGCATGGAGTTTTAGGGTTTTACATTTTTAGCTTTGTATTACTGTTCACATGAATGTATTTTTCCATTTTCTGCTTCTAATTGCAATTTCGTTTCTGTTCCTTCTTCTGCCTTTAGTTTCATTTTCATTTTTTGCCTTTAGTTTCATTTACGTTTTCTGCCTTTAGTTTCATTTGTGTTTTCTGCTTCTGTTGAACTTATGGAAGGCTAAATTTCTAGTGTTGTTTCCCTCTGAGGATGGAGCATAATTCTCTTTGAGGTTCTGTTTTTAATGTTGCTCTCCTATCGGTTTTCCGTTCACCAATTAACTCACATGCGTTCTGTTAATCTGTGCATGCTTCATGTTCGATTAATTGCCACTGTGCTTAAATTACGTTTGTGCTTAATGAACAAGGGGTTAATTGGTGTATGTGTTGCTTAATCACATATTGACAACCCTAAATTGATTTTCGCTTGGTATATTAAATTAGGGTTGGATTAAGTGGTTAACTGCCAGGGGTGAAATCCTCATAACCTAGGATAAGAGAATGGCTTCTGAATCAGAGGAAACAACACGTTTTTAATATTATTAATTTCGTATTCCAATCTGCTTGTTCTTAATTTCACAAACAAACACCCCCCCCAATTGTTACTGTTATAAAGAAACATATTATGAACATTTGGTCAGTCATTGCTCATTGGGAAACGACCTAGGATCACTTCCTAGTTACTGCATTCTAATGTTTATTTGATTCTGGTACGACCTCGATCAGCAAGGATGGACATTCTCACCCTGGGTCAAGGTTTATGGTAAGTTAGGATTTTGGCTCAAGGCTTGTAGAACGGTTGGACATGATATATGTCAGGGCGTTGGTTTGGCCAGCGGTTCAGGGATAAAGGGGATGTCCCACATTTATTTCCATGACAAACATACAACCATGATGATTTGGAAATTTTATGCAAAACTGGTCATGCATGCACCCATGTGGACACTCAAGCATCAAGTTTTTATGGTCATGTGACACTAGGGTTCGGGATTCATTTTCTCCTATTTAAGTCAACCCAGTATTTCCAAAATACGCTCCTTTATCAATTCACGCATTCATCCGAGTGCATTATGGGTGTCCGGGAAAATTTTCACACCATTCACCCTTCAGGTGTATACACGTTTTTCCAACAAAAAAAACATTTGTTTTGATCAGTGAATTTTTGTTCAAAGAAAAGCGGGAAGTTATTTTCCTTTCAACAACATGTTGGATTTTTAGCTAACCAATTTTATATTTTTATTATCATTATTATTTTCTTCATTTATTCTTCATCTATTATTATTATTTATTTATTCCCTCTTTCTGAGAAGGTCATGCGGATGAGGGCACACACGGCCTACCTACATTAAATCACAAAGCAAACGAAAAAGAATGCAATGGTAAGTTGCAACAAAAATAGTGACAGAATAAATGAGAGTCGTAATGCCAGATCATAGCGGAAACAGAAACAATAACTGATAGCAGTAATGTTAGATGACGACAAAAATTGAAAGCAGTAATGTTAATAACAAAAAGTGCGGCGACCTTGGTCATGTGGCTCCGCTCCCTCCCAAGAAACCGAGCAGGTCCGTCATATCTTCATCCATATGGGACTCATCCGCCTCACCGGGGGATCCTGTAGGCTCCTCCCCTACCTGGACATCGGGCCAGTTTCTAGGCCATGCGACCTCAGCCCCAAACTGCTCTGGGGTAGGGCATACAAAAGGGGCGGAACCCTGCCCCTACTGACTGAGGCTGAACCGATAGAGACATTCATGTATCTGCACCTGCCCACGGTGGTTGGCCACTTGCTGGCGAACCAAATGCTGTAGATAACGCTCCACGCCCAGTGGCCCAGCCGGATCGGCCTGCCGAGGTGGTGGCGGTGCGCCCGCGGCCTGATGTGCGTCACCCTGCCTATGCCTAGGCGTGAAGTACTTCTCGATGAAGGCTCGGGTGATCGACGATCGGATTACCTTGATGGGGGTGAGAGGAACTTCGTAGGACTGGCAGAGGCCCGTGATCAGAGCCTTCTCTGGGTCCAGAGGGTGTCTAGTAGGCGCTATTCCTGCAAACAAATAAATGGCATCAGCAATCACCTGGGCTACGTGAACGCTCATCCGTGTCAGGATGGCATACACCAACTAGCACTTAGGCAGAGGGAGGTTGGAGTTGTGGTCGCTAGGCAAGACATTGCTAAGCAGCAGTGTCATCCATATCTGGGTCAAAGTAGTCATGTTGGTGCGCATGATCTGCACCCGCCTCCCTGCTGCGGTCCGGGCGAAATCCTGCCCCGGTATGCACAACAGCTGGGCGATGGCTTCCTCATCGAAACCATCTGCCTGGCTCCTCCTCTAGCTGAATTCACACTGTTGGTCTTCCTCCAAAACCAGCGGGTCGCCCAAGAACTGGCTGAGGGCATCTGCGTCGAAGGGAATCCACTGACCCCTCACCCATGAGCGCATGTCCCGAACTCCCTCCTCTGTGGGCCAGGCATTAGCGTAGAACTCTAGGACTATCTCAGGGTCGAACTTGGCCATGGGAGTCACTAGAGGTGTCCAATGCCTGCGAGCTATCTCCTCCTGGAAGTCCGTGTACTCATCTTCCCTGAGCTGGACACGCCTCTCCCTGTGGAATGACCATTCCCTGATGGCCTCGAAGCGCTGCTGGTGCTCGGCACTCCGGAAACGGTGACTATCAAACTCCGAGGCGGTACTGGAGCCTTCTCCAGTGGCATTCCTTCTAGACCTCTTCGTGGAGAGTTTCTTCAGAGCCATTTCCTGCGAAAAAACATTCGGGAAGTTAGTTCAAGAAAACCAATTAAAACGAAAGCCAAATCAAGCAAAAACAACATACACTTCTTTCCAACAAAACGCGAACATCAACGTGAATTTTAAAAGAAAAACTTGCGCATTAACGCGCAGGTTTTCCTAGGACATACATACATTTACACACATCTTTCCTTTGGTGAACAACATTTTATGAGATGCGCCTACTTTCGTTTGCAAAGAATTTTCTTATGCTACATACACATTTTGCAAGGCACCTTGCCTACTTATCTAAATATACACACATACTAGCAAAGCATTTGTGCTACCTATCTACTCCATTTGAACGACATTTTTGCTATATGTTCACATTTTATTCACACATATGGTCATACACATGAGAGGTAGCTTCATGCTATGTACGTTCATACATATTTACATCCATTTGGAAAAAACAATTTCATGTTACACATTCATTGGAAAGGCAATTTTTGTATTACTAATTCATATATATATTATTTTTTGAAAGGCAATTTCATGTCATATATTCCTATTTTTGAGAAGCATTTTCGTGCCATATTCAGCATACATGCACACTCGCAAAGCACTTGACTACGTACTCTATATACCCATGTACATGGTGAACAACATTTTCACACCATCTAGGTACAAAGAAATCATCATGGTATAGCCCAAACCAAGTGTTGGCCCTAAAAGGGAATCCTCACCAACACGCTCTCATTTTCATGCTTTCTTGGGCTTAAAACCAAAGGCTTGGGTTCCTAGGCCTAAGTCACATTTTGGCTTTTACCCTAAACTCCACAAGCTGTCCACGCATCCAAAAAATGGCAACCATGCATGCACAAACCCATTCTATAAGCAAACTTCACAAATTTATGCGCGAATGCCATTGAGGCATTTCACCGAACACTCGGTAGGCGCAATTTCGGGTAAAAATAAGAAAGGAATGGGGGCAATGTGGCTTGCCCAATCATTTCAGAATACAACTTAGGCCTAAGGCCATCCCCTACAACCCCCCAATTCAATGAATCAAAGCATGAATTAGCCCCAAACTGTCTCACAAAATTGGTCAAATCATGTACAATTTAGAGCATAAAAAGGCATCAATGGAAAACTAGAGGCCAAAGGACAATGTACTTACTTGTATGGAGTGATCAAAGACACTAAAAATGGAAGCAAAAGCACAAAAATGGTGGCCTAGGGTCAAAAAACCGCAAATCCCGTGGAATCCCGTGGGTGCAGTGTTTTTGAATGAGGGATGGGAGTTTTGGGTGGAGAGAAACTCACCCTCCCCTCATTTTTATGTTTTCTGGTGCAGGGGTGCTCGCCCAGGCGAGCTAACCCCCCCTTTTTTTCATGAAGAAAGTACGCGCTCTCTATGGATCGACGTTTGCTTACTCGAAACCCCTAGGGTAAGTTAGGCATCCGATCATCATTTTAAATAAACAACAATAATAACAGGTAGGAATTTAAAGGATACTAGGCTGCCTCCTAGTAGCGCTTCTCGATTGTCCGGAGCTGGACGCGGGACAACGATCTGTTGATCATAGGCCTAGCGTCCATTCGTGCCCGTCCCCAAGTACCTGAAAGCAGGAAATGACATTGCGCAGCAAATCGTGGTCACATTACCACTTACCTCGATTCATCCCTGTCTTGGATTTGGCGCGGTATTTGACCATTGCTTAAAACGATCCTGTCCCTGTCACAAGATAACAAATATGCATGTACATGCGTATGCATGAGCATTTTCAAATGCAATAATTCTTTAGCAAAAGCTTGTCGAGTTCAGTTTCAATTAAGCGCTTGGGGCATCCCCATGGACTGAGCGAAAAGGCTCGGGTCATTAAAGACTATGCATCTTTTAAGGCACAAAGTGAGGATCAGAACAACGAACCCCAATCCTACGTTTTTTAAAAGGCTGTGATGAGAAAATTACAGAGGACAAGAATCCCTGGGGGAAACCACAAAAAAATAAAAACATGCAGCGACTTCCTTAATTGCCCCAGATCTTAAGCATAGTATCGCTTGACAACGTCGGAGTTCACGGGTGAAGGTAGTTCCTCGCCATCCATGTTGGCAAGCACGAGGGCCCCTCCGGAGAAAGCCCTTTTTACGACGAAAGGCCCTTCGTAGTTCGGGGCCCACTTTCCCCTATTGTCTTTCAGGGCTTGGGAGACTTTCTTCAATACCAGGTCCCCTTCGCTGAACCTGCGTGAGCGTACCTTCTTGTCAAAAGCGTTCTTTACTCGTTTCTGATATAAACACCCGTGGCTCATGGCGGCCAAACGCTTGCCTTCTATGAGATTAAGCTGATCGAAACGTGCTTGGGCCCACTCCGACTCCTTTAATCTGAACTCCACCAAGATTCTTAATGATGGGACTTCCACCTCAAACGGTAGCACAACCTCCATCCCGTACACCAACGAGAACGGTGTTGCCCTGGTTGACGTGTGCACTGAGGTTCGGTAACCATGTAGCGCAAATGGGAGCATCTTGTGCCAATCCTTGTATGACACAGTCATCTTTTGGATAATCTTTTTAATATTCTTGTTGGCTGCCTCCACTGCTCCGTTCATCTTGGGCCTGTAGGGTGTGGAATTATGGTGTTGGATCTTAAAATCCTCGCACATTTCCCCCATCATCTTGTTATTCAAGTTGGTGCCATTGTCCGTGATAATCTTCCTCGGCAAACCATACCGGTAGATAATCTCCCTCTTGATGAACCTGACCACCACACTCCTCGTGACGCTAGCGTATGAAGTAGCTTCGACCCACATGGTGAAGTAATCGATCGCCACTAGGATGAAACGATGTCCATTCGCAGCTTTGGGCTCTATGGCCCCGATCACATCTATTCCCCACATGGAAAATGGCCATGGTGCGACCAAAACATTCAGAGGCAAGGGTGGAGCGTTGACATTGTCCGCAAACGTCTGGCATTTGTGACACTTCCTCACATGGAGACAACAATCGCTCTCCATGGTGAGCCAAAAGTAGCCCGCCCTTAAGATCTTCCTAGCCATGGCGTGCCCGTTAGCGTGCGTACCGAAAGAGCCCTCATGGACCTCCCCTAACATGCTCTCAGCTTCTTTAGCATTCATGCATCAGAGCAAAACCATGTCATGGTTTCTCTTGTATAGTATGCTTCCGCTCAAGAAGAAACTGGCCGCCAATCTCCTTAACGTCCTCTTGTCGTTGTTGGAAGCCTTCGGTGGGTACTCTTTGCTTTCAACGTATCGCTTGATATCGAAATACCAAGGCTTACCGTCCCGCTCTTCTTCCACCAAACAACAATGTGCGGGTCTGTCGCGACACCTGAACTCCATGTACGGTAGGTCTCTGTGCGGTGTCAGCTGAAACATGGACGCTAAAGTGGCAAGCGCATCCACCATTTGATTTTCCTCTCGGGGAACATGATGGAAGGAGATCTCATCAAAGAACTCAGCCAATTCCCTGATATAGGCCTGGTAGGGTATCAGTTTGTGGTCCCTAGTCTCTCATTCTCCTCTCAGCTGGTGAATCACCAGCGCCGAGTCTCCGTACACCTTGAGTAGCTTGACGTTGAAGTCAATTGCTACCTGGACGCCCAGAGCGCATGCTTCGTATTCAGCCATGTTATTGGTGCAGTCGAACCCCAGCCTGGCCTTGAAAGGTATACATTGATTGTCCAGAGAGACCAATGCTGCCCCAACGCTATGGCCTAGAACGTTTGACGCTCCATCAAACCACACAATCCACTTGTCCCTGTCCTCGTCTAGCTTTTCTTCAAATGAGGCCATGATGTCCTCATCCGGGAACTCGGGATGCATGGGTTGATAATCATTGAGAGGCTGCTGAGCCAAATAGTCTGCCAAGGCGCTTCCCTTTATCGCCTTTTGTGTGACATAGACTATATCGAACTCGGATAGCAAAACCTGCCACCGGGCAATCCGCCTCGTGAGAGTGGGCTTCTCAAAGATGTACTTGACCGGGTCCGTCTTGGATATCAGCCAGGTGGTATGGCTCAGCATGTACTGTCTTAAATGGTGGGACGCCCAGACCAAAGCACAACATGTCCTTTCCAGCAGGGAGTAGTTCATCTCATAGGCCGTGAACTTCTTACTCAAGTAGTAGACGACTCGCTCCCTTTTCCCGGACTCGTCATGTTGCCCCAGCATGCACCCCATTGACTAGTCCAAAATTGTCATGTACAAGATGAGAGGTCTCCCGGGCACCGACGGCATAAGCACAGGAGGGTTCATGAGGCATTGTTTGATCTTTCCAAATGCCTCTTGACAGTCCTCATTCCAGTGGATGGATTGGTTCTTGCGTAAGGGCTTGAACAACGACTCACAGATAGCGGTGAGCTGTGATATGAATCTGGAAATGTATTTCAAACACCCTAGGAAACCTCGGACTTGCTTCTCGGTACATGGTTCTGGCATCTCAAGTATGGCTTTTACCTTTTCGGGGTCCACCTTTATTCCTTTCTGACTTACGATGAAACCCAGTAATTTTCCTGACTTGACCCCAAAGGTGCACTTAGTGGGGTTCAACCTCAATCGATACTTCCTAAGCCCTTCGAACAACTTCCGCAGATTGACAAGGTTTTCCTCCTCAGTTTTAGACTTGGCGATCATGTCGTCTACATAGAATTCGATTTCTCGGTGCATCATGTCGTGGAACAAAGCCACCATAACCCGTTGATAGGTTGCCCCAATGTTTTTGAGGCCAAAGGACATCAATTTATAACAGAACGTTCCCCACAGGGTGACGAAAGTGGTCTTTTCCATATCCTCTGGCGCCATCTTTATCTGATTGTAACTGGAGAACCCGTCCATGAAGGAAAACAAGGCGAAATTGGCCGTATTATCCACGAGGACATCGATATGCGGCAGAGGGAAATTGTCTTTGGGACTGGCTCGATTTAGGTCCCGATAATCCACACACATTCGTACCTTCCCATCCTTCTTAGGGACTGGTACAATGTTGGCGACCCATTCCGGGTACCGAGCAACAGCCAGAAAGCCAGCGTCAAATTGCTTCTTTACTTCTTTTATTTTCAGGGACGTCTCGGGCCTCATCCTCCTCAGTTTTTGCTTTACCGGGGAACACTCAGGATTTAGAGGTAGTGTGTGTTGTACGATGTCAGAACTCAAACTGGGTATATCTTGGTACGACCAGGCAAAGATGTCTTGGTAGTCTTTTAGTAGGGTCATTAATTCTTTACGGACGGGTGCGGTCATACCCATGCCTATTTTTACTTCCTTTTGTCCACTGCCGGTTCCTAAGTCTACGAGTTCTGTCTCTTCTTGATGCGGCCTCATCTCTCGGTCCTCCTGAGCGATTACCCTCTCCAGATACGGGGGAAGCCCTACATCCTCATCCTCTTCATCCTCCGTCCAACTTGCTTCTTGCTCGAAATCGACGGTCGGGTCCCTGGTATTAGTACCTTCGCAGGACTCGTCGTCGGATATTATGCTTGTCGCGTAAACGTCTGGGCGTTCCTCCACCCGCCAATTTCCTAGTTGGAAACCGGGAGGGCATGGCCGTACCAAATCCAATCTCCTCAGGGAGTCATCATCGCATGTCGTGGCGACTTGACCTTCGCATCTTAAACCCGCACTTGTGAAGCTCCTACTGATGTGGCACGGCGGGGGCTCTTTGGCTCGTTGTCCCAACCGCGGGCCCTGGCCTTTATTCTTCCTTTCCGAGATATTTTTCCTTATGCAGCCTGCGTAGGTTTATAGCCTAACCCAAACTTCCCATGGTTTCCTCTGGTGCTTACCAGGCTAGTCCTACCGCCATTGTTCTTGCCCAAACCCATTCCGGGCTCGTAGCCGTGCCCCAGCATCACCCGGGCCACCATCATCGCCGCATCGGACAGGCGGGGCTGCCTAGAGAGGGAATCTACGGAGGCGATGCTTACTGCCTCAAAATATTGGAACGCCGTTTCCAATGACTCCTCCGCGGCTTCCACGTATGGCATGGAGGAAGGACAACTTACCAGGACGTCTTCCTCACCTGATACTATGACCAAATGTCCTTCCACTACAAACTTCAGCTTTTGGTGGAGTGTGGAGGGGACAAATCCCACTGAGTGGATCCATGGACGCCCCAAAAGAAAGCTGTAGGCTAGGTTGATATCCATCCCTTGGAACGTAACCTAGCAGGTATGAGGACCTATCTATACTAGGAGGTCGATCTCTCCCCTTACCTCTCGACGGCTGCCGTCGAAGGCACGGACCACCATGGAACTTGACCTTAGATGGGAAGCGTTAAATGGCAATTTCTCCAAAGTGCTTTTGGGCATCACGTTTAGGCTTGAGCCGTTGTCGATGAGTACTTTGGCCATAACGTGTTCCAGGCATTTGACTGACACATGTAAAGCCCGGTTATGTCCTCTCCCCTCGGTGGGGATTTCCTCTTCAGCGAAGGTGAGGTAGTTGTTGGCTGTGATGTTATTGATGATTCCCCTAAAGCTCTCTACGGAGATGTCTTGGGCTATGTGAGCTTCATTCAAGACTTTTACCAGCAAAGCTCGATGAGGCTCAGAGCTCATGAGCAGTTCCAAAAGGGAGACTCTAGCTGGGGTTTTGTTGAGTTGTTCAATGACTTTGAACTCGCTTTGTTGGATAATGCGGAGGAACTCCCCGGCCTCCTTGAGTGATACCTCTCTCTTGCCACAACCTTCTCTTCCCTCGAAATATCCTCGTCTGGTGCGGGGATCAATTTGACATTTTGTCCTTCCGTCATCCTAGCTTTCCCTTTAGTGTTTGCGGGCTGTATCGGTAGGCTAGGGGGTGCGAACACGCGACCCCTGTGGGTTATGCCGCTCAGCCCGATGATATTGGTCACTTTGGCCGATAGTGAGCTGATATCAGTAGCTTTTTCCTTCCTACTGCCTGGAGGTGCATACCTCCACAGAACTGCATGGCTGTTCTCATAAGGAAATGGAATAGATCTACCGCCCGACACTGCCGAGGGGTGTTGAGGTCTTTGGGGAGCCGTGTTCCTGGTGAAGTGTATTACCAAGGGTTTAGGCTTTTTAGGTCCTTCTTCATCTGCCGACTACATGTATACATGTTGTTCCTCCTTCTTCTCACTGCTGACCTCAAGCCGAACTTGGTCTATCATCCGTTGTAATAGATCTCTTACTGCCGTACATGTTTCCATGGCATGGAGTACGCCTGGATGCATAAAGCAAGAGTCTTCTTTGCGCCCGCCGTAGGGAATCATGCCCACCTTTTGCAAGGCCTTGTAGATAAACCTTTTGGGGGTCTTTATGTCCTCCAAAAGCTTGGGCCCGTGTGACCTATTCACCTCGATGGCATTAACCGCTCCCCCTCCATGATTGGCAAATGGGTTTGTTTTTATGTTGGGACCATCCTCTTGAAAAGTCAACCACCCGGCCTCTATCAAGCTTTGGACCTTGCTTTTCAAGGCCAACCACTGTTCGATCGAGTGCCCCGGGGTCCCCCCATGGTATGCGCAGGTCGCACTAGGGTTATACCACTTTGGAAATGGAGACTGGAAGATCTTTCCTGGGACCACCACGGCCAATTGGTTGGCGATGAGAGATGGCAAGAGTTCCCCATATGTCATGGGGATCGGGGCAAAGATCTGTGTCTGCCTTGGCGAAAAGTTCCTTGTCGTGTTTGCGCCAAAGTGAGCGTTGTTGGCCGGGTGAGGCCGAGTCAGAGCTGGGGTCCGGAGAGCTCCCCCCTGTGGGGGTGTGGGCGCCCTTGGTTGGGTGAGTGCCATATCGGAAGAGACCTCAGCGCGAGCCGAAAAACTCGGGTGATGTTGCGCGTATTGGTGGGTACCGTGGGGGGTTTGTGGTGGCTTAGGCCATGCAGGCGTTGAAGTGACGGTATGGGCATCTCCCTCTTTCTTTTTTGCCCCAGCTATTCCGGTCCTCCCACTGCTGGCACCTATCGGGGAGATGTAATCAAACTTTCCCCTCTTCAAACCCACCTCCTACTGCTGGCATGTAGCCCACTAATTTCTCATAGTAAAATACAGGCAAGGTATCCACCATCATAGTAACCATTTCCCTCTCGACCATGGGAGGGGCTACTTGCGCTGCCAGGTCCCTCCAACGCTGAGCGTATTCTTTAAAGGACCCGCTTTCCCGTTTAATCTTGTTTCGCAACTGAGTCCGGTCGGGAGCCATGTCAGAGTTGTACTGATACTGCCTAAGGAAAACGGTAATCAGATCCTTCCAGGTGCGGATGCAGGAAGCTTCTAGATTAGTGTACCAGATGAGTGCTGCCCCGGCCAAGCTATCTTGAAAGAAATGCATCAATAACTTCTCGTCCCTGGAATACGCACCCATCTTGCGACAATACATTTTTAGGTGATTCTTAGGACAAGTCGTCCCTTTGTACCTATCGAAGTTAGGTACTTTGAACTTCGGAGGGATGACGACGTCCGGTACTAGGCATAGGTCGGTCATGTCTGTGAACGGATAATCACCGAACCCTTTAATAACCCTCAATCTTTCTTCAATGAGATCGAGTTTCCCCTTTCCTTCCGCTGCCCAGGGTGGCCCTCCCGCGGACAGACACATTGGCTGTGTTGGGTGGTTTCGAGGTTCTCCCGTGATGCTGGGTTGAGGTAGTGCGTTGGGCGCCGGTCCCTCGGTGGGAAACAGGGAGTATGAGTCGATGTCTCCCTGAGCATGCTCTCGATGATCCTCGTGGACCTCGTCAGGATGTCGAGGAGGCTCCCCTTCGAGTATGAGGGGAGGAACGTGACCCGTGTCGTCACGTATGACTGGTGGTATATAATTAGGTGGTAAACCCGGTGTGCTTCTCTCTCGCCCCACCGTGTTTGGAATAGGGTGGTGCACGAAAGTTGGGAGAGTCGGGTCTGCTTCGGCAGCCGAACTAACAGCGGCGACGGTGGCTGCGTTACTCTCCATTAGTTGTTTCATTCCCAGCATGGCATCCATCATGGAAGCCATTTGTTCTTTCAAAGCCGACATGTCAGCTTTCATCTGTTCCTGTACTTCCTCTAGGTCACTCATCGTCCTAGATTTGGATCTAGTGCAATAGGGATACCTTGGGGCACACTTAGTTATGGCGTCTTTCCTAAAAAGACCAAATGTGAGGAGTACGTAATGAGAAATGAATGTATGCTAGAGATAGAATGTGGGAGTGATCTGATTCGCATTGTTTTTTTTTGGAGTAAAATCACGGGATAAACTTATTTTATTCAGAAAGTTATAACTAGTCAAAATCTCAATGACAATATAAACTCCTTAACGACTCCTAATTATATGGGCCATCAAGTCTATCATGTGCTAACAATAGCGGAGGAGCCCGTGGATCTCCTCGGGGGCGGAGTAGGTGTCTGCCATAGCTTTGGCGTTTGCCAACAATCGGGGAAGCTCTTGACTCCCGTTCAAAGTAAGAGCAAACTGGTCCATCCACATCGTTGCTTCTTGATGCAACGAGTCAATCACCCTTCCTCTAGCCTCCTTTTCCGTGTACACTTGGGCGTATTCGTCCGCTACTTTGTGCTCGTGGGCCGTGGCTAGATTTAATTCTTCTTGGTACTTGCTGATGATGGCTAACATGTTGGTTTCGGTCTCGCTTAACCGCTGAGACAAGCTCCTCTTGGACCTTAGGCAGACCCTCAATTCATCCTTCAAGATCAAACTGTCTACTCACGATTGGTCCCTTTCCTCTCCTCGGAGCTTAAGCTCGCTGTTACTGCCCCACAGAGTCCCTCGGAATTTGTTCCGGCCATATTCTTCCCTACGGGCCCTCTTGGTCTCTTGCTCCAAGGCCTTGGCAGTGGCTATATTAATGCCTCTCAGTTCGACATTCTCCTTTTGGATCCTAACAGTTGTTGACTTGAACTTTTCTTTGACTGTTTGGGCTTTCTCAAGTTCTGTCTTGAGGGCCTGTACCTCTTCGTCTTCTTCCGGAGTTTCAACTTCCACCCCTTAGTGGTCCTCAAACTCGGGAGCCAATCCAGATCTTGTTCGTAGGCTTTCAACCACCTGCGGTAACCGCCGATGGGCCCGTTGCTACTTCCCCTAAGTTCCTTGTCCTTTCTTTGCGACATTTCCCATGCCTTGTGGACCCTCTGAAACACCCCCGCGTTGGTGCTATTGAAACCTCGTATAATAAAAGGTATGAGGCCTTCCTCTGATGGTGCCCCTCTCATAGGGTAACCAAGTTGTCTTATAGCAAGGACACGATTGTAATTGATGCAACCCCTCATCCCCATCAAGGGAACATTTGGAAATTTCCCACACGAAATAAGAATCCCGGTTCTTCCTTCCTTCCATCGGGGGAACCAATTGACAGACGCTTCTTCTTTGCTTGCTAAGAGTCGGTCCCAATTTGCCTCTTTTTTCTCGATGCATGAGCGGTGGCCTTCTAGCGGGCAAACGTGTCTCATCTCTTGGCGAAAGAAGTGTGAAACCAACCATACGTAGAGAGTCGGCGTACAACAAACGATCCTTGCATTGTTCTTCTCACATCTTCGGTCGAATGTGTCATATAGATCGGCTAAGATAGCGACATCCGAGCTTTCCTTGCAATCGTAAAAGGTGAGAAAAGCATCAATCGCTGCTCGGTCCACCAACCCATCCACATTTGGAAAGAGGACCACCCCGAAGATCAAAAGTGCCAGGATGTCCATGAACGGGGCCCATTCGCCTTGACTTGCCAAGACTCTCGCCTTTGCTTCCAAGCATTTCCTTGGTACCCCAACCACCCCATTTTCGACTTGCTTCCCGCGGTCTAATTCCTGTGTCGAGATTTGGACTATTTTAGAAATTCTAGCTAAGGAGGGATATAATCCCGAGAAGAGGTATGGTTTCCTTCCTCCCAGAGGGCATCCCAGGATCTCTTCAAACTCCTCCACCGTGGGTGTTAACTGGAAGTCCCCAAAGGTGAAGCACCTCAAGGGCTGGTCATAATATTGGGCGAGGGAGGCAATGGCCTCCGTGGAGACCTCTGCTATGGTTAGGTCCCAGATCTTACCGTAAGCTTTGCGAAAGGCTTATCGCTGGAGCTGACCCATCAACTGTCCTAACTCTTTTAGACTGGCGACTCCTAGGCTCTTAATCTTGACTTGATAGAACCTCTTTTTAAACAAAGGCGCCTGACTCAATCCCATGTTTTACTAAAGTGGAATAAAAACCAGTGCGAATCAAGACTCCGACATCTATCATAGGTGAAATGGATGAATGCATGAAGAAATGTGTATGGCACAGATGCATTTTACGGATACGAGAGCCCGAGAGATTATCTCTTTCTTAAATACAACATTCGGGCAGCATAGCGCCCAATGCATGCATTTAAGAAGGTGACACGGACCTTCCGTCTTCTCGTGACAAAGTGAGGGGATCAAGACGCAACCCGTGCATGATGACATGATGCAGATGCGAAAAAGTAAGGGTAACAAGGAGATGCACACAACATGGCAATATCCTCAAATAATCACACAGTGAAGGCATACATGACATTTAGGTTATATGCATGGCAGTGTTTAAAAGGCACGCAGCGTGTTCACTTCGTGCCCCTATTTTAGGGACCTAAATGGGAGGAACTAAAAGGCTTTTAGTGATAATCCCCAAGGTGGTCATATCTCTCTTGATGGTTTCCAGAGGTATCATCCCCTTCAACAACATATTGCGGCAGTAGGGACTACCAGCAACAATATGTTATCAAAGAGGAAAACTCTAGATGAGGGTTCACTGTTATCAAGCAAGTCAGAGACCCAGCATGACCACAGATTCACCTCCACTCCTTATGTTCCCATGGACCTGGATATAGGGCCCCCCTTTTCAACTCACCGTGTGTACAAAAAGGTGTTGGTGTTTGTGTGCATCAAATGAATAAATATCTATCTCATGCATACATTAAAAAGCACACTAAAAGCATAAAAAATTTATATACAAGGACATAAGAAAAAATAAAGGAAAACGAACAAAGGAGAAGTCATGGTAAGGAATGCACACTGAGTGATTGGCCTAACTCTCTAAAAACAGTCCTCAGTGGAGTCGCCAACTGTCGCCACCAACGTTTATTCAAGGAAAACATCGGAAAATGCTGAAAGTGGGTGCGTCTTCCATGGGAGGAAAATGCCCGGAATCGCCACCAACGTTTATTCAAGGAAAACATCGGAAAAACCGGAAAAGGTGTGGTCTACGAACTTTAATCGTGAAAGGTTCGGGAGTTGTTTTTACGCACGGGGAAGGTATTAGCACCCCACACGTCTGTCACAAGGGACGAGAGCCTTTAATCAAGTGTGCAAATATGATTTCAAAATGTTTCATTTTCCTTTTTATTATGTTTTTATGTCTTTTTATGCCTTTTTTGTATTTTTATCTCTTTGTGGTCGACAAGGGTGTTTCCCTTGCTCCTACGTATTCCTCAATTGCGATGAGGAAATCAGACCTACGTAGTTCTTCGAGAACTAAACATTGGTTAAGTTGTTTTGATCTTTTTTAGCAATATATATTTTAACCGAACAAAAGGTCATTTAAGGCGTTGAACCATTAAACAATCTTTTGATTTTTGAAAGGAGAGAAACGTTAAGGCGTTGGACCATTAACGATCTCTTTGGTTTTTGACTAAAGCGGCAAAGTTACATATTGATTTTATGATTTTTAATGGTCCATGTTAACCAATTAAAGAAAAGAGGACCGTTTAAGGCGTTGGACCTTTAACGGTTTTTTAGTGATTTTTGCGGACAAAGCTTAATTTGTGAGTTGATTTTAGCTTTAGTTTCACTTTGGTTATTAGTCAATTCATTCAAGGAAACTTTCAAAGAAAAACGTCCGATTGGTTTTTTTGATTATTTTATTATTATTTTACCTTTTCTCGGTTTAAACGTGGCTACTGCGTGAACGATCAGTTGGATTTTATTTCAACAGTGATTAAACGATATTACAACTCAAATGATCGGTTGAAATTCATTTTATTATTTATTAGGTGAGAAAACGACTTAAATAAATGGTTAAAACACGTCAAAAAGGGGGTACGGAAAACAAACGAAATAAAAATAAAAGTACGCGAAACAAGTGGGGACCACTGAGGGTGCATAGAATGAATTGAAAGATTCGATTTCGAGAACTTATTGGTTGAAGACTGAAGAACGACGAAGAACGATGAAGAACGGTGAAGAATCTTCACGAAATTGCTCACAGAAACGTCTCGGAAGCGTTAAGGAAGCGCCTCGGCTTGGATTTTTTCACGAAAACAATTTTCTTCACTAATTTTAAGAGAATCCCAAATACCAGAAGGGTTGAACATTTTTGCTCTGCCCTCTTTCCCCTATTTATAGGAGAAAAGAGGCAGGTGGTTGTCGCCCAGCTCGCTTGGGCGAGCTAGGTTGCTTCCACCAGAAGGCACCGCCTTTTGAACCCCCTAGAAGGCCCAAGTGGGCCTGGTTGCTATTTGCACCCTTGTTTTACTAAATACACCCCTTTTGTGTTTTTTGCTGATTCCTTTCCGAAACGTTACATAACTTTATGGATTACGCAACGACACCCATTTTCTTTCTGGAATGTTGCGAAACTTTATGGATTACACAACAATGCCCTTTTTTACTTTCAGAATGTTGCGGAACTTTACGGATTGCGCAACAATGCTTCCTTTCGACTTCCAGAATGTTGCGAAAATTCACGTATTACCTAACGATGGGTGTTAGGTACCTCGAGGCGGTCAAGCGAAGGTTGCATGCCACCAAACAATGGTCCCCGGACGAAATTAGGGTGTGACACATATCTACTGCATTATACGCTTCTAAAAGGGAAGATTTTTGGTTTGTACATGTAAGCTTGAAGAACTGGCTGTGGAATTAGAACCCTTCATCGTGATTTTCTAAAAGGGAAGATTCTAAGGAGTGAAGACTCTGAGGTTGAAATGAGTGATGAACTCTGTGAGAGTGAATTAAGTGAATGAGATTTTGATGTAGAATTGTGTTTAGTATGATACAATCATACAAGCATAAGGATAATTCGCTCTAAAGAAAAATTGTTTCCTCCCCAGGTCAGTAACTCTGTTCCTAACTAGCTTCATGGCACAGTTTGTTAGATTTGTCTTGCGCTTAACAGTGGAACATTCATCTAGTTTGTTATACTCATCTAGTTTGTTATATATACTTTCTTTTTAACTATTATTATAGGGTATAGTGGATTCATGGATTGCTAATTATTATAACCATACAAAATTGAGTTGTGAACTCATGGTTTCTAGAGGACCTGTTTCTTGTATATATGAACTTAAAGTGAAGTTGTGGAGTGGAAATTCCATTTTGCTTTTGAACAATAGAGATGGGAAGGATTGATCGTGATAGAATAAAGCAAACTAATAGTGTAACAAATTTGATTTCTATTAGAACTTGTGATATTTGGATTGTGTTTTTGAACAACATGATTAAGACTTCAGAAATATTTTGAGATCGATGGATTCAAGTTGATGGTTGTTTTTTCCATCTAAAGGTTATGTTTTAAGGTTCATGATGGTTCTATATGTTAGAATGCCATTAGCGAATGATTTAACAGCTTATGTACATAGAGCTTATCTATTTACACTATTGGATGAACAGATCTTTTGGCTTTCATGATTCCATACTTCTTAATTGGTTTTCCAAACATGCTATAAGTATATGAATGGACACTGCGGGAGGCATTGCCCCTGGTTTAAGATTTCCTTTAGGGTGAATAGACCTAATATATTTTGATGAGTTGAGAATACTTTCATGCTTGGACTTGCATAGTTTTTCACGTATAGACCATTAATTAAATCACAGTTGCAGATCATTTTTGCGAATTATGAACAAGATTTGAAAAATGGAAGATTTTAATTTTATGATATGAATTGTTGTGACTGAGTTTAGTTTTTTCAATTAACTTATCCTTATGTTATGCTAGTTTCTGAAAATGTTCGTGCAGTCAATTGTTTCTCCCTCCAGTTTATTTTATTTATTATGTCCTCATTGAATGTCTATGACAAGTCATATTATTCTTTCCTCCAAATTCATAGGTTGCTAAGTAGCAGGTTCTTGAGATTTGCAAACTTTCGAGTTGTATTTCTTTTTGGTAGGGAGGGTTTCATTGTCAATGAGAAGAAGAGTATAGGGAATATAAATTGTTAGGAAATACCAAAACAATTTTTCCTGTAATTAAAATGGACAATAAGAGAAATAAAGAAAGTAAGAGTAGAAGAATGAAACTAAGTATTTTAAATGTGAAAACCCCCCACTCAAAGTAAAAGGGAAAAATTAATGGACTTAATCCAAAATATATGTCTTCACTACTAAAATTTGGATTAAGACTTATTAGAATAAGTTTCTTCCTAAACACTTATAAAAGAAAAAAGTAATTAGAAAGAAACACAAAATAAGCTTCTTCTATAAACTAAAAATAACTTATGCATAAGTTAAAATCTTTTTGAATAAACTAAATTTATTTAGTAATTCATTCAAGAATTGTCAAGCATCTCTTTGGCAAATTCAGAAGTGAAAAACTGATTTATTATAATGAAAATGTATGTTACATGTTAAAAGTGATATAACTTTGTTGTGAGAAATTTAATCAATATTCCTTTCACAGTGTTCAATCTTAACTCAGAATTAATTTACCTTAATTTGACTCAATCAGTTTCAGATTCTCAACGGAAATATATTAATAGCTTGGTTGAATTGAATGAGCCTTGTCTTGTTTTCGTATGTTTGTTTCAACTAAGTGTTTGGTTTGATGTTATTACATGCTACAATGTGTTCAAACATAAAAGTTATAGAAAGCTTAAAGTATGGGACAAACAATTAATGTTTTGAGAGAAAACAAACACACTAAAAGACCAATTTAGATACTTGTCAAAAAGTACTCAAAGGAAAATAAAATAAAAATCGAATTTTTTTAATAAGAAACAATAAACTTATTCACCTTTACTTTTAAAGATTTTAGATAATAAGTACTTCTACTTTTGAAGAAATTAGATTAACACCATTACTTTTGAGGAAGTTATATAAAATAACTTCTAAAACTATGAGGTGAATAAGTGATGATTCCAATTTATATAGAAGTTATTCATTTTTCCTTTCTATTTTTTTTATTAAGTATTTTTTAAAAATTTACCAAAACTAAACCTATATATGCACTTCTTACCGAGGACCTTGTAGCTCAATTAGCACTGATCTACCTAGCTTGTCTTTCCATCTCCCTTACCAGGTACACTTCCTAAAAAACAGTAATTAAAAATCACTTTCAAATATTCTCCGTACAGTTGCTTATCTCCTTTACCACTTACCAGTTACACTTCCTAAAAATAATAATTAAAATTCACTTTCAAATACCTTCCATACAGTTGCTTCTATGCATAATTGTCCTTGAAACATTTAATAATCTATTCTGAGTTTTACTTTTCATTGTTCTTTTGCCACTATTTAGTAAACCAAACTTTTTTGCATCAGCACTTGATATATTGGATGTTCCTATCATACAACTCCTTTGTGTACCATATACTACACACAGAGTTTTGTTTTTGTTTTTGTTTTTTTTTTTATAAATTAGATTTGGATTGGTGTATCAATCCAATTGGACCATTTCTTCTCTCTAGCTGACATCTATGTATAAGAGTTAGAGTACCCATGTACTATTTTAATATTCATCATTTGCTTATATAAAAAAATGTTCGTAAATTAGAATTTGAGTGTAGAGTGTACTTTAAAAGGTAAAGTACTATTGATTGAGAATTTACTTTTGCGGATAAAAAAATAACAAATGTTATAATTTTTTTTACTGAAAACAAATGCAATTTGATCGTGAAGTTGTGTAGTGGAAATTCCATTTTGCTTTTGGACATGCTTTTCTAAAAAAAAAAGTGTAACAAAGCAAACTAATGCATTTTTTTTCTTAGCTTGGACAGGTTGATTTGGATTCTAGCAGGTGATATTAACTTGGCTTCAAATAGGAATTATGAAAGTGGGTATATATTCTTTATTAAGGTTAATATATTGTATAAAATGACAAATTGGCTTGATATGATTCTTAATGAATTAAGGCTAATGTTCCCGATGGAATTCATAAACATCAGCGCATCTATTAATTGATTATCATCTAGATTTTTGCATCGTAATCACCACATTCGCTGTTGCACACTGTTCTGGTCATCATCACAGGTACCACACTTTTTCATAAACTTTTTATGCTTAATTTTGCTACGATTGTTTTTGTATGTTATTAATGAATTTTTCTTTAATTAGATACAAGTTTTGTTCAAAAAGAGTGAATCTTAGATTCTTGTTTGAGATTGAATACAATGATTTATGTGGACAGTTTGCATTAATCATTGTATTGAATCTTGAATTGTCCGTTTGGACAGTTTGGGGAGACTCATATTTTTATGGTAGACCCATGCTTTAAGGTTAACATTATTTTGTTTAATTTGATGAAATTTTGGTACAATGCATTTCTAGTTGTTCTCTGAGTGCATACTTGATTATCGGGGAATTAATGTCACCAGTTTCATGTCGTGTACTTGGAGACCAATGCGAAATGCTGCCGAAATTTCATCAAATTTAACAAAATAAGATTAACCTTGACGCATGAATCTACCATAAAAAAGTGTCTTCTTGAATGAGATAGGGCCACACCTTAAATGAAAAAGTGAGATGTCATGAATTGAATGAGTTTCAGAGTATGACAGAGTTATTATTTAGATGGATCGAAGTTGGATGAATGAAAGTCGCTTGAGCCCTGCGTATGAAGAAGGTGTGGAACAGTTCCTACAATTTGCTTCAAAAAGAAGTCGACCGAATGAAACCGACAAGTTTTTTTGCCCGTGCATAAATTGTTTGAATGGGAGACGACAAAAGGTCGATGACATATGGGAGCATCTATTAGGTGATGGAATTAAAAGGAATTATACAACGTGGATATGGCATGGTGAATTGACAGACATGTAGAGTGGGTCCCGATCTGAAGCGTTTGATGTATAAATGGGAGATCGCTTGGAGGATATGATTCGTGACCTTGGACAAGAGTCTTTTTAGCAAGCACATGCCCCTATGTATGATACATTGCAAAATGATTCAAAGAAACCTTTGTATCCGGGGTGCAAGAATTTGTTAACGCTGTTGTCGGCGGTGTTAAGTCTGGTTAATGTCAACGCCAGATATGGATGGAGTGACAAAAGTTTTAGTTCGTTGCTTCAAGTAGTACACAATATGCTTCAAGAGGAAAACACATTGCCTAAAACTTACTATCATGCAAAGAAAATATTGTGTCCGATGGGTATGAAGTATCAGAAGATTCATGCTTGCCTGAATGACTGCATATTGTACAGACATCAATTTCAAGAAATGTCGAAATGGCCTAGGTGTGGGGTATCACGGTACAAAGTCAAGGATGATGAGGAGTGTTGTAGTGATGAAAACTCAAACAAGGGCCCCCCAGCGAAGGTGTTGTGGTATCTTTCGATCATTCCAAGGTTTAAGTGTATTTTTGCTAATGGAGATGACGCAAAAGACCTTACATGGCATGCAAATGGGATAAACTGCGATGGAATGCTTCGTCATCCGACTGATTCCTCACAGTGGAAGAAGATAGATCGTTTGTATCCGGATTTTGGCAAAGAGGCAAGAAATCTTAGGCTTGGACTAGCCACTGATGGAATGAATCCATATGGTAGTTTAAGCACTCAACACAGTTCGTGGCTAGTTCTACTAGTAATTTACAATTTGCCTCATCGGTTGTGCATGAAGCGAAAATACATGATGTTGTCTATGATGATATTGGGCCCAAGACAGCCATGAAATCACATTGGTGTTTATCTAAGTTCCTTGATTGAAGACTTGACAAAGTTGTGGGACAAGGGGGTTGTAGTGTTTGATGGGTTTCAAAATGAGACTTTTCAAATGCGTGCAATACTTTTTTGTACCATTAATGACTTTCCAACATATGGGAATTTGAGCGGTTACAGTGTTAAGGGTCATTGTGCATGCCCCATCTGTGAAGAAGACACAAGCTACATACAATTGAAACATGGTAGAAAAATAGTGTACACTAGGCATTGGCGTTTTCTAAAACCTCATCACCCTTATTGCGGATTGAAAATAGCATTTAATGGAAGTCAAGAGCATGAAAATGCACTAGTACCGTTGACTGGTGAGCAGGTGTTCCAGCGGGTTCAACACATGAATACAATATATGAAAAGATCCAAAAGATGGACAAAAGTAAGGCTTGCATATGGAAGAAAAGGTCGATTTTGTTTGATCTTCCATACTGGGCTGATCTAGATGTTAGACATTGTATTGATGTTATGCATGTGGAGAAAAATGTATGCGATAGTGTCATTGGAACGCTCCTTAACATTCAAGGCAAGACGAAAGATGGTTTGAATACTCGTCAAGATCTAGTTGAGATGGGTATACTAGCATCGTTACATCCAAGGTCTGATGGTAAAAAAATATACTTGCCTCCAGCTTGTCATACTTTGTCCATAAAGGAGAAGATCAGTTTTTATCAATGCCTACGCTGGGTAAAAGTCCCACAAGGATACTCTTCAAATATTAAAAGCCTTGTGCATTTGAAGGATCTTAAGTTGTAGGCTTAAAGTCTCATAATTGTCACGTCTTGATGCAACAATTGTTATCCGTGGCCATACGAGACATTTTGCCTAACAAAGTCAGGCTTGCAATAACTCGACTGTGCTTTTTCTTCAATGCCATATGTAGCAAAGTCCTTGATCTTGTAAAGTTAGACGAGCTGGAAAATGAGGCTGCTATTATATTGTGTGAGTTAGAGATGTATTTTTCGCCTGCTTTCTTTGACATCATGGTTCACTTAATTGTTCATCTGGTCAGAGAAATCAAATGTTGTGGTCCTGTTTATTTGCGGTGGTTGTACCCGGTTGAGCGATACATGAAGATCTTAAAAGTGTATACCAAGAATCTACACCGTCTGGAAGCATCTATTGTTGAAAGGTATATTGCAGAAGAAGCCATTGAATTTTGTTCAGAGTATATTGAAAAAGCTAAACCTGTTGGTCTTCCCGAGTCCTGGCATGACGAAAGAGTGAGAGGTAAGGGTTCAAGAGGATTGCATGTCATCACTCCAAGTGTAGAAGATTTCCAATAAGCTCATTTGTATGTGTTGAATAATAATAATGAAGTTTTGTCATACATAGTTCGTCATGAAGGTTTAGTCAAACAAAGTAATCCAAAAATGTTGAAGAACTGGGTGTTGAAAAAGCATAACAAGACTTTCCTAGATTGGTTTAAAGACACAATCTTGGTCGATGATAATGATTCTAAAACATTGAGAAAGCTAACAGATGGGCCTAAAAGAAATGTTATAACTTGGCAAGGATATGATATAAACAAGTATTCCTTCTATACTGTTAGTGCTTAGCTTTACTGAGTTTTAAAAGATTGGCTAAAATTTTGTTAAAACATAAGCACTTAGACAATGAAGGAAAGCTGGAGTTGCTGCACATGATGTCCAACGTTATGTCAAGGAATCAGATCGGGCTGCACAATGCACAAGGCAAGATAAAATGTCAAATGAAGAATTGAAGCTGCAGAATCCACGATGTCGGATACAATGTCCAGGACATCCTGCCCGAAAATACTGGACACATAAATCTGTTATATCTTTAACAGATTAATGTGCAGTTAGCAACAGATTTAGGCGATCTATCTTTAGGAACGAATTAAAAGATAATTAAAGTTCGAATTACAAACTTGAATAGTTCGTTCAGGGATTAAAGATTAAAGATAAAAACTGAAAGACCAAACTTTATCTTTTAGATCTTTAAGTGCAGATTTTCAGGAGAATGATAGATCTTATCCAGCGCAAGTTGTTGCAGCCCAGATACGCACACTGCTATATAAACATGAAGGCTGCACGAGTTTTCTACCAAGTCCGAGATTGAAGAGTTATTTTGTGAGTTTTGGGACTTGAGTGTTTTGTGAGCCACCTTGATGTTACCCTAACATCAAGTGTTGGACCTGAGTGTGTAGAGTTGATCTCTTTTGTTCAGAGAGCAATCTCTGGTGTGTCTTTGATTTATTTGTAAACACGGGAGAGTGATTGAGAGGGAGTGAGAGGGGTTCTCATATCTAAGAGTGGCTCTTAGGTAGAGGTTGCATGGGTAGTGGTTAGGTGAGAAGGTTGTAAACAGTGGCTGTTAGATCTTCGAACTAACACTATTTTAGTGGATTTCCTCCCTGGCTTGGTAGCCCCCAGATGTAGGTGACGTTGCACCGAACTGGGTTAACAATTCTCTTGTGTTATCTACTTGTTTAATCTGTTCATACTGTCAAATATAATCTGCATGTTCTGAAGCGTGATGTCGTGACATCCGGTACGACATCTGTCATTGGTATCAGAATATCAATTGGTATCAGAGCGGGCACTCGAAATCACTGAGTGAGATCTAGGGAGATAAATTCTGATGAACATGGAGAAAGAAGGAGGACCAGTGAACAGACCACCAATTCTGGATGGAACCAACTATGAATACTGGAAAGCAAGGATGATGGCCTTCCTCAAATCACTGGATAGCAGAACCTGGAAAGCTGTCATCAAAGGCTGGGAACATCCCAAGATGCTGGACACAGAAGGAAAGCCCACTGATGAATTGAAGCCAGAAGAAGACTGGACAAAAGAAGAAGACGAATTGGCACTTGGAAACTCCAAAGCCTTAAATGCTCTATTCAATGGAGTTGACAAGAATATCTTCAGACTGATCAACACATGCACAGTGGCCAAGGATGCATGGGAGATCCTGAAAACCACTCATGAAGGAACCTCCAAAGTGAAGATGTCCAGATTGCAACTATTGGCTACAAAATTCGAAAATCTGAAGATGAAGGAGGAAGAGTGTATTCATGACTTTCACATGAACATTCTTGAAATTGCCAATGCTTGCACTGCCTTGGGAGAAAGGATGACAGATGAAAAGCTGGTGAGAAAGATCCTCAGATCTTTGCCTAAGAGATTTGACATGAAAGTCACTGCAATAGAGGAGGCCCAAGACATTTGCAACATGAGAGTAGATGAACTCATTGGTTCCCTTCAAACCTTTGAGCTAGGACTCTCGGATAGGACTGAAAAGAAGAGCAAGAACCTGGCGTTCGTGTCCAATGATGAAGGAGAAGAAGATGAGTATGACCTGGATACTGATGAAGGTCTGACTAACGCAGTTGTGCTCCTTGGAAAACAGTTCAACAAAGTGCTGAACAGAATGGACAGGAGGCAGAAACCACATGTCCGGAACATCCCTTTCGACATCAGGAAAGGTAGTGAATACCACAAAAAGTCAGATGAAAAGCCCAGTCACAGCAAAGGAATTCAATGCCATGGGTGTGAAGGCTATGGGCACATCAAAGCTGAATGTCCCATCCATCTCAAGAAGCAGAGGAAAGGACTTTCTGTATGTCGGTCTGATGATACAGAGAGTGAACAAGAAAGCGATTCTGACAGAGATGTGAATGCACTCACTAGGAGATTTGAATCTGATGAAGAGTCAAGTGATATTGAAATCACTTTTGATGAGCTTGCTATATCCTATAGAAAACTATGCATCAAAAGTGAGAAGATTCTTCAGCAAGAAGCACAACTGAAGAAGGTCATTGCAAATCTGGAGGCTGAGAAGGAGGCACATGAAGAGGAGATCTCTGAGCTTAAAGGAGAAGTTGGTTTTCTGAACTCTAAACTGGAAAACATGACAAAATCAATAAAGATGCTGAATAAAGGCTCAGATATGCTTGATGAGGTGCTACAGCTTGGGAAGAATGTTGGAAACCAGAGAGGACTTGGGTTTAATCATAAATCTGCTGGCAGAATAACCATGACGGAATTTGTTCCTGCCAAAAACAGCACTGGAGCCACGATGTCACAACATCGGTCTCGACATCATGGAACGCAGCAGAAAAAGAGCAAAAGAAAGAAGTGGAGGTGTCACTACTGTGGCAAGTATGGTCACATAAAGCCCTTTTGCTATCATCTACATGGCCATCCACATCATGGAACTCAAAGTAGCAACAGCGGAAGGAAGATGATGTGGGTTCCAAAACACAAGATTGTTAGTCTTGTTGTTCATACTTCACTTAGAGCATCAGCTAAGGAAGATTGGTACCTAGACAGCGGCTGTTCCAGACACATGACAGGAGTTAAAGAATTCCTGGTGAACATTGAACCTTGCTCCACTAGCTATGTGACATTTGGAGATGGCTCTAAAGGAAAGATCACTGGAATGGGAAAGCTAGTCCATGATGGACTTCCTAGTCTGAACAAAGTACTGCTGGTGAAGGGACTGACTGCGAACTTGATCAGCATCAGTCAGTTGTGTGATGAAGGATTCAATGTAAACTTCACAAAGTCAGAATGCTTGGTGACAAATGAGAAGAGTGAAGTTCTAATGAAGGGCAGCAGATCAAAGGACAACTGTTACCTATGGACACCTCAAGAAACCAGTTACTCCTCCACATGTCTATTCTCCAAAGAAGATGAAGTCAAAATATGGCATCAAAGATTTGGACATCTGCACTTAAGAGGCATGAAGAAAATCATTGACAAAGGTGCTGTTAGAGGCATTCCCAATCTGAAAATAGAAGAAGGCAGAATCTGTGGTGAATGTCAGATTGGAAAGCAAGTCAAGATGTCCCACCAGAAGCTTCAACATCAGACCACTTCCAGGGTGCTGGAACTACTTCACATGGACTTGATGGGGCCTATGCAAGTTGAAAGCCTTGGAGGAAAAAGGTATGCCTATGTTGTTGTGGATGATTTCTCCAGATTTACCTGGGTCAACTTTATCAGAGAGAAATCAGACACCTTTGAAGTATTCAAGGAGTTGAGTCTAAGACTTCAAAGAGAAAAAGACTGTGTCATCGAGAGAATCAGGAGTGACCATGGCAGAGAGTTTGAAAACAGCAAGTTTACTGAATTCTGCACATCTGAAGGCATCACTCATGAGTTCTCTGCAGCCATTACACCACAACAAAATGGCATAGTTGAAAGGAAAAACAGGACTTTGCAAGAAGCTGCTAGGGTCATGCTTCATGCCAAAGAACTTCCCTATAATCTCTGGGCTGAAGCCATGAACACAGCATGCTACATCCACAACAGAGTCACACTTAGAAGAGGGACTCCAACCACACTGTATGAAATCTGGAAAGGGAGGAAGCCAACTGTCAAGCACTTCCACATCTTTGGAAGTCCATGTTACATTTTGGCAGATAGAGAGCAAAGGAGAAAGATGGATCCCAAGAGTGATGCAGGAATATTCTTGGGATACTCTACAAACAGCAGAGCATATAGAGTATTCAATTCCAGAACCAGAACTGTGATGGAATCCATCAATGTGGTTGTTGATGATCTAACTCCAGCAAGAAAGAAGGATGTCGAAGAAGATGTCAGAACATCGGGAGACAATGTAGCAGATACAGCTAAAAGTGCAGAAAATGCAGAAAACTCTGATTCTGCTACAGATGAACCAAACATCAATCAACCTGACAAGAGTCCCTCCATTAGAATCCAGAAGATGCACCCCAAGGAGCTGATTATAGGAGATCCAAACAGAGGAGTCACTACAAGATCAAGGGAGATTGAGATTGTCTCCAATTCATGTTTTGTCTCCAAAATTGAGCCCAAGAATGTGAAAGAGGCACTGACTGATGAGTTCTGGATCAATGCTATGCAAGAAGAATTGGAGCAATTCAAAAGGAATGAAGTTTGGGAGCTAGTTCCTAGACCCGAGGGAACTAATGTGATTGGCACCAAGTGGATCTTCAAGAACAAAACCAATGAAGAAGGTGTTATAACCAGAAACAAGGCCAGACTTGTTGCTCAAGGCTACACTCAGATTGAAGGTGTAGACTTTGATGAATCTTTCGCCCCTGTTGCTAGACTTGAGTCCATCAGATTGTTACTTGGTGTAGCTTGCATCCTCAAATTCAAGCTGTACCAGATGGATGTGAAGAGCGCGTTTCTGAATGGATACCTGAATGAAGAAGCCTATGTGGAGCAGCCAAAGGGATTTGTAGATCCAACTCATCCAGATCATGTATACAGGCTCAAGAAGGCTCTCTATGGATTGAAGCAAGCTCCAAGAGCTTGGTATGAAAGGCTAACAGAGTTCCTTACTCAGCAAGGGTATAGGAAGGGAGGAATTGACAAGACTCTCTTTGTCAAACAAGATGCTGAAAACTTGATGATAGCACAGATATATGTTGATGACATTGTGTTTGGAGGGATGTCGAATGAGATGCTTCGACATTTTGTCCAACAGATGCAATCTGAATTTGAGATGAGTCTTGTTGGAGAGCTGACTTATTTTCTGGGACTCCAAGTGAAGCAGATGGAAGACTCCATATTCCTCTCACAAAGCAAGTATGCAAAGAACATTGTCAAGAAGTTTGGGATGGAAAATGCCAGCCATAAAAGAACACCTGCACCTACTCACTTGAAGCTGTCAAAAGATGAAGCTGGCACCAGTGTTGATCAAAGTCTGTACAGAAGCATGATTGGGAGCTTACTATATTTAACAGCAAGCAGACCTGACATCACCTTTGCAGTAGGTGTTTGTGCAAGATATCAAGCCAATCCCAAGATAAGTCACTTGAATCAAGTAAAGAGAATTCTGAAATATGTAAATGGCACCAGTGACTATGGGATTATGTACTGTCATTGTTCAGATTCAATGCTGGTTGGGTATTGTGATGCTGATTGGGCTGGAAGTGCAGATGACAGAAAAAGCACTTCTGGTGGATGCTTCTATTTGGGCAACAATCTTATTTCATGGTTCAGCAAGAAGCAGAACTGTGTGTCCCTATCTACTGCAGAAGCAGAGTATATTGCAGCAGGAAGCAGCTGTTCACAACTAGTTTGGATGAAGCAGATGCTTAAGGAGTACAATGTCGAACAAGATGTCATGACATTGTACTGTGACAACTTGAGTGCTATTAATATTTCTAAAAATCCTGTTCAACACAGCAGAACCAAGCACATTGACATTAGACATCACTATATTAGAGATCTTGTTGATAATAAAGTTATCACACTGAAGCATGTTGACACTGAGGAACAAATAGCAGATATTTTCACAAAGGCATTGGATGCAAATCAGTTTGAAAAACTGAGGGGCAAGCTGGGCATTTGTCTGCTAGAGGATTTATAGCAATTACTTTTATCTGAACGTGCTCAAACGTTAATAGCGCGTTCACTACTGGGCCAAAACAAATTCGACCGTTGCTTCACACGTCCCTCTACATTCCTCATTCAAACTCATATTTTCGTGGTAATCTCGGTTTCATCAGCATTCCCCAACAGCTCTCAGAGATTTACGAAACCACTCCAAAGGCTCTGCTTCTCCATGGCTACCGCACCAAAAGAAACTTCAGCTCCTGGTTCACCCTCTGTACCATCATCTCCATCATCCACCAAAGCACCATCAAACCAGGAACGACCTGAATTCAATATCCAACCCATACAAATGATTCCTGGTCCAGCCCCTGTTCCTGAGAAACTGGTCCCCAAAAGACAACAGGGAGTGAAGATTTCTGAAAACCCTAGCCTTGCAACAAGTCCTAGGGAAGTAGACACGGAGATGGATAAGAAGATCCGCAGTATTGTGAGTAGCATTCTGAAAAATGCTTCTGTCCCTGATGCTGATAAAGATGTTCCAACATCTTCCACCCCAAATGCTGGAGTCCTCTCTTCATCCAGCAAAGAGGAATCAACAGAGGAAGAGGATCAAGCCACAGAGGAGACCCCTGCACCAAGGGCACCAGAACCTGCTCCAGGTGACCTCATTGACCTAGAAGAAGTAGAATCTGATGAGGAACCCATTGCCAACAAGTTGGCACCTGGCATTGCAGAAAGATTACAGAGCAGAAAGGGAAAAACCCCCATTACTAGGTCTGGACGAATCAAAACTATGGCACAGAAGAAGAGCACTCCAATCACTCCTACCACATCCAGATGGAGCAAAGTTGCAATCCCTTCCAAGAAGAGGAAAGAAATTTCCTCATCTGATTCTGATGATGATGTCGAACTAGATGTTCCCGACATCAAGAGGGCCAAGAAATCAGGGAAAAAGGTGCCTGGAAATGTCCCTGATGCACCATTGGACAACATTTCATTCCACTCCATTGGCAATGTTGAAAGGTGGAAATTTGTATATCAACGCAGACTCGCCTTAGAAAGAGAACTGGGAAGAGATGCCTTGGATTGCAAGGAGATCATGGACCTCATCAAGGCTGCTGGACTGCTGAAAACTGTCACCAAGTTGGGAGATTGCTATGAAAGTCTAGTCAGGGAATTCATTGTCAACATTCCCTCTGACATAACAAACAGAAAGAGTGATGAGTATCAGAAAGTGTTTGTCAGAGGAAAATGTGTTAGATTCTCCCCTGCTGTAATCAACAAATACCTGGGCAGACCAACTGAAGGAGTGGTGGATATTGCTGTTTCTGAGCATCAAATTGCCAAGGAAATCACTGCCAAACAAGTCCAGCATTGGCCAAAGAAAGGGAAGCTTTCTGCAGGGAAGCTAAGTGTGAAGTATGCAATCCTGCACAGGATTGGCGCTGCAAACTGGGTACCCACCAATCATACTTCCACTGTTGCCACAGGTTTGGGTAAATTTCTGTATGCTGTTGGAACCAAGTCCAAATTTAATTTTGGAAACTATATTTTTGATCAAACTGTTAAGCATTCAGAATCCTTTGCTGTCAAATTACCCATTGCCTTCCCAACTGTATTGTGTGGCATTATGTTGAGTCAACATCCCAATATTTTAAACAACATTGACTCTGTGAAGAAGAGAGAATCGGCTCTGTCCCTGCATTACAAACTGTTTGAGGGGACACATGTCCCAGACATTGTCTCGACATCAGGGAAAGCTGCTGCTTCAGGTGCTGTGTCCAAGGATGCTTTGATTGCTGAACTCAAGGACACATGCAAGGTGCTGGAAGCAACCATCAAAGCCACCACAGAGAAGAAAATGGAGCTGGAACGCCTGATCAAAAGACTCTCAGACAGTGGCATTGATGATGGTGAAGCAGCTGAGGAAGAAGAAGAAGCAGCTGAGGAAGAAGAAGATGCAGCAGAGGATACAGAATCCGATGATGATGATTCTGAAGCCACCCCATGACCATCAGACCTTTATTTTTGCTTTTACTTTTACTAGTTATTGGTCTGTAATATTTGCACATTAATTTCATGCATTCTACTTTTGCCAAATTCTGTCTAAAAAGGGGGAGTAGTAGGATATTATATTATGCATGATTTATGATTTTGAGGGGGAGTAGTAGTTATATGATTTTGAGGGGGAGTAGTATTTATACTACTGCTGCTGATGATGATTGTTGTAAGCTACTAAAACTAGTAGCTGATAGAAGATGCCGCAGTGAACTGCTTCACAGCAGTAGGAGCATGGAGACAGGGGGAGCAGAAAGCTGATGTCATGTGAGATGTCTTGACATCCTGGAAACGACACAGCAGTAGGAGCATGGAGACAGGGGGAGCAGAAAGCTGATGTCACGTGAGATGTCTTGACATCCTGGAAACGACTTGCAACTAGCAGAAATTTTGCTGTCGCCACTACAGATACCGCTGTGCTTGATTACTCTGATAATGAAAGTTGCTGATCCCACTTGCATAACTGCTCGTACCTGCTCAGGAAGTGTCTAAGTATGTTTTAGACAAAATTTGCCAAAGGGGGAGATTGTTAGTGCTTAGCTTTACTGAGTTTTAAAAGATTGGCTAAAATTTTGTTAAAACATAAGCACTTAGACAATGAAGGAAAGCTGGAGTTGCTGCACATGATGTCCAACGTTATGTCAAGGAATCAGATCGGGCTGCACAATGCACAAGGCAAGATAAAATGTCAAATGAAGAATTGAAGCTGCAGAATCCACGATGTCGGATACAATGTCCAGGACATCCTGCCCGAAAATACTGGACACATAAATCTGTTATATCTTTAACAGATTAATGTGCAGTTAGCAACAGATTTAGGCGATCTATCTTTAGGAACGAATTAAAAGATAATTAAAGTTCGAATTACAAACTTGAATAGTTCGTTCAGGGATTAAAGATTAAAGATAAAAACTGAAAGACCAAACTTTATCTTTTAGATCTTTAAGTGCAGATTTTCAGGAGAATGATAGATCTTATCCAGCGCAAGTTGTTGCAGCCCAGATACGCACACTGCTATATAAACATGAAGGCTGCACGAGTTTTCTACCAAGTCCGAGATTGAAGAGTTATTTTGTGAGTTTTGGGACTTGAGTGTTTTGTGAGCCACCTTGATGTTACCCTAACATCAAGTGTTGGACCTGAGTGTGTAGAGTTGATCTCTTTTGTTCAGAGAGCAATCTCTGGTGTGTCTTTGATTTATTTGTAAACACGGGAGAGTGATTGAGAGGGAGTGAGAGGGGTTCTCATATCTAAGAGTGGCTCTTAGGTAGAGGTTGCATGGGTAGTGGTTAGGTGAGAAGGTTGTAAACAGTGGCTGTTAGATCTTCGAACTAACACTATTTTAGTGGATTTCCTCCTTGGCTTGGTAGCCCCCAGATGTAGGTGACGTTGCACCGAACTGGGTTAACAATTCTCTTGTGTTATCTACTTGTTTAATCTGTTCATACTGTCAAATATAATCTGCATGTTCTGAAGCGTGATGTCGTGACATCCGGTACGACATCTGTCATTGGTATCAGAATATCATATACAAAAGCACAAGACCAAAAAAGTATAATGCAAAATAGTGGGGTTACCCTAAGGGCTGAATCTCAACACTTCACTAGTGTACATGATGACAATCCCCGTGTAGCTTTCTTCCCTTACTTTGGTTTCATTGAAGAAATTTGGGAGCTTAACTATGTCAAATTCACTATCTGTGTTTTCAAATGTAAGTGGGTTGATAGTAATATCGGTGTGCGTACCGATGATGTAGGATTTACATTGGTGGATCTTAACAAACTCGCATACCAGAATGATCCTTTCATCATGGCAAAACAAGCAAAACAAGTATTTTATGTCGAAGACCCTTGTGATCAAAGGTGGTCAGTGGTTCTACATGGGAAACCAATAGGTGTCAATGTTGAAGATGATGATTCATACATTGATACTTATGTTAGTCCTTTGTACACACAAATGTCGCCTAATTTCGTTAGAGAAGAAGAAGCTGACTAAGTTCATGCTAATCATAATGATCATGATGAAGGAGAATTAATTAACATCGTCTAATGTAATTTTTTTTATTTTGTACTTAATTTTAGTCCATTGAATTACACTGATACGCATTTATTCTTGATAACATCTGATGTGAACCTTACGGGGCGAATCGCTTGATACAGGTGTCGCAACGTGCCCTTTTGCGGGCGAGCGAGGCGAGGCTCATGGGTGCGCTTTCCAAGGGAGGAAAGATGCGCGGAGTTGCCACCAACTTTTATTTGTGGAAAACATCGGAAAAACCGAAGGAAACCAGTCAAAATAAAAATTCTAAGTTCGAGAGTTGTATTTACGTTTGAGGAAGGTATTAGCACCTCTTACGTTTGTCTCAAAGGACAACAGCCTATTTTTTAGAATTGTGGAAATTGTGTTACCTTAACTTTTATTTCTTTTTATTTTTTGAGGTCGACAAAAGCGGGGCTCTTGCTCCTACGTACCTTCCATCGAAGAGGAAATCAGACCTACGTAGTTCTTTCTTAAGAGTGAATCAAGCGATTCTTTTTACTTGAAAGGTAATCATTTTAAGGCGTTGGACCTTAAAAATGATCCATTTACTTGATAAGGAAAACTGAGATGATAAACTTTCAAACCCTTTTTAGTGATTTTTTTTGTGGACGAGCTTGACTAGGCGAGTTGATTTTAGTCTTAGTTTCACTTTAGTTATTAGTCAATTCAATTAAGAATGAGAAATCCCAAAGAGAAAACGTCCGATTGATTTTTGTGCTTCATTTTACTAAAAGATATTTTTTTGATTATTATATTATTATTTTACCTCTTTTTTTGATTTCCAACGTGGTTACGGCACGACCGAACGGTCGGAATTCATTTTAACCGAAATTAACGGATGATACAATTCAAATAATCGGTGGAAATTTATTTTATTTTTTGATTAGGCGAGAAATGACTTAAATAAATGACTGAAGCACGTCAAAAGGGGTATAGAAAGCGAATGAAAACGAGAATAAAAATACATGAAACAAAATGTGGACCACCGCGGGTACATAGAATGAATTGAAAAGCTCGGTTTGGGGTACTTACCAGTTGAAGACTGAAGAAAACGAAGAACGAACGATGAATGTCGAAGAACGGTTGAAAATCTTTGCGTAATTACTCACGGAAACGTTACGAAAACGTTACGGAAGCGCCTCGGCTTGGATTTTCTTCACGGAAACAATTTTCCTCAGCAATTTCGAGAGAATAAGAAGTGCCAAGAAGGCTGAACCCCTTCCCTCTTCACTCCTCCCCCTATTTATAGCAAAATAGGGGAGGAGCTTGCCACCTAGCTCGCCCAGGCGAGCAAGGTTGCTTCCTCCAGAAGCAACAGCCTTCTGGAGGAAGAATCTGGAAGGCCCAAGAGGGACTGATTGCTATTTGTACTCCCTCTTTTACTAAATGCACCCCCTTTACCTTTTTTGGTAATTCTTTTTCCGTAACGTTACGAAACTTTACGAATTTCGTAACGATACTTATTTTCCTTCCGCAAGGTTACGAATCCTTACGGATTATGTATTTACTCTTTTTTAGCTTTCGAACAAGTTACGAAAAACTCACGGATTGCGAAAAACACCTCCTTTCGATTTCCGTCACATTACGGAATTTTCACGGATTGCGTAAGCCTGCTTCCTTTTGATTTTCGGCACGTCTCGGGACTTCACATATTGCGCAACAAAGGGTGCCAAGTATCTCGAAGCGGCCAATCAAAGGTTGTATATCATCAAATAATAATCCCCGGACGAAATTAGGGTATGACAGTTGCCCCTTGTCGCAACGTGCCCTTCGCGGGCGAGCGAGGGCGAGGCTCACGGGTGCGCTTTCCAAAGGAGGAAAGATGCGCGGAGTCGCCACCAACGTTTATTTGTGGAAAACATCGAAAAAACCGAAGGAAACCGGTCAAAATGAAAATTCTAAGTTCGGGAGTTATATTTACGTTTGAGGAAGGTATTAGCACCTCTCACGTTTGTCTCAAAGGACAACAGCCTATTTTTTAGAATTGTGGAAATTGTGTTACCTTAACTTTATTTCTTTTTATTTTTTGAGGTCGACAAAAGCGGGGCTTTTGCTCCTACGTACCCTCCTTTGGAGAGGAAATCAGACCTACGTAGTTCTTTCTTAAGCGTGAATCAAGTGATTCTTTTTACTTGAAGGGTGACCATTTTAAGGCGTTGGACCTTAAAAATGATCCATTTTACATAGTAAGAAACTGAAATGATAAACTTTCAAAAACCCATTTTTATGGACGAGCTTGACTAGGCAAGTTTGATTTTAGCCTTAGTTTCACTTTAGTTATTAATCAATTCAATTAAGAATGAGAAATCCCAAAGAGAAAACGTCCGATTGATTTTTCGCTTTTTATTTTGCTAAAAGGTATTTTTTGATTATTATATTATTATTTTACCTCTTTTTTGATTTCCAACGTGGTTACGGCACGACCGAACGGTCGGAATTCATTTTAACCAAAATTAACGGACAATACAATTCAAACGATCGGTGGAAATTTATTTTATTTTTAGATTAAGCGAGAAATGACTTAAATAAATGGCTTAAGCACGTCAAAAGGGGGTATAAAAAGCAAATGAAAACGAGAATAAAAATACATGAAACAAAATGTGGACCACCACGGGTACATAGAATGAATTGAAAAGCTCGGTTTGAGGTACTTACCCGTTGAAGACGGAAGAAAACGAAGAACGAACGATGAATCTTGAAGAACGGTCGAGAATCTTCGCGTAATTACTCACGGAAACGTTACGGAAACATTACGGAAGCGCCTCGGCTTGGATTTTCTTCACGGAAATAATTTTCCTCAGCAATTTCGAGAGAGAGAGAAGTGCCTAAGAGGCTGAACCCTTTTCTACTTCACTTCTCCCCCTATTTATAGAAAATTGGGGGAGAAGCTTGCCACCCAGCTCGCCCAGGCGAGCTCAGCTCCCCTAGGCGAGTAAGGTTGCTTCCTCCAGAAGCAACAGCCTTCTGGAGGAAGGGTCAGGAAGGCCCAAGTGGGCTACATTGCTATTTGCACCCCCCTTTTTACTAAATGCATCCCTTCTATTTTTTTGGTAATTCTTTTTCCATAACGTTACGAAACTTTACAAATTTCGTAACGATACTTATTTTTCTCCCGCAAGGTTACGAATCCTTACGGATTATGTATTTACTCTTTTTTAGCTTTCGAAGAAGTTACGGAAACTTACGGATTGCGCAAAAACACCTCTTTTCGATTTCCGCCACATTACGGAATTTCACGGATCGCGCAAGCCTGCTTCCTTTTGATTTATGACACGTCTCGGGACTTCATTCATTGTGCAACCAAAGACGCCAAGTGTCTCGAAGCGGCCAATCCAAGGTTGTATATCATCAAATAATAATCCCCGGACGAAATTAGGGTATGACAGTTGCCCCTCTTTACTTACCTCTCATCGGAGATAAGAGGAAAGCAAAGATAGGACACTGATTTCGTCCGTCCTGCCCTTTTCGTGATGACGACTCTCGTCTCTACTCCTTCTCTTTTTCTTCTTCTGCACAAAACAAAATACAAACAACAACAAGAACAACGAATATAATATACATATACACATATACACATATACACATATTCGGCGAAGAAACCAATCCGGAAAACAACAGAATAACATGTTTCCCAGTCACCAGAGACTTCGCGCTTGATAATGGAGGACACATGAACAGCGCTAGGCAATAACATTCATGGAGCTCCGCAAACAGAGAGGATGGAGGATTGCCTTGAGGGTCCGCACTTAGGCAATCATGAAACATAGCTCCAAACTCGAAAGTGGAGGACACATGAACAGCCCTAAGCAATAACATTCATGTGGCTCCGAAAAAGGGTGAGAATAGAGGATTGCCTTGAGGGTCCTCACTTAGGCAATCATGAAACTCAGCTCCAAACTCGAAAATGAAGGACACATGAACAGCCCTAAGCAATAACATTCATGTGGCTCCAAAAAAGGGTGAGAATGGAGGATTGCCTTGAGGGTCCTCACTTAGGCAATCATGAAACTCGGCTCCAAACTCGAAAATGGAGGACACATGAACAACCCTAAGCAATAACATTCATGTGGCTCCGAAAAAGGGTGAGAATGGAGGATTGCCTTGAGGGTCCTCACTTAGGCAATCATGAAACTCGGCTCCAAACTCGAAAATGGAGGACACATGAACAACCCTAAGCAATAACATTCATGTGGCTCCGAAAAAGGGTGAGAATGGAGGATTTCCTTGAGGGTCCTCACTTAGGCAATCATGAAACTCAGCTCCAAACTCGAAAATAGAGGACACATGAACAGCCCTAAGCAATAACATTCATGTGGCTCCGAAAAAGGGTGAGAATGGAGGATTGCCTTGAGGGTCCTCACTTAGGCAATCATGAAACTCAGCTCCAATCTCGAAAATGGAGGACACATGAACAGCCCTAAGCAATAACATTCATGTGGCTCCGAAAAAGGGTGAGAATGGAGGATTGCCTTGAGGGTCCTCACTTAGGAAATCATGAAACTCAGCTCCAAACTCGAAAATGGAGGACACATGAACAGCCCTAAGCAATAACATTCATGTGGCTCCGAAAAAAGGGTGTTGGTGGGACCGAACGGTCCACCGGGTTTTTCCACCTGAAAGGCAAACATGCTTTTTGCAAAGAAAAATAAATCATTCGCGAGAGCACCACATCTTAGAGAAACAATATACTTGTGCCAAGGGTAATCTTCCTTGTAAACGAGAATGAAGGGTAGGATGTCAACTTCTAGCTTTCGAATGAACACGCAGGGGAAACATCGGGCTAAGCTACAAATAAATCACTCATAGTGTATAAAACTCACAAGGCAAGTGTTTTATCCTATTCCCAAACCATAACTGCATCATGACTTCATTTTGCACGCGATTTCCTATCGAATCAAAGATCAAACGTACGATCACGGACCAATAGGATTTTCTCGAGGATAGTGTTTTTTTTTGGAGAGGAAGCTGGGTGTTTCAGTCTTTTCCTCTTTGTTCATGTGGGGTGGGATATTGCCAGTCAAGAATGATTCTGAGTGGCAATCTGGCTTTGAAGAATTTCTGTCCTCTTTCTTTCATTGATCGAGAATTGTTTCTTTTCCCTTTTTACTTCTTTTCAATCTTTGATCGGGAATCCTTCTTTCCTTTCTTTTGTTCTTTTCTTTATTTTCATCTTTTTCTTTTTCTTTCTTTCCATTTCTTCCTTTTCTTTCTTTTCACTTTTCCTTCCCCATCCTTTTCTTTGGGAAATCGGGTTTTAGCATTTTGTTTGCTCTCCCCTGAGGAGATTCCGCTGTCCTTTGCTTCGGGGGAAAGAATGAGGATTCCATTTTTTATAGGCCAAGGTTCAAAAAGGTCTAAGGTTGTGTTTCAATGGGGTCTTTTATCGTGGAAACCCAATCTTGATATCTGGGGCGAAACAAATTTGGGTGTCAAGGTGTCGGTCTCGGGCCGAACTTCCATATTACTCCATAAGGCACGCGTGACAATGATGATTCGAAAACAACGTGCAAAATTAGTCATGGCTACAGCCAGGTGGGCACTCAAGCATCCTGTTTATGGCATTGTGATACTACGGTTGGGAATTTACACAGACAGACCCAACGTTTCCAAGTTATGTTCTTTCATCAGTTCAATGAATTCATCCATCCTTATCTCGGTTCATTCCGGAAAATAAACTCTTAGCATCAGTCCCTTGTTTCCAAAAGATGTGTTTGCTCTTTACGAATGATTTATATTTCTTAACATGTCGACCTTCGCAGTCTTTCTTTCTCTTTACTTTTTTTGTTTTATTTTTATATACGTTCACTAAAACTATACACCTGTGGTCCTTTATAAGGAAAACCTTTCTTTGTACATCTATATTTTTATACATGACAAACTGTTTCTGTACACGCATTAGAACTCTTCTCTTTACATCACACGGTCTATTTACAAACCCTATTTACATTCAAAGATTTTTTCGTTTTTCTCCAACGCACACCTATGGCTCATACAAAAGTTTCTTTATATACATTCGTTGCTCACACACACAAGAATTTCTTTCCACGCATCACTTACGCACACAAAAACCTTCTATACACATTTTCCTTTTACATACATGTATATATACAAACCTTTTTCTTTTCTTTATCAAACATGACTTTTATTCACAACGCTTCTCTCTTTTTATTAGGATTTTTGGTTCATTTTACTTTTAGGACAACGTTCCTAAATGAAAAACTCTACACGGTTCCGAAATTTCAACAAACACTATTGACAACAACGAAGTAAGCACTAACGCAATAGTCCAAAAAATATATATGCACAAAACAAATGACAATCGCAACAACAAAAAACAAACGTTAGTCCCTCAAGTCATGTAAATGATAAAGGATGAAACATAAAAGAACATGAATCTGGGGATCCCACGGTCATGTGGCTCCGCATGACACCGGTCTCTTGGGACATGGTAACAAAAAGTGGGGTGGTCGACAAAAGTAGGGCTTTTGCTCCTACGTATCCTCAATTTGTGATGAGGAACTCAGACCTACGTAGTTCTTGCCAACTGTGAGACTAAAAATAGTCTCGGTGTTTTCTTCACCAAAATGCGAACATGCTTTAGTAAAGAGACAAAACTTCCACCTGATTAGAGCAACATATGCTTTTTGGATGAAAAACAATGTGTCTATCGGGGAAGGAGAGTATGCTGATGAAATTTTCTCATAACCGTAAATGAGATTTTGGATGTTAGCATTTCATTTCTAAACGACCATTTAGAGGAAACACTGGGTCCAACAAAGATTGGAGAAAATCACTCAAAGTGTATCAATCTCACACAGGTAAGTGTTTTATCCTAATTCCGAACCATAGATATGTCATGACTTGATTTTGCAAATCATTTCCTATCAAATCAAAGATTACATGCGTGATCATGGATCAATAGGACTTATTTTGGGAATGTTTTTTAGGTGGGGAATTTGGCTTTGAGTGTTTTTGCCTTTTCCTTTTCTGTTTTTGTTTAGTGCATGGCGAGAAAGTCGCTAGCGCACAGGATTTTGGTTGGCAATCAAAGGGAGAGGGCCACTTTGGGTCGTGGTTTTCTTTCTTTTTTGTTTACTTGGTGACAATTCTGTATTGTTCAGATATTGTCTGGTCCGAAGACCTTTCTGCATATTTCTTCTATTTTCTTCCGATCCTTGATCGAGAATTTTCCTTTCTTCCCTTTTTTTTTTCTTTCATTGGAATTTTCTTTCTGTTTTGTGTATTCTCCCTTTCTTGGATTGGGAATTCTCTCTTCTTTTTTTGTGTCTTCTCCCTTTCTTGGATTGGGAATTTTCCTTCTCTTTGTGTTTTCTTCCGAGGGTAAGGATTATGGTGAGTTGGGATTTTGGCTCAAGGCTTGTAGAACGGCTGGTTATGATATATGTCAGGGTTTGGCCAGCGGTTCGGGGACAAAGGGGATGTCCTACATTATTTCCATGATACACATGCAACAATGATGATTAGGAAATTTTATGCAAAACTGGTCATGCATGCACCTATGTGGACACTCAAGCATCAAGTTTTTTATGGTCATGTGACACTAGGGCTCAGGATTCATTTTCCCTATTTAAGTTAACCCAGTGTTTCCAAAATACGTTCTTTTATCAATTTGTGCATTCATTTGAGTCCATTTTGGGCGTCCGGGAAAATTTTCACAGCATTCACCCTTCAAGTGTATACACATTCTTTCAAAAACTAGTTATGATCAGCAAATTTTTCAAAGAAAAGTTGGAAGTCATCTCTTTTCAAAGGCATGTTGTTTTTTTAGCTAGACAACCTTTATTATATATATATATATATATATATATATATATATATATATATTTTTTTTTTTTTCTTCTTATTCTTTTCTTGCTCGCTCTCTTTTTGCTCTCTTTTTTTTTTCCATGAGGTAGTTTGCTACCCAAACATACGTATAATATTTTTGCTATATACATGCATATCCAAGGTATCTTGCTACCTAAACATACATATATATGTTTTGTGAGATATTTTTGGTATATACATGCATATCCAAGGTATCTTGCTACCTAAACATACATATATATATTTTGTGAAGTATTTTTTCTACATACATGCATATCCAAGGTATCTTTCTACCTAAACATACATATATATATTTTTTGTGAGGTATGACTACTTTCCGAGCTTTTTCTTGTTTTATTTAAATTCCTAGGATCATGAGCAACTAGGTGTGTCCTACTATGACTTGAGAAACAAAAGTGATCAAATAACAAGCAGAGATTTAAAAGGTACTAGGTTGCCTCCTAGTAGCGCTTCTTTAACGTCTTGAGCTGGACGCTTGATGGCTTGTCGGTCACGGACCTAGTACTTTGCTTACCTTTGGCCTTGGATTTGGTCGCCTATCGGTCGGCCATGGGTCGTAAGCAACGCTCTAACCTTTTTGTGGATGAGCTGAGGTGAACTCTAGAGGTGATGGCGATGCGTCTGTTACCCGCTGCCGGCCATCCCCAGGCTGCTGTGGTGTTTTGCCCTACGCCCGCCTGGAGACACAGTACTTCTTGATGAAAGCTCGATTAGTAGGGGGCCTGATGCCCTTGCTGGAGGTGATAGGTACTCCGTAGAACTGACAGAGACCCGTAATTAGAGCTTGACAACTCCAAGACCCTGTTGGACTTCTTCGGGTCCACTGGGTGTTTTGCAGGCGCAATCCCTGCAAACAATAGATGAAATCAGAAATCAGTTGAGCGACGTGCATACTTACCTATGTCATGATGACGTGACCAACTGAGGGGAACGGGCACCCTGTAGGACTACAGAGGCCCGTAACCAGAGCTGGAAACCCCAGGGCCCTGTTGGACTTCTTCGGGTCCACTGGGTGTCTTTGTGGGTGCCATTCCTGCAAACAATAGATGGTATCAGAAATCAGTTGAACCATATGTATACTTACCTATGTCACGATGGCATGACCTCACTGGGGGAATGGGCACCCTATAGGGCTGACAGAGGCCCGTAACCAGAGTTGGAAACCTCAGGGCCCTGTTGGACTTCTTCGGGCCCACTGGGCGTCTTTGTGGGTGCGATCCCTGCAAACAATAGATGACATCAGAAATCAATTGAACCATGTGCATACTTACCTATGTCATGATGGCACAGACCAACCGATACATCTGCAGGGGGAGATTGGCATTGTGGTCGCTGGGCAGAATGTTGCTAAATAACGACGTCATCCATATCCATGCAAGAGTGGTCATATTGGTGCGCATGATCCGCACTCATCTTTTTGCAGCGGCACGGGGGAAATCTTGCCCCGGTTTGCATAGTAGATGCGTGATAGCCTCCCTTTCTAGATGTGCTCGCATAGTTGGTCGCCCTCTAATATCAGGGGGTGGCCCAGGAATTGATAAAAGGAAACTATTGGCCCCTTAACCGGGAGCGCAAGTCTCGGTTAAGCATCTAAGGGCAAAGGACCTTATATTCTCCTAAGGTGTGGATATGGAGTACACTGAAAATGAGGATGCGTAGCCCTTAAAAGGCGAGGGCGTGCAGCCCTCTGCAGGCGAGGATGTGCAGTCCTCTGATGGCGAGGACATATAGTCCTCTAAAGGTGATAGGTACTAGTACCCAAGGGTCCACCTTTATGAGAAAGCAAGAGATCGACTCATCGAGAGGGCCGGTCATCCAAAAAGATTGGACACGAGATGTATGAAATCTATGCAGTTAACATGATTTTTAGGGATGCAGACGCATGCAACCTTTGTTGTGAAATTTGGGAATGCTGACCGCACATGAAACAATGCAATGCAATGGAAAGTTGTAAAATGTTCATGACATTCTTTCCCTATTTCGTGATTTTGATTTTGATTTAATTTTTTTTGGAAAACACAGATTGACTGTCCTTTTGAAAAAGGTGATAATTCATGCAACCTTATCCTATCTTTTGCAAATCTCTCCGGGAACTCCCTCAGAGTGTATATTCTGTTTGATTTAGTCACTTGACCATTTTGGAGTGACGGCAATGGAGCCGTTTGACGTTTAATCAATTTATTGAAATTCCAGAGTTTGTCCCCCTTTTTTTCTTGTTTAAAAACATCAACGGGTGAGAACTTTTTATCTGCCCCTATGTTCACTTGAGGCTCATGCACGATGCCACTCATTGCCCCAGTGTAAGGCTTTGAGGTACCAATTGTTATCTTTCGTCATGACCTTGTAGCTGGGAACCTATTGGGTGAAATCCTATCCCGCAAGGGCATTGGGTAGAAGACTCCAAGTAGATTGGGCTAGAGATCCAAGGGTAGGCCCTAGGGTTCTCATGAGCCTTAGGGTAGATTTCGAGCCCATGGGCTAAGTATGAGCCCACTTATCTTTGTAAATATTAGAATAGGTTTTTCCTTCGTTTGGGCCTTGTATTTTGGCCATTCTAGTAGTATAGGGTTTTAGCCTTGTATTTCGGGGCATTTTGAGTAGTCTTTGTAGTAAGGACTTTTTTTTGTATTTTCATGTTTTTTTGTCATGGGGGTGAGCTTAGCTATTATAGGGGGTGTGTAGCTAAGTTCTAGCTTCTCATCTCAAGGAGGTGAGCTTAGCTATTAGAGAGGTATGTGTAGCTAAGCTCTAGCTTCTTTAGGAATCTTCTTAAGGAAGCTTCTCAAGGAGGTGAGCTTAGTTATGAGAGGGGTGTGTGCAGCTAAGCTCTAGCTTCTCAAGGAAGTTTTCTCAAAGAAGCTTCTCAAGGAAGTTTTCTCAAGAAAGCTTCTCAAGGAAGCTACCTAGTCTATAAATAGAAGCATGTGTAACACTTGTTGTAACTTTGATGAATGAGAGTCTTGTGAGACATACTTCAAAGTTCCACTTCTCTCCCTCTTTTATTCCTTCGATTTCGTGCTCCCCCCTCTCTCTTTCTCTCCCTCTTTCTTTTCCTCCATTGAAGCATCCTCTCCAAGCTTCTTATCCAAGGCTCATCTTGGTGGCGAAGCTCCTTCTTCCATGGCTTATTCCCTAGTGGATGGCGCCTCCTCTCACCTCTTCTCCTTTGTCTTCCGCTGCATCTCCATGGTGGAAAATCACCATTGAAGGACCTCACTGAAGCTCAAAGATCCAGCCTCCATAGAAGCCCCACAAGCAAGCTTCCATCAAGTGGTAATCAGAGCACAAGAGCTTCAAGTAGGTGCTCCTTAAACCTCCATTAATTTTTTTTCTTTACCTTCTCTTCCATTGTTGTTTCTTCATTTTTCTCCATGTATCTCCTCACATGTCTTGTTCTAAATGTTGTTAACATGATTCTTTAGAAGTTTCCACCGATTAAACTTGCTATAGAAACTAGATTTTATTTTCTGGTTCAAATTTCTTGTTCTTGTTCTTGAACCATGAATTGTGTTGAGTTTAGGTTCCTTTGAGTTTTGTCTTGTTATTTTTTGTGGCTGAAACCTAAACCATTAAATTCTTACAAAAATATTAAAGTAGAATAAAACCTCAAAAATCTAGAGTGACTTGTTCACCTATTGTAGTTTTGTCATAGAAGTCATGTTTAGTCATGAAACTTGTCACATAAGATTTCTTATGTTGTGCTGAATTTTATTTTCTTGTTTCTTTGTCTAACTCATTTGTTCATGAGTGTATGAAATTATTTTTGCCTACTATTTGATTTGAGTCAAATCTTTCATGTTAATTAGTGCTTAACATGTTCATGCAAAATTCTTAGAGAGTCTTTGATTGTGAACCTTTTCTTGAACTTTTAGGTTTCCTTATGATTGTGTCTATTGTGAATTTGAGTTTTGGTGATTGAATTGCTGGCTGAAATGTTGATCCTAAGTGAATATTGAACTCCTAAAACAGTGGTAAACAATCCTAGTGAGTTCAACATACATAGGAAGGTTCAAAGTAAGCCCAAGGCAATCAATATACCATGCTTAAAGAAACAAATCGCTGGTGCTGGCAGCTTGGACATACAAACTTGTAAAAATTATTGAGAATTGGTTACTTCGAATTTTGAGCTGAAAATTTTTACTGAATTTTCTAGACTTCTGGAAAAAATTTATAAAAAAAGAAACAAGTGATTTGGATAAAAATAAAAAATACGAAAAATCACACAAGTTGGCAGGAAAATCAGTATCCAGAAAAAAAAAGGTGAAAAGGAAGTGTGCTTGTTGTTTTGGCTCAACATTTATTCTATAATTGGAAATTTCAATTGAAAATTAGTGTGAAGACAAGTGCCAAAGCTAGAGGTTTGTTGAGTCTTTTTTTTTCAGTTTTTTTTACTCTACTCTAGAGCCATTCTAAGTTTCTCTTTGAGTCCTAGCTTGCTTCTATGTCCTTTTCATTGCTTTAATTGTTGAATAATCCTTGAAAAATTGTCTTGTTAAAACTCCATTGGTTTAGCTTTCATTTCATTTTTTTTGGTCTTTGGTTATTGCTTGTCTCTTTGTTTCCTTGTTTGTGGGTTGCCATATATGGAATTCGAAGGAGGATTGGTGCCATCCCTTGAAGAATTTGAGTCCAGAAGCAAGGGGCCAACCACCTTAAGAGCTATTGGACTAAGAAGCACTCCAAATTGAGTGAATCACCAAAGAGAAAACAACCACCAAAATTGAGGACCATTTTGTAATTTTGTAATTTGCAATTTACTTACCTTCATTGCTTTCAAGTTTTGTAACAAAAAGGCCTTTCATTGGAAGTGTGTTGGGAGCCTTCAATAGGTTACCAAACTTCCATTTGTGTGTAATAATTTTAGGCAATTTTCCTTAGGATAGTGAGTGTTTTGTTGGGAACCTTGAATGTGGTCATCCAAACACTCTTAGGATTCGCCTAGTTTACATTTCTTGCTTACTTTCATAGCTTATTTCCTTTACCTTCCATTGTCAAACCACCTAGATAGCTTTCTTTTTACCAATTAGTTTTTTGCCTTATCTTTCACACCTCTTTTAGTGTTTATTTGGCTAGTTTCAACCATAGTTTCTTTTACCTTTTGTTTTCAAAACTCCAACAAGAAAGAACCACAACTTAGGAACCAACATGAGTTATCATTCATCTAGTGTTAATGGCAAGGGTACTAGTCATAAAGACCCTTTATCTAGAATCTTAGATGAGTTGAGTTCCCTCAAGTTATGGAAAGAAAAACAAGAGAGAAAAGAAAAAGGAAAAAAAAGAGTGGAAGAAATAAGTCAAGATGAAAGAAAGAAAATAAGAGAGGAAGAAAGAAGAAAAATAATGAAAGAAATGAAAAGAGAAAAACATGCCTCCTATAGTAGTCATAACTCTTGCAAAAGCCTAAGTGAAGAACTTCGTGACTATTACGAAGGAAGGCATAGGTCACATCTTAGACCTCACTCCCATAGAAGAGAAAAGGAAAGAAAGCCTCAAGAGGCTAACATTAAACTCTCATACTTCCATGGGAAGGACAATGTAGAGGCTAACTTAGATTGCGAAATAAGGGTAGAGCAACAACTTAAAAAGAAGTCTACTTCAAAATCTTATGGCTCTCACTCTTATCCAAAGAAAGACCAAGGTCAAGGCATCTTAGGGGTGACACCTTCTAAGCCCAAAGATGATAAGGGGAAGACAATAGAAAAGCAAGCCCCTAAGGCTAGTATGCAAGAGAAAACTAGCTCTATAAAGTGCTTTAAATGTCTTGAAAGAGGACACATTACTTCTCAATGCCCCACCACAAAAACCATGATTATGAGGGGCCAAGACATTTATAGTAGCCAAGATGAGGCTACTACTTCACCTTCCTCTAGTGAAAGTGAAAAAGCAAAAGGGGAAGAATCTAGTGAAGAAATCTACCCCCAAGAAGAAGGACAACCATTAGTGGTTAAAGAGAAGTGTAAGGAAGTAAGTGTCTCCTCCAAGAGTTTAGCTAAGAAGGAAACTCATTTTACAATAAAGACAAACATTAAAGAAACTTTCCCTCTTAGACAACCTCCACATTTTCTCTTTTGTAAAAAGGCACTTGCTAGCATTGCCACACCTCTTGGGCTTGAGTTTATTCCTCAAGTAAAGAAGTTGTTGGATGAGGGTTTGGTTCGCAAGAGCTTAAATCCTTGTGCTTTGTTGGTGCCCAAAATAGGTATTATTAGGCACCAAGTCCCTAAAATAGGTGGTATGATGAATGTTTTGAGTGGTCCAACCCTCTTTTGTAAAATCACTCGTACACCTAACATCTTCATGGTGTATGTACATAGGGACCCATTAGGTAGGTTTGTTCTTATTTTTAGTTTCAATACAAACTTAGGTACTCATATGGGACACCTTAGGTTTGTCATACGTTTTGGTAGGAATAATCAATATGAAAATACAGAAAAAGGTATGTTTTATTGCATTACTTTTCTTAATTTTTCAAATAGTGATCAAGGGGTTCCCATGAACCCTAAGAGAATAAAAGTCATTCCTGAGTGGCCCACTCCACCAAGTATAAGAAAAATTTGGGGCTTCCATGACTTAACAAACTTTTACAAAAGGTTTGTCCCATATTTTTCTATACTTGTAGCACCACTCATTGAGTTGGTGAGAAACCATGTTCCTTCATGGGAAGATGCCCAGGAAATGGGTTTTCAGACCTTACCTTACTTCAATATACCAAACACCACTAATACATATGTTTTTGTTCTTTTTACAGGTGTTGAGGGAAGGGGCCCAGAGTATGACGAACCTCGGGATTTGAGGTCAAATCCTTTCCAAGGTGGAGGGAATGATGCAATCCTATCCCGCAAGGGCATTGGGTAGAAGACTCCAAGTAGATTGGGCTAGAGATCCAAGGGTAGGCCCTAGGGTTCTCATGAGCCTTAGGGTAGATTTCGAGCCCATGGGCTAAGTATGAGCCCACTTATCTTTGTAAATATTAGAATAGGTTTTTCCTTCGTTTGGGCCTTGTATTTCGGCCATTCTAGTAGTATAGGGTTTTAGCCTTGTATTTCGGGGCATTTTGAGTAGTCTTTGTAGTAAGGACTTTTTTTTGTATTTTCATGTTTTTTTGTCATGGGGGTGAGCTTAGCTATTATAGGGGGTGTGTAGCTAAGTTCTAGCTTCTCATCTCAAGGAGGTGAGCTTAGCTATTAGAGAGGTATGTGTAGCTAAGCTCTAGCTTCTTTAGGAATCTTCTTAAGGAAGCTTCTCAAGGAGGTGAGCTTAGTTATGAGAGGGGTGTGTGTAGCTAAGCTCTAGCTTCTCAAGGAAGTTTTCTCAAAGAAGCTTCTCAAGGAAGTTTTCTCAAGAAAGCTTCTCAAGGAAGCTACCTAGTCTATAAATAGAAGCATGTGTAACACTTGTTGTAACTTTGATGATTTGAATATTAAACTTCAGATTTCAAAGCTCATTTAGAGCACAAAATTTCGTGCTCTTCTCTCCCTCTCCCTTCATTCATCTCCTTCTTCCTCCAAGCTCTTATCCATGGCCTCCTATGGTGGTGAGCTTCTTCTAGACTCATCTTCTCCTTGAAGTGGCGTCTCCTCTCTCTCTCCCTTTCTCCATTCCGCTGCCATTCATCTTCCAAGAAGCAAAGGAATCCATTGATGAAGAAGATCCTAGGCCTACAAGCTCCAATGGAGCTTGCATCAGGTTCGCTTGAGGTTTTTGCATGGTGCCTTTCATTGCCCTAGTGTAGGGCTTAGAGGTACCAATTGTTGTCTAGTTTTCACAACCTCGCAGTAAGGAAGAATGAAAGATGCAGTTGATTCTTGCAAAAAGAATTTTCCAAGGACGAGAAATAGTTGAAGGATCTGTCAGTTGATGGATTAAGTCAAATGACTCCTATTTAGAAGCAAGATGTTTTGATGTCTTGATGATGCTAAAGGATCAAGTGCTTCTAAGTTTTATTCAAGACAAGAATCCAAGAAAATCAAGATATATGATCAAGTTTGATCTCTTGGAATCTTTAGGAAGAAGTTTCCAAATTGAAAACAAGCAAAAGGTTTGACCAAAGAATTCTATCATTTCAAATTGAGATTTGCTCTCTGGCAATCGATTACCAGCAGCTAAAAATGTTTTAATTCAAATTTTTAAAACCTGTAATCGATTACATAAGTCTTGTAATTGATTACCAGAGGGGATTTTCAGAAAATAATTTCCAAGAGACATATCTATTCAAATGTTTTTGAATGGCCATCAAAGTTCTATTTATATGTGACTTGGAAACACGAATTTAAAGAGAGTTTTCATTGCCAAAAAGCTTTATCCTCTCAAAAGATTAAGAGTTTTTCTGAACTGAAATGTTTTATCCTCTCAAAAAGATTCCTTGGTCAACCACTTGCATATTCAATAAGGAATTTTGATTGATCTTCATTGTACAATCTATCTCTTTTAAGAGAGATTTCTTCTTCTCTTCTTCTTATTTCTGAAAAGGGATTAAGAGACCGTGGGTCTCTTGTTGTAGGGGATTCTTGAACACAAGGGAAGGGTTGTCCCTGTGTGCATTGTTAATCCGAAAAGAGAGAGTGAAAGTTTAATTGGGGAATAAACTTCGTATCTTAATTCAACCCCCTTTTTTCTTAAGGTAACTAAGGCCATTTGTCCAACATCCTATTCTTGATAACTCACTTCTCTCTAAAAAGACAAACTTTCCGGAATGAGGTCACATGAACATCTTGAAAACACAGTCAATCAAATGTTTTTTTTTTAACTCCTTTTTTTTATTTTTATTTTGAAACTTATTTTTTTTGAACTTTACTTGTTGTTTTACGGCACCCCCACCAACGGTCTTGGAAGTCCCAAACTCAGGAGCATAGGTCGCTTGAGCAAACTGACCAATGGCTTGCACCCACTTCCGGTGAAAGTTGAAAATCCTGATGAGTCATCAGAGACATCTAACAACAGCTTTCAAAATTGCCCCATGTGTGGCATCTCTTGTCAACGTCAGGATTTACACGCGATTCTCCTCAAATTTCAGCCAGCCCATATCAATTAGACCTTGCACCTTACGCTTCAGAGCCCTATAATGCTCAATGGAACGCCCCGGGGCTTCTCCGTGACAAGCACACGTTGCGTTCGAGTCGTATTCTCGGAAAAATGGAGGTTGATGACCCTTGGTTGGGGTTATGGCTACCATTGAATTATCAAGTAGACATGGGAGCAAGTCAGCATAAGACACTGGAATTGGGGTGAATTCTACAGGCTTTCTCGCTGCAAAATTCATTTCTTGGTTGGTGTTTTTGGATTGTGCTAAAGGTGATGTTCATCATTGGAAGTGCGGTAGATAGGCTTTGTGGTTGATTTTAGGGATGGCCTTTGTGGATAACTGGGCGGTGGGTAAGGAGAAGGTTTGTTATTGGCTGAGTAATGACATTGTTGGGTTGGTGGGAAACTTGGCTGTATTGGAATGGCAGTCACAGCACGGACTTCTCCTTCATCCTCACCCTCTTCATTTGCCCCAGTTTTCTCATTTGTCCAAGCAGGATGACTAAATTGGCCTCTTTTCAGACCCACATCGATCCTTTTGCCGGCGAAGACCATATCATCAAAGCTTGAAGGTGTGTAGCCCACCATCTTTTCATAGTAGAATACTGGTAATGTGTCTACTATCATTATTATTTTTTCTCCGTCATTGAGGTGCCACTTGAGCTGCCAGGTCTCTCCACCTTTGGGCGTATTCTTTGAAAGATCCGTGCCCCCTTTTTGCACATGTTTTGTAGTTGCATCCTATCCGAAGCCATTATACTGACACAGCCTAACGAAGGTAACCATTAGGTCCTTCCAAGAATGGACTCGGGAAGGTTCTAAGTTAGTGTACCAGGTAACAGCTACCCCAGTAAGACTTTCTTTGGAAGGAATGTATCAGCAATTTCTCATCTTTTGCGTATGCCCCCATCCTCCGACAATACATCTTTAGATGGTTCTTGGGGCAAGTAATCCCCTTGCACTTGTCAAAGTCCAGCACCTTGAACTTGAGAGGGGTGATGATATTGGGTATTGGGAACAACTCTTCTAGGTTAGCAAAGGAATAATCTTCACCTCCTTCAATGGCCCTGAGCCTTTCCTCTAGATGATCCAGCTTTCCCATTTCTGCCATAGCATGAGGGTTTTTACTTGTCGTGGAATGCAAGAGGTGTAGCTGGGGATGATACTGAGGGCCTTCCGAAGTGTTTTCAAGGGGTATACCACCAACTGCTTGCCCTTCAGTGGCATATCTGAGCCAAGGCTCGAAGTCGGCTAGATTGTGATGGGGAATTTCATGTGTCTCACCCATAGGTTGAGAGACATGTGCATGAACAGTTTGGGGTTGTCGGCTCTCAATGGGTATAGGAGTGAAGTTATTGACATCCTCATTGAGAGTGTACGCCACATTGGGTGGCGTATAGTTGAGAGGCAAGCCATATGGCGGGAAGGGGTGCTCGTTTTGAATTTGCACATCATGGGGGCTGCCCGTACTTCCCAAATCTTTGCCTACCATATCTGAGGTTGGATGATTCATTTGGTTGATGCCGAATGGGGCATCGGATTCACCTTAGCAACAGTGCTGGTAGCGGCAACTGCAATCGCATTGGCTTCCATTATCTTCTTCACGCTCATCATGGCCTCCATCATTGCGGCCATTTGCTCTTTCATGGCCTCCATGTTGGCCTCCATCTACTCTTGTACCTCCTCCGCTTTACCCATTACTCTAGCTCTAGCACAGGTTCGGTGAGGGCACCGTAAAGCATGTTTTTTTTTTCTTTTTTTATAACAATGATTAGGTTCTCTTTTTCTTTTCAAGGAAAGAATGCAATGAGCAATGCAACCAATGAACAACATGGATGTATGCGAATGATGCACAATTGAAGTATTGCGAATTTTTACACAGGACATGGGGTTGAATCAATTTAGATTTTCAACATGGTCCATGACATCTCCGTCAAGGTGAAACTGGAAGTAATAGGGACATCGACAGCCCTAAATGTGTTTGGCAGTAGACGAAGGAGCGATGCAACACGATCCATCTTTTGCCCCAATTTTTTGCAAGATGGTTACTTCCATACTTCAACTTGACTCGATGAACTTTTTCGTAAAAGCACGAGCTTGGTTCAACCCCATAACCCAGGGAATGGCAATTTTGATCGCCAATACTTCATCAACATTTCATAGGGACGAAAGACTCGGGAATACGCACGCTATGCATGGAAAATGTAATTATGAGATTGAGATGCCCGAAGAGACATCCTTTCTTAATTAACCACGCATTAGGTACCATGCTCAATCATTTTGTTTTGTTGTTTGTGTTTTTTTTTTAATTTTAGAAATGGGTTTATGATCCCAACATGGTTGGCTCATGGTACCTAACACATGCAACTAAGAATGCATCATGAATTTTCATGCTTCCCCTTTTTTTGGTTTTTGTTTTGTAGAGGAAAATACAAGGATCATGTATGAGCAAACATGTAGAACAAAAAGTATGTTGAACGCATATGCATGATGATGCAATGACTCATGCAAAAGGGGAATGTGATAACGGACAAATGTAGGAACGATATGTTCATTATGATGCTGAAGAGATGTTTATGCGGTGCATGATATGAATGCATTTACGGACACGAGAGCCCGGAAAATCATCTCTCCTTACTGCGCATTTGGGGGCGCAGTGCCCCCATGTGTGCAGTTAAGAAGACGATATGGATCTTCCGGCTTCCCATGACAAAAGACGAGACCCACATACAACGCATGTGTGACGGTATGATGCAGATGCGCATGCATGAAACGGAAAGAAAACAACACAAAGGGGTAATTCACACATACGAGACTGCAGAGATCCAACTTTAATGCTATGTTTTGGGCATGATGGTGCCTCAACGTAGTATTAAAAAGGTTAAGTATTACTCTAAAGAAACCAAACATCACTAGAAAAACTATAAACTAGTGCTATTTACCAAAAATGCATGAGAACGAATGGCACGGAGCGTGTTTGCTCTTTGCCCCTATTCGGGAACCTATAGGACAATATCTAGGGGTCTCTAATAACTACTCCCAACGATTCATAGCTCACACGGCCATTTTCTAGAGGTATCATCACTCAAGATAATAATATTGTGGCGGTATGGAATACCAGCGACAACACATTATAAAGAGAGAAAGCTCTAGACGAGGTTTCACTATTATCAAGCAAGTCGGAGACCTAGCATGATGATAGATTCACCTCCACTCCTTAAATTCCCATGAACCCGGGTATAGGGCCCCTTTTTTTTACTCAAACCCGTGGGTGCTTAGAATGCAGTGTAAAGAATGCAAAATAGACAACAGTTATTTACATTTTACACAGTTCAACAAATGCACACACGAAGTTTCACAATTCCACAATTCCTAAAATAGGCCTAACTCACAAAGGTCCCCAGTGGAGTCGCCAACTGTCGCAACGTGCCCTTCGCGGGCGAGCGAGGGCGAGGCTCACGGGTGCGCTTTCCAAAGGAGGAAAGATGCGCGGAGTCGCCACCAACGTTTATTTGTGGAAAACGTCGGAAAAACCGAAGGAAACTGGTCAAAATGAAAATTCTAAGTTTGGGAGTTGTATTTACGTTTAAGGAAGGTATTAGCACCTCTCACGTTTGTCTCAAAGGACAACAGCCTATTTTTTAGAATTGTGGAAATTGTGTTACCTTAACTTTATTTCTTTTTATTTTTTGAGGTCGACAAAAGCGGGGCTTTTGCTCCTACGTACCCTCCTTTGGAGAGGAAATCAGACCTACATAGTTCTTTTTTAAGCGTGAATCAAGTGATTCTTTTTACTTGAAGGGTGACCATTTTAAGGCGTTGAACCTTAAAAATGATCCATTTTACTTAGTAAGAAACTGAAATGATAAACTTTCAAAAACCCATTTTTATGGACGAGCTTGACTAGGCAAGTTTGATTTTAGCCTTAGTTTCACTTTAGTTATTAATCAATTCAATTAAGAATGAGAAATCCCAAAGAGAAAACGTCCGATTGATTTTTCGCTTTTTATTTTGCTAAAAGGTATTTTTTGATTATTATATTATTATTTTACCTCTTTTTTGATTTCCAACGTGGTTACGGCACGACCGAACGGTCGGAATTCATTTTAACCAAAATTAACGGACAATACAATTCAAACGATCGGTGGAAATTTATTTTATTTTTAGATTAAGCGAGAAATGACTTAAATAAATGGCTTAAGCACGTCAAAAGGGGGTATAAAAAGCAAATGAAAACGAGAATAAAAATACATGAAACAAAATGTGGACCACCACGGGTACATAGAATGAATTGAAAATCTCGGTTTGAGGTACTTACCCGTTGAAGACTGAAGAAAACGAAGAACGAACGATGAATCTTGAAGAACGGTCGAGAATCTTCGCGTAATTACTCACGGAAACGTTACGGAAACATTACGGAAGCGCCTCGGCTTGGATTTTCTTCACGGAAATAATTTTCCTCAGCAATTTCGAGAGAGAGAGAAGTGCCTAAGAGGCTGAACCCTTTTCTACTTCACTTCTCCCCCTATTTATAGAAAATTGGGGGAGAAGCTTGCCACCCAGCAAGGTTGCTTCCTCCAGAAGCAACAGACTTCTGGAGGAAGGGTCTAGAAGGCCCAAGTGGGCCAGATTGCTATCTGCACCCCCTTTTCACTAAATGCACCCCCTTCTATTTTTTTGGTAATTCTTTTTCCGTAACGTTACGAAACTTTACGAATTTCGTAACGATACTTATTTTTCTCCCGCGAGGTTACGAATCCTTACGGATTATGTATTTACTCTTTTTTAGCTTTCGAAGAAGTTACGGAAACTTACGGATTGCGCAAAAACACCTCTTTTCGATTTCCGCCACATTATGGAATTTCACGGATCGCGCAAGCCTGCTTCCTTTTGATTTCTAACACGTCTCGGGACTTCATTCATTGTGCAACCAAAGATGCCAAGTGTCTCGAAGCGGCCAATCCAAGGTTGTATATCATCAAATAATAATCCCCAGACGAAATTAGGGTATGACACCCCTCTTTACTTACCTCTCATCGGAGAGAAGAGGAAAGCAAAGATAAGACACTGATTTCGTTCGTCCTGCCCTTTCTGTGATGATGACTCTCGTCTCTACTCCTTCTTTTTTTCTGCAAAACACAAAACAAAATACAAACAACAACAAGAACAATGAATATAATATACATATACACATATACACATGTTTGGCGAAGGAACCGATCTGGAAAATAACAGAAAAACATATTTCCCCGTCACCAGAGGCTCCGCGCTTGATAACGGAGGACACATGAACAACGCTAGGCAATGAATTCATGGGTCTCCGAATAAAAAGTGGAGAATGGAGAATTGGCGAACAGCGCTACGCAATAACTTCGCGGGGCTCCAGACTCGAAGGTGGAGGATGCATGAACAGCGCTAGGCAATAAATTCATGGGGCTCCGAAAAAAGTGGAGAATGGAGAATTGGCGAACAGCGCTATGCAATAACTTCGCGGGGCTCCAGACTCGAAGGTGGAGGATGCATGAACAACGCTAGGCAATAACATTCATGGGGCTCCGAAAAAAAAGTGGAGAATGGAGAATTGGCGAACAGCGCTACGCAATAACTTCGCGGGGCTCCAGACTTGAAGGTGGAGGATGCATGAATAGCGCTAGGCAATAACATTCATGGGGCTCCGAAAAAAAAGTGGAGAATGGAGAATTGGTGAACAACGCTACGCAATAACTTCGCGGGGTTCCAGACTAGTTGGTGGAGGACACATGAACAGCGCTAGGCAATAACATCCAGCTGGGCCAGCCTGATGAGGTGGCGGTGCATCTGCGGCCTGTGGAGCATCCCCCTGGGCCTGTCTCTGCGTGCAATACTTCTCAATAAAAGCTCGGGTGATGGGCGACCGAATCACCTTGCTAGGTGCGACGGGGACTCCGAACGACTGGCAGAGTCCTGTGATCAAAGCGGGAAATCCCAGGGCCCTGTTGGACTTATCCAGGTCCAGAGGGTGCCTGGTAGGCGCCATACCTGCAAATAGATAGATGGCATCAATGATTAACTGAGCCACGTGAATGCTCATCCGTGTCAGGATGGCGTACACCAGCTGACACTTCGGCAGGGGGAGGTCGGAATTATGATCGCTGGGCTGGATGTTGCTGAGCAGCAAGGTCATCCAGATCTGGGTCAGGGTGGTCATGTTGGTGCGCATGATCCACACTCGTCTCCCAGCAGCAGTTCGGGCAAAATCCTACCCCGATATACACAGTAGCTGGGCGATGGCCTCCTCATCAAACCCATCAGCCTGGTTCCTCCTCTGGCCATACTCGCACTCCTGGCCCTCCTCCAGCACTAAAGGATATCCCAGGAACTGGCTGAGAGCATCCGCATCGAATGGGATCCACTGACCCCTCACCCAGGATCGCATATCTCGTACACCCTCCACTGTAGGCCAAGCATTGGCATAAAACTCGAGGACTATGTCTGGGTCGAACTTGGCCATGGGGGTAACCAGCGATGCCCACCGCCGGCGAACTATCTCCTCCTGGAAGTCGGTATACTCGTCGTCCCTGAGCTGGACGCGTCGCTCCCGGAGAAATGACCATCCCTTGATGGCCTCGAAGCGCTGCTGGTGCTCAGCGCTCCTAAAACGGTGGCTGTCATATTCGGGAGCGGAACTGGTTCCTTCAGCCGCTTTATCCTTCCTGGATCTCTTTGAGGCAAGCTTCCTTGGGGCCATTTCCTGCGAAAGCCAACATTTGGAAGTTAGTTTTACAAGACAATGCTTATCTTAACACAAAAAAATGTCATGCTAATCCCTCTGATTTTAGAACGAACTCATATAATCTATTTATGCACACGCGTATGTGCGGAACATCCTACTATTTATATCAACATAGAGGGACATCCAACACATTCTAATTGTCATACACATATATGCATTTGAAAAGAACATACATTCTTACGCTCAAGGCATTGCGTCAAAATTCACATCTAATTTATATCCAAAACATTTGCTATTACAAACTACCTACATATATTTGAAATATATATCATACAAATTTTTATTGTTTTACTCACATTTATTCATATTGGCAAGCTAATTACATCCTACACACACTTGCATTCAAAAGAGAATTCCATACTATCATACATCCATTTAGGAAAATAATCATTCACACTTGGCAAGGAATTTCATGCCCTTTTTATTTACACATATATCTACATACCATTGAAAAGCATTTCCCACGTTACCTAGGTGCAAAGTATCAATCATGGGGCAGAACAATTTCGAGTAAAAAACTCTCGCAAGCAAGTCCTAATTTTCATGCTTTTCTAATTCTAAAACCAAATTTTGGGTTCCTAGCCATGAGTATGTTTTCTTGCATTAAAGCTGAAAAGTTTGGGTTCCTAAGCTTGAAGTTGCATGTGGGTACCTATTTTGAATCTCCTATGCTGTCTCTACATACATAAAACAGTCCCACCATCCCAATTTTGCAAAACCATATTCATATATCATTGGGGCATTTCACCGAGCACTTGGTGGGCGCACGTTTGGACATAAATTGCAAGAGAATGGGGGCAATGTGGCATGCCCCATTGCTTCAGAACACAACATAGGCCTAAGGCCTTCTCATTCAAATCCTCAACTCAAGAAATCAAGCATAAAAACAACCCAAAACTGCCTCACCAATTTAAGCACGTTCTCACAATTTAGAGCACCAAAAGATGAAGAAAATACTCCAATGGGAAGCAAAAAACTCAAGGATTGAATACTTACTTGTTGGAGTGAGTAGAAACACCAAAAATGAAAGCAAAATGCAACCAAAAGTGGCTTTGGGGAGCAAAAACCACAAGCCTTCGTGAGTTCTCTCTTTTGAATGAGGGGGGAAGTTTTTTTTTGGATACAAAAACGTTCCCCTCCCTCGTTTTTATATTTTGAATGCAGGGGTTGCTCGCCCAGGCGAGCTAACCTGCAAATTTTTTTTTTTTAAGGATACATTAACCATGCCCCCCCCCTCTTATGGGTTAGCATTTTGAACCTACTTAAGTTAGAATTAGGCATCGATTACTTATTTAAAACAAACAATAAAATACTGTGAATTTCAAAGGATACTGGGCTGCCTTGCAGCGACGTTCTCTGCTGGCCCAGCGTCGGGAAAGGGTGACGATTGGTCGATCGTGACCCTATCCTCCATTTGCCTCCGTCCCTAAGTACCTGCAAGTAGGAGACAAACAATACGCGGCCAATCGTGACCGGTCATCGTCTTACCTTGGTTGATTTCTGCCATCGACTTGTCTTGACTTCTGACCGTGGCCTGAGACGATTCTGCTCCTTGCTATCACAAGATATGCATGTGCATGTGCATGTATGAATGTTTCTAATGTGATGATTTTTTTAGTGAAGGCTGGTTAGATTCAATTTTAAATAAGCATTTGGGGCACCCCATGAACCGAGCGAAGAGGGCTTAGGTTATAACAAAACTAAAGGTTTGAAACCAAAGGGAGGACTGAAACCTCGCCCATCTTTTCCTTTCAAAGAAACGAGACAAGTACAGTGAATGGGAATCCCTAGAGGAAACCAAAAAGAACGAGAAAAACTCAGAAATAAAAACATGCAACAGTCCTCTCGATTGCCCCAGACTTCAAGCGTAATATCGTTTAACTACATCGGAGTTCACGGGCGAGGGCAGCTCCTCGCCATCCATGTGGGTGAGTATCAGAGCACCCCCAGAAAAAGCTCTTTTCACCATGAAAGGTCCTTCATAATTTGGGGCCCACTTGCCTTGATTATCCTTAACAGCGTGGGACATCTTCTTCAGCACGAGGTCCCCCTCGTTGAACTTGCGCGGGCGTACCTTCTTGTCGAATGCGTTCTTTATCCTTCGTTGATACAGACGCCCATGGCTCATGGCTGCGAAACGCTTACCTTCAATAAGGTTAAGTTGGTCGTAGCGTGCTTGAGCCCATTCTGACTCTTCTAGGCCTGATTCCGCTATTATCCTCTGAGAAGGAACCTCTACCTCAAATGGGAGTACTGCTTCCATCCCATAAACCAAGGAATACGGTGTTGCCCCAGTAGAAGTTTGTACCGAGGTTCTATATCCGTGTAGGGCGAAAGGCAACATCTCATGCCAATCTTTGTATGACACTGTCATCTTCTGAACAATCTTCTTAATATTTTTATTCGCAGCCTCTACAGCCCCATTCATCTTCGGCCGATAAGGGGTGGAGTTATGATGCTAGATCTTGAAATCCTCGCACATTTCCTGCATCATCTTGTTGTTCAGATTGGTGCCATTGTCAGTAACGATCTTCCTGGGGAGTTCGTATCGACAAATCAACTCCTTCTTTATGAATCTGACTACCACACTTCTCGTGACATTAGTATAAGAAGCCGCTTCGACCCATTTGGTGAAGTAATCTATCGCCACAAGAATGAAGCGGTGACCATTCGACGCTTTGGGTTCGATGGCCCCAATGACATCTATTCCCCACATGGAAAAAAGGCCAAGGAGCAGAAATAACATTCAGAGGATGTGGCGGAACATTGACATTGTCTGCGTACGCCTGACATTTATGACACTTTCTTACATGAGCGCAGCAATCGCTTTCCATATTGAGCCAGTAATATCCGGCCCTAAGGATCCTTCTGGCCATAGCATGCCCATTGGCATGTGTCCCAAATGAACCCTCATGGATCTCTTCAATCATGAAGTTCGCCTCTTTGGCATCTACGCATCGCAGGAGGGTCATGTCATGGTTCCGTTTGTACAGGATGGTACCACTTACAAAGAAACCAGTAGCCAATCTCCTCAACGTCCTTTTGTCATTGTCAGAAATCCCTGGTGGGTATTCTTTGCTCTCGACATATTGTTTGATGTCAAAATACCACGGTTTCCCATCCCGCTCTTCCTCTATTGCATAACAATATGCTGGTCTGCCTTGAGATTTGAATTCGATGTACGGCAGATCCCCGTGTGGGGCAAGTTGAAACATGGATGCCAGGGTGGCTAATGCATCAGCCATTTGATTCTCTTCCCGAGGTATGTGGTGGAAAGAAATGTCGTCAAAGTACTTGGCTAACCTCAAGATGTGAGTTTGATAGGGTATCAACTTTGGATCCCTAGTTTCCCATTCTCCTTTCAACTGGCGTATCACCAAAGCTGAGTCTCCATACACCTTGAGTAGTTTTACATCAAAATCAATGGCCGCCTGAACCCCGAGGGCGCATGCTTCGTACTCGGCCATATTGTTGGTACAATCAAAACCTAGCCTAGCCGTGAAAGGAATACACTGATCATCCGGGGATACCAGGACTGCCCCTACTCCATGGCCCAAAGCGTTAGATGCCCCATCGAAGCAAACAATCCATTTGTCTATATCCTCGTGCGTCCGCTTCTCTTCGAGCAGGGCCATGATATCTTCATCTGGGAACTCGGGGTGCATCGACCGATAATCCTGGAGGGGTTGCTGGGCCAAATAATCAGCCAAGGCACTTCCCTTTACCGCCTTTTGGGTGACGTAAACGATATCGAATTCAGATAATAGTACCTGCCACCTAGCGATTCGTCCCGTGAGGGCCGGTTTCTCAAAGATGTATTTCACGGGATCCATTTTGGAAATAAGCCACGTGGTATGGCTGAGCATGTACTGCCTAAGCCGATGTGATGCCCATACCAGAGCATAACACGTCCTTTCCAGCATTGAGTAATTCATCTCACTTGCGGTAAACTTCTTGCTTAGATAGTAGATGGCTTGCTCCTTTTTCCCAGAATCATCGTGCTGACCCAACACGCACCCCATAGACTCGTCCAACACGGTCATGTACAGGAAAAGAGGTCTTCCTGTTACAAGTGGCATGAGCACCGGGGGGTTTGCGAGACTCTGTTTGATCTTCTCGAAGGCCTCTTGGCAGTCACTGTTCCACAGGACCGCCTGGTTCTTACGTAATAGCTTGAAAATGGGCTCACAGGTAGGGGTGAGTTGCGAGATAAATCTCGCGATATAATTCAACCTGCCTAAGAACCCCCGAACCTGCTTCATCGTGCGTGGTTCCGGCATTTCAAGGATGGCCTTCACTTTCTCGGGATCTATCTCTATCCCTTTCTGACTTACGATAAATCCTAGCAACTTCCCCGACTTTACCCCGAAGGTGCATTTGGTTGGGTTTAGTTTTAGTTGGTATTTCCGTAACCTTCCAAACAGCTTACGCAGATTGACAAGGTGTTCGTCCTCAGTTCGAGACTTGGCAATCATGTCATCTACGTAGACCTCTATTTCCTTATGCATCATATCATGGAACAACGCCACCATGGCACGCTGATAGGTTGCCCCAGCATTTTTCAGCCCAAAGGCCATTACTTTATAGCAGAACGTCCCCCATAGGGTGACGAAAGTGGTCTTCTCTACATCTTCGGGTGCCATCTTTATTTGATTATACCCTGAGAAACCATCCATAAATGAGAAAAGGGCAGACTTGGCTGTATTATCTACCAATATATCAATGTGTGGCAGGGGAAAATTGTCTTTAGGACTGGCTCGGTTCAAGTCCCAGTAGTCTACACACATTCGAACCTTGCCGTCCTTTTTCGGGACTGGGACAATGTTGGCCACCCACTCTGGGTACCGAGCTACAGCTAAGAACCCTGCATCAAATTGCTTCCTTACTTCTTCTTTAATTTTTAAAGACATCTCGGGTCTCATTCTTCGTAACTTTTGCTTAACCGGGGAAGACCCAGGATTCAAAGGCAACTTATGCTGCACAATGTCGGAATCCAGACCGGGCATGTCTTGATATGACCATGCAAAGACATCTTGATACTCTTCAAGAAGGGTTATCAAGCCTTGGCGGATAGGCGCGGTCATACCGGTTCCTACCTTTACTTTCTTTTCCTCCGTGGTCCCCAAGTTTACCAATTCGGTTTCTTCTTGGTGAGGCTTCATTTCACGTTCTTCCTGAGCGATCAACCTCTCCAACTCTGGTGAAAGGACGTCCTCTTCCTCTTCTTCGTTTATCGTTTGGCTTATATCTCGATCGAAATCGATTGTCAAACCCTCGTTGTTAGGATCCTCAAAGAATCGACCCTCATATCTATACCAAACAAGACAAAGCATGCAAAATGATATGAGAAAAGGTGGAATTGCAAGAACAGATGAAACAAGATCTCTTTGTTTATTTAATAAGGTAGGTTTCACAAAACAAAAGAGAAAGGAAATCTATAGGCTCTAATTACATTGAATTAGCGGTATAGACTTCCGACTGGCTTATCACGCGCCAGTTTCCCACTTGAGAATCGGGATGGCATGGTTGCACAAAACTTGGCGGGTCTTGAGGAAACTCCTCTTCTATTGTGGCCACCTCCTCCTCGGACACCATTCCGGGACTAGTGAAACACTGGCTAATACGGCCGGGCCATACCCTATCCGCCCGAAGTCTTGACGGCACATTCCTCCTCCCTGGCATCCCGGGTTCATACCCTAATCCATATTTGTATGGATTTCCCTTGATATCGACCACATCGGCATTCCCGAGGCCGTCCTTGCCTAGACCCATTCCGGGCTCAAATCCGTTCCTGAGCATAACTCGTGCCACCATTATGGCCGCGTTGGAGAGAGAAGGTAGCAACGGACTTGGTTCCACAGAGGTGCAGCTCACCACCTCGAAGGATTGGAAAGCCGTTTCCAATGATTCTTCCGCCGCTTCTACGTATGGTGCGGAGGAGGGGCAGCTCACTAACATATCCTCTTCACCCGACACTATCACTAAAAGTCCACCCACTGCGAACTTCAATTTCTGGTGAAGCGTTGAAGGGACCACTCCCAGCGCATGAATCCAAGGTCTTCCCAAGAGGCAGCTATAGGCGGGATTTATATCCATCACTTGAAACAGCACATTACAAGTGTGGGGGCCTATCTGAATGGGAATATCGATTTCCCCCATCACTTCCCGCCGAGTACCATCAAAGGCTTGCACCACCATCGAGCTCGGTTTTAAATGTGACGCACTAAAAGGAAGCTTTTCCAAAGTGGTCTTCGGCATTACATTTAAACTCGATCCATTGTCGATAAGAACCTTTGCGACAACATGGTCCATACACTTTACCGACACATGAAGAGCCTTGTTGTGTCCTCTCCCCTCTACGGGAATCTCTTCTTCCGCAAACGCGATATAATTGTTGGTGGTTATATGATTAACGATGCCTTCAAAACCCTCCACTGAGATATCATGGGCTACATGGGCATCATTGAGGACTTTTATCAACAGCGTACGATGAGGCTCAGAGTTTATGAGCAGTTCAAGCAACGAGATCCTTGCTGGAGTTTTATTCAGTTGCTCGACTACCTTAAACTCGCTTTGTTGGATGAGGCAAAGGAACTCATGGGCCTCTTCCAAAGTCACCGTCTTTCCTTGAAGACCTTCTTTCTTTTCAGCCCCTCTTACCACTAAAGGATCTGCTTCTTTCGAGGGGGTGGCTACGTCTGTGGGCTCTTAGACCATGGGCGCTTTCCCCTTGGAGGGCAACTCCGCCGGGTGAGGGGAAGCGAACACCCGACCACTACGGGTTACGCCACTGAGGCCGGTGATGTTGGTCACCTTAGCTGACAGGGAGTCAACTTCGGTTGCAACTCTTTCACTGAACGCGGGAGGGGTATACTTCCACGGAACGGCCTTATTACTTTGATATGCAAATGACGTTGGCTTGGGCGCTGTCTGGGGGTATATGGGTGTGGAGCCAGTCCCTTTCCTAGTAAAACATATCACTAGGGCCTTGGGGCTTAGAGGAACCTTCTTCTCTTCCGACTACATGCAAATTTGTGGTTCTTCCCTCCCTCCTATGGACACTTCAAGCTGCTCGTAATCCATGAACCGCTGAAGCAATTCTTCTACCGCGGGACAGGTTTCCATGTCGTGCGACTCCCCGAGGTGAAACAAACATTCATCCCTTTCGCCTCCGCCACGGGAGACCATACATGCCGCTTGCAGCGATTGGTAGATAAAACGTTTGGAAGTAGCCACCTCTCCTAATCTCCTTGCCCGTGATGGCCCATCCTCTTGGATGGCGTTTACGCTAGCCTTTCCATGACTAGCTAGCGGGTTAGTTTTAACATTTGGGCCTTCCTCTTGAAATGATAGCCAGCCGGCACTGATTAGGTGCTGCACTTTATACTTGAACGGATGGCAGGAGTCAATGTTGTGTCCGGGAGCTCCACTATGGTACGCACACTTGGCACCCGGGTCATACCACTTGAGGTAGGGTGGCTGAAAGACCCTCCCGGGTATGGCTACCACCAAATGATTCTCCAATAATGAAGGTCATAATTCGGAGTATGCCATGGGAATAGGAGAGAAGTTATCTTCCGGGAGTGGGCTCTGTGCATTATTATAGCTCGTGCCGGGGGCCGTATTGTTGACTGGCCGGGGCGTGGCTGTAGCTGTGCGTTGGGCCGGCGTTCTCTCTGCCGCGGGCGGTCCTTTTACTTGAGTCAGGGGGGAACTCTTGGCTCGGATTGAAAAATTTGGGGGATTGGGCTGGTATGAGCTTTGGATATTTTGGGGTGCTTTCATCCACTTCGGGGCGGTGGTGACCGCGTGGGCGTCTCCTTCCTTTTTCCTCGCGCCCACTACTGGGGCTCTTCTGTTGTTGTTGGGGGCTACATTGGAAGCATATTCGAACTTGCCTTTTCGTAGTCCGGATTCAATCCTTTCTCCGGCGAAGACGAGATCCGCAAAGTTAGCTTGCATGTAGCCTATAAGCTTTTCATAGTAGAACGTGGGTAACGTATCTACCATAATTGTGATCATCTCCCTCTCCGTCATGGGCGGTACGACTTGGGCTGCGAAATCTCCCCATCTTTGGGCATATTCCTTAATGGACTCATGCTCTCGCTTAGTCATACTCTGAAGCTGGTTCCGATCGGGAGCCATATCCGTATTGTACTGGTACTTCCTAATGAAGGCAGTTGCCAAGTCCTTCCATGATCGGATCTGGGAAGCTTCCAGATTGGTGTACCATGCTACAGTTGCTCCGGCCAAGTTGTCTTGAAAGAAATGGACCAACAACTTTTCGTCCGCAGAATACGCCCCCATTTTTCGGCAATACATCCGAAGATGCCCTTTCGGACATGTCGTCCCTTTGTACTTATCAAAGTCCGGTACTTTGAACTTGGGAGGAATGACGATATTGGGTAATTGCCGAGGCCCTCGACTGCTCTCAACCTCTCTTCAAGCGCCTCAATCTTTCCCTTATCTTCCACGAAGGGAACAGATTCTTTTACGGGTGTGGGTGAAGCCGGGATATGGCGGACTATGTTTGGTTGGGGTAGTTCATGGGGGGACGGATCTTTGAGGTGGAGCAGGGGACTGAGATGGGTATCTCCTTCCTCATCGTCTTGCCCGAGATAGTCGTCATAAGGTTGGAGTTGTCCCTCGAAAGTAGGGGCTTGGCTTAAATCTTCCGGGGTGGCACGGGGAGTGAAGTCCGGAGGCAAGCCATAGGGGTAAGCTTGCGAACTATACCTCCGACCAAACACTGCTATGTTTCTATCTCGGCCCGGATTTAAGGCGGGCTGCAGCACCGGCTCCGCTTCCCTAACTGTACTGGAGGCGGTTGTCGTGGCTTTATCCTCTATAGTTTTCTGGAGTTTTAACATGACCTCCGAGATGGAAGCCATTTGATCTTTTAAGGCCGATAGATCGGCCTTCATCTGTTCCTGCACGCCCTCTTCATTATCCATTTTTCTGGATCGAGTGTTATAGGGGTGCCTTGGTGCTTTCTTAGTTATGATGAAATTCCAGTTGAAATAAACAATGGTGAGTATGCCACCAAAACATGAATATGCAAATGAATGATCGGAGCACTTGGATCCACCCCAAGGTTTTTTTAGATAACGTGATAAGTTCAGAACTTCTCATTTTATAAAAAGAACAAAGCTTTCATCTAGCCAAGATTATACAAAGGTGTTACAAGAGAACCTAACGGTTTCTAATTATATGGGCCATCAAATCTATCATGTGTTGACAATAATTGATTAGCCCATGAATCTCCTCGGGAGCCGTACACACTTCGGCCATGGCTTTTGCTTTGGCTAATAGACGCGGGAGGTCTTGACTTCCATTCAAGGTCAAGGCGAACCTATCCATCCACATAGTTGCTTCTTGATGCAATGCATCAATCACCCTCCCTCTTGCTTCTTTTTCGGCGTACACTTGTGCAAAATCCTCTGCTAGCTTTTGTTCATGGGTCACAGACTGGTTCAACTCTTCCTTGTATTGCCCTATGATAGCTAGCATGCTTTGCTCCGTGGCTTCCAAGTGTTGAGCCAAACTCCTCTTGGACCTTGCGCACGCAGCTAACTCTTCTTTTAAGATCATGCCATGCACCCGTGACCGGTCTCTTTCCTCTCTTCGGAGTTTGAGCTCATTGTTGCTACCCCACAATGCTCCTCGGAATTTATTTCGGCCATGTTCCTCCTTGCGGGCCCTTTTGGTTTCTTGTTCAAGGGATCTTGCAGTGGCCGCGTTTTCCTCTTATAACTCGGTGCACTCTTTCCGGATGTGGGTAGCGGCTGATTTGAACTTCTCCTTGTCAAGTCTCGCCTTCCCTAGCTCTAATTTTAGAGCTTGGACTGCTTCATCTTCCTCCGGAGCTTCGAAGTTCTCCTCATTGATAACTTTCAATTTGGAGAGCCAATCTAACCCTCGCGTGTGAATTCTTAGCCATCCATGATAACCACCGATAACGCCATTTCGGATGCCTCTAAGCTCCTTGTCTTTCCTCAACGAACTTCTCCACGCCTTGTGGACTCTCTGTATCACCTTGAGACTATGCGCGCCTAGATCCCTCATAAGGAAAGGCGAGAGACTTTATTCTGTTGGCGCTCCTCTCATGGGGTACCCTAGTTGTCTTATGGCGAGTGCGGGATTATAATTAATACAACCCCTAGTCCCTATCAATGGAACATTAGGGTAGTCCCCACATGAGAAAAGAACTCCTTCCTTGCCTTCCTTCCAACGAGGAAACCAATTGATTGCGTTGCCTCCTATCCCAGCCAAATGTTGGTCCCAATCGACTCTTCCTTTTTCGGCGTATGAGCGATAACTTTTGAAGCGGACACGGGTGTCTTGTGTCTTGTTGGAATAGGTGTGAAACCAACCACACACAGAGAGCGGGTAAACAACAGACAATCCGTGCACTATTTTTCTCACACCTCCGGTCAAAGGTGTCAAACAAATCTGCCAAGATAGCCACCACTGGACTCTCCTTGCTATGGTGATATGCAAGGAAAGCATCAATGGCGGCTAAGTCCACCAAACTGTCAACGTTCGGAAAGAGGACAACCCCAAAAATCAACAAAGCTAATATATCCGCAAACGGGTCCCACTTCTCTTGGCTCGCCATATCCCTTGCCTTGCCTTCCAAGTATTTCCGAGGCAGGCCCACTACGTTGTTCCGAGTTTGCTTCATGCGATCCATCTCTTTTGCTGAATCTCCAACCACCGCTGCAATCTTGCTCAAGGAGGGTAGAAACCCGGAGAAAAGATACGGTTTTCTCCTCAAGAGGGCATCCCAATATTTCCTCAAACTCTTCAATAGTTGGTACCATTTGGAAGTCCCCAAATGTGAAACACCTCAATGGCTGGTCATAGTATTGGGCGAGGGATACGACAGCTTCCGTAAATACCTCCGTTGCGGTCAAATCTAGAATCTTCCCGTACACTTTGAGGAAGGCTTGCCTTTGGAGAGGTCCCATCAAACGTCCCAATTCCTTGAGGCTGGTGACATCTAGACTTTTAACCTTGACTTGATAAAACCTTTTGCCGTTTTGATTTGTCCCCATCATTTACCTAAAAAAGGGGTGGATCAAGACTCCGACATGGATGATGCAATGCATATGCATGAAACGAAAAGAAAAAAACACAAAGGGGTAATTCACACATACGAGACTGCAGAGATCCAATTTTAATGCTACGTTTTGGGCATGATGGCGCCTCAACGTAGTATTAAAAAGGTTACGTATTACTCTAAAGAAACCAAACATCACTAGCAAAACTATAAACTAGTGCTATTTACGAAAAAATGCATGAGAACGAATGGCACGGAGCGTGTTTGCTCTTTGCCCCTATTTGGGAACCTATAGGACAATATCTAGGGGTCTCTAATAACTACTCCCCAACAATTCATAACTCACACGGCTGTTTTCTAGAGGTATCATCACTCAAGATAATAATATTGTGGCGGTATGGAATACCAGCGACAACACATTATAAAGAGAGAAAGCTCTAGACGAGGTTTCACTATTATCAAGCAAGTCGGAGACCTAGCATGATGATAGATTCACCTCCACTCCTTAAATTCCAATGAACCCGGGTATAGGGCCCCCTTTTTTTTTACTCAAACCCGTGGGTGCCTAGAATGCAGTGTAAAGAATGCGAAATAGACAACAGTTATTTACATTTTACACAGTTCAACAAATGCACACACGAAGTTTCACAAATCCATAATTCCTTAAAATAGGCCTAACTCACAAAAATAATTCCCCAGTGGAGTCGCCAACTGTCGCAACGTGCCCTTTTGCGGGCGAGCGAGGCGAGGCTCACGGGTGCGCTTTCCAAGGGAGGAAAGATGCGCGAGGTCGCCACCAACGTTTATTTGTGGAAAACGTCGGAAAAACCGAAGGAAACCGGTCAAAATAAAAATTCTAAGTTCGAGAGTTGTATTTACGTTTAAGGAAGGTATTAGCACCTCTTACGTTTGTCTCAAAGGACAACAACCTATTTTTTAGAATTGTGGAAATTGTGTTACCTTAACTTTTATTTCTTTTTATTTTTTGAGGTCGACAAAAGCGGGGCTCTTGCTCCTACGTACCCTCCATCGAAGAAGAAATCAGACCTACGTAGTTCTTTCTTAAGAGTGAATCAAGCGATTCTTTTTACTTGAAAGGTAATCATTTTAAGGCGTTGGACCTTAAAAATGATCCATTTACTTGATAAGGAAAACTGAGATGATAAATTTTCAAACCCTTTTTAGTGATTTTTTTTGTGGACGAGCTTGACTAGGCGAGTTGATTTTAGCCTTAGTTTCACTTTAGTTATTAGTCAATTCAATTAAGAATGAGAAATCCCAAAGAGAAAACGTCCGATTGATTTTTGTGCTTCATTTTACTAAAAGATATTTTTTTGATTATTATATTATTATTTTACCTCTTTTTTTGATTTCCAACGTGGTTACGGCACGACCGAACGGTCGGAATTCATTTTAACCGAAATTAACGGATGATACAATTCAAATGATCGGTGGAAATTTATTTTATTTTTTGATTAGGCGAGAAATTAATTAAATAAATGACTGGAGCACGTCAAAAGGGGGTATAGAAAGCGAATGAAAACGAGAATAAAAATACATGAAACAAAATGTGGACCACCGCGGGTACATAGAATGAATTGAAAAGCTCGGTTTGGGGTACTTACCAGTTGAAGACTGAAGAAAACGAAGAACGAATGATGAATGTCGAAGAACGGTTGAAAATCTTTGCGTAATTACTCACGGAAACGTTACGGAAGCGCCTCGGCTTGGATTTTCTTCACGGAAACAATTTTCCTCAGCAATTTCGAGAGAATAAGAAGTGCCAAGAAGGCTGAACCCCTTCCCTCTTCACTCCTCCCCCTATTTATAGCAAAATAGGGGAGGAGCTTGCCACCCAGCTCGCCCAGGCGAGCAAGGTTGCTTCCTCCAGAAGCAACAGCCTTCTGGAGGAAGAATCTGGAAGGCCCAAGTGGACCTGATTGCTATTTGTACCCCCCTTTTACTAAATGCACCCCCTCTTTACCCTTTTTGGTAATTCTTTTTCCGTAACGTTACGAAACTTTACGAATTTCGTAACGATACTTATTTTCCTTCCGCAAGGTTACGAATCCTTACGGATTATGTATTTACTCTTTTTTAGCTTTCGAAGAAGTTACAAAAAACTCACGGATTGCGAAAAACACCTCCTTTCGATTTCCGTCATATTACAGAATTTTCACGGATCGCGTAAGCCTGCTTCCTTTTGATTTTCGGCACGTCTCGGGACTTCACATATTGCGCAACAAAGGGTGCCAAGTATCTCGAAAAGGCCAATCAAAGGTTGTATATTATCAAATAATAATCCCCGGACAAAATTAGGGTATGACAACAGGCTGTAGAGTTTTTTTGGATGAGGCCACTTCCAGTGAAGGAAGATAAGTCAGGGTAGACGCCACTTCCGGTGAAGGAAGATAAGTCAGGGTAGACGCCACAAGGATTACCTTGATAAGTCTGATAATTGGTTCAACAAGGAACCCAGAGAGAAACTCTCACCAAATTTTATCAAATGCCAAAAGTCCTTTTTTATTCAAAACAAAAACCAATACTTATAGTGTATCTGAACAAAAAGATAAAAATAGACATGGGCCTTCTAAACAGTTTGGGCCAAAATTACAATAAATAAAAATTATAACTAAAAAACATGTTTAACTTGGGCCTTCAAATTAATCTAGGCCTTCAGCAACAATTAATAGTCTTGATAGTATCTCTGCCTCTGGGCCTTCATCCTTCTCCACTTGGGCTTTCATCCTTCTCCACTTGGGGGCTTTATCCTTCTCCACTTGGGCCTTCGCCCTTCTCCACTTGGGCCTTTAGCCTATATTTGGCCAGTTTCAGGATTCTCATCAACATCCTAAATTAATGTTTTTTTTTTTTTGTTTATAGCCAAATGCCTACACCACCCAGCTCTCCTCCGCCTCCTCCTTCTACTGGTGCAGCATTGCATTCACCGCCAACATTGAAGTGGACTAGAAAGGCCTCATGCCTAAGATCATTGGCGACTAGACCAGTTGGGGCAGAGAGACCCCTGGTCCATATGGATCCTGCTACCGACAAAGCAGACGGTCCCCACAACAAGAAATTAAGAACATATTTGGGGATCATCGCTCATGATAAGGTGGATGTCACATACAACAATTAGAAGCACGTCCCTACTGCTTAAAAGGATTTGATATGGGAGAATATTCAGGTATCATGTAATATTTCATGTTGCATATTGTTTGTTAGCCAAATATTTGAATTTAGTAATAATAAAACCCAATTTACTCTTTGTTAGGCTGAATTTGATATCCCTGAAGAATCTGATGTAAGGACAAAAAAGAAAATACTTAAGACTGTGGGGAAGCGGTGGAGACAATTTATGTCTGATTTGACGTCGAAATGGGCACTTGCAAAAAGTACGACATTAGCAAGGAGAAATGAGCCCAATTATGTCAGAGCCACAGAGATCCTTCATGGGAGGAAACTAATTTGTGATTTTCATTGTTTTCAACTTCAAATTCACTTATTATACATTGTAATCTCAAGTTTCATTAATGTTGCATTTTTGCAGGATGTGCGAAAAAAGGCACAGGCTATCCTGAAGCAAAACATTGCCCCTCACGTGTTGTCTCATGGGGGTTATGAATATTTAGAAAAGAAGTTGATGGATGAGAAGAAAAAGAAAAAATTGGAGGAAGTTGCTCAATCTGGGAGCATTGACACTGTCATTGATCCTCCATCTCCCATCAAACGACACGTGAAATGGAAGCTAGCCCGCACCAAGAAAATTGACCACATGACATTTGAGGCAGCAAAGGAAACTGCTGACAAGATTGTAAGTCACTTTCAATTCATAATTGTAATTATTTTTGTTTATTGTTTGATTGAGTAAACCAATAAATGTGTTCTTCACAGGATTCGTTGGAGGAGCAGGCCTCATAGGGTTCATTTGTCTCCCATGGACGTCATGATGTACTGACTGCTGCCATTGGGGGACCAGAACACCTTGGTCATGTGCGTGCTGTAGGAGCCGGTGTAACCATCAAGCAATAATTTGGATCGGCTTCAAGGACCTCCTGCATGTCTTCCTCCATGGATCCTAAAGACCTGCAATAGTTGACACAACAAATTAGGGACCAGTTGGAGGACTCAATCACATAAAAAGTTACTCGACAACTAATGTTATCGTTTAGCTAGATGCAGTCCCGATTTCAGTCGCAGATGCAATCATAGGGACTCGCACTGCCTCCTAAACCTAAGGTTGGTCCTTTAGCTGCTCGTGTCAGCACAAAGGAGAGTTATGTTGATCCCTCAGGGAATGATCCAGACACGGGTGACTCTGACAAATGCAAGTTGTACATCAATGAATATCCTCCCCGCTTGGTTGCCCTAGGAAGAGTTTATGAGGGATCCACAATTGTTCACAACATTCCTTTGCTGCATGATCAAGTCAAGGTTGGTGTTGAGGAGGTTAGTGATGCAGATGCTCCTATTCTTGTACCCACTAAAGAGGTTAAGGTCATAGGGTAGACACTTAACACCTTCCTTTCTTGGCCGACACATCTTGTCAAGCGTTTATCAGAACAAGTATATCAGTGTCATTAAATGCTTATTTTTTCCATTAAAGAGTTCATTGTGATTAAATTATGTTAATTAGCCATGTTGGATAAATAGGGGGCTGTGGGACCCACGAAACCTGCAAATAGGTCAGATCATGAAGTCGATGATCCCCTCTATCTTTTGACATTGACTATCCCACAGCTTTTTCTGAAGCCATTGCAGGTTATGTGGGATGCTACCTTGTTTGGCATGTTTAATGAAGACTTCCCCTTGTACATAAAGCATGAAGATCCGTCTGAAATAGCACATGGTGGTCAATGTCTCAACATCTCTGTTATACAGTTGTGGATTCTGTAAGTCAATTTTGATTATTATTAATTACCTAACTTATTGTTTTACCTTCATACATAATTTACTTTATGTTAACAACAATAGGCATATGACTGAGACAAGTATGCGAGCGGGGAATGCCGATGTGTATGGATTCCTCGAGCCACAGTCTATCTAGAGATTTGGCCAATCACAATTTGAATCAGAAAGTTACATTAAGAACTGGATGCAAAATTCAAAATGAGATGTGTACCTAGGAGCTTACCTGAATGGGTAACTTAAACTGAACAAATGAATTTAAATAATGTATAATAGTATAATAACCTATATTGGTCTCCACTATAGTGCACATTGGCAAATGGTCGTCATTTTGCCTAATGAAAATGTTGTCATCTGGTTTTGTTTGTTGCATAATAGGCCAGACAACTACCTCAAAGGCATAATTAACAGGTCAGTGTTGTTTTTCAATACATTTGCATTAGCATTAGTCAGGAACATAAAAATTTTAATTGTACAATAGGTATCAATGTTTGTATTCAACAGTGCTTTGAAAGGACTTGATGATACTCAACAAAGTAAATCTAAGCCTGCTGCTAGGTGGATTGTTGTTAAAGTAAGTCATTTAAACAATATGCTTCTACTTATATTTTAGTATTGTGTAGACTAATTTTTTCTTAACATTGAATATCAAAATTTCATAATGTATTTAGTGTAATAGACAAAAAGGAAGCACTGAGTATGAGTATTACGTCATGCACTGGATGTCAACTATAATCTTAGGAAATTTCAAGAATAATAGGGCAATGGTAATTTTTAATTCACCAAATTTCCTTTTTTTATGATTGCTATTATATCATTAACTTATGTTTTATTATATTATGCAATATTTCACTGATGCTAGACCAATGGAACCAGAGAGATTGAAGGCAGGGCAAAGTACTATTTGAAAGTTAAAAATGAAACTTAAGATGTTTAGGCAATTTTGTAATTGTAGTTTATATTTACTTACTTTACATTTTTTACAATTCCTGTCTCAACATTAAATATACGTTTAATTCATAATATTTAGTAAATTTCTCATGGAATTTCTAGTAAAAGTTGTTTCAAAATAGAATGAAAATTATGTATTGTGTGGTCTAGTTTTAAAATTTGCAGGTTAATTTTGGGTTTATTGAAAAAACAAACAACATGTTAAAAAAAAGTTCTAAAACAACATCGGTTTTTTAAAAAACCGATGTTGATATGTAGATTTATAGCTTTTTTTCATAATTCTTATCATATAACATCGGCTATTCAAATAATCGATGTTGTATTTATTAGTTAACATTGGTTTTGAAAAATCAATGTTAATGATATTACTTTCAACATCGGTACTTTATTAACCGATGTTGAAAGTCTTAAATAACCGATATAAAAAACTTATTTTCTAGTTGTGATTATTTCAATTTCACTTATTTTGCATAGTAAAATAAAATATCCATATCTCATAGATTAGGAATCTCTCATTTATTTGGTCAATCAACTTTAAGGAAACCCAACACTTGCGTTTTTTATGAAAGAAAAAATTCACTATGAGAGAAAATAGAAACATAAAAATATGAAATGGTCAAGAATCCTCTTAAAGCAGAACAATCACAATAAAGGAAGAAAGAAGACCCACTAAACAAGTGAAACAATCTGTTAGCATAATCAACAAAAGAACTCCCAAAAACCAACCTGTGATTTAAACCCACAAAGTGCTGAATAAAATAACAGTATCTTCAAATAATGAGAGCCCCATACCTAATTATATTGCAAGACATGCATGCCTCTGTAAGTCAGTTGCTTCTTAGGATAAACAAGAAGCACAATAGAGTCGAATTCATTATGTGAATTCTCTTACCTAGGATAAAGTAATTCTCTTACCTTTGCAACATAAGAATCACCATGTGCCCACTTTCTACCAATTTCACAACCCTAATCTCGAAGTACCACACACCCTCCAACACACGCACGTGGCTGTTAATCGCTTTATACGACTAACTTTTGTATAGAAATCATTTTCCAAAGCTTGTGTAGTTCCCCAATTTATGTTATTTTGGAGTAAATTTTGTAAATGAATCTTGTTTTATGATTAAAGCTATCTCTAGAACATTTCCATTGGATTTAATGATGAAATCTATGCATTTTCAAGTGAAAAAGAGGCTAAGTTTTGAATTGCAAAAAGTAGTAGTTGGGCTAAGCTCAGCAGTTGGGCTAAGCGCTATTCCACCGCTAAGTGCAGCTTCAGCATGCTTAGCGCAAAGGATAATTTAGCAGAGCATAAGCATCAAATTCGTGCACTAAGCGCGAGATTAGTGTGCTAAGCGCAGCAGGTGCCTTCAACCAGGCTAAGCGTGAGACCGGTGCTAAGCCCAATTCCACTTACTTGCGCTAAGCGCGAGGGTGGCGCTAAGCGCAAGGTCGTGAATTCTGAGCCTATTAAAAGCCCGTTTTGTGCAGAATTAGGGTACACACCTTTGGAGACTTGGCACAAAATTTTAGGAGGCACTGGTGCACAACACTCCACAGTGCCTATTTTGGGAAAAGAGCCCTAGAAGCAGCAAAGAGGAATAGCTTCTGCATTGAAGCCTAGGTTTTGTCATTTGAGAGAGATTATTGAGTAGAGAGTGAGTGTGAGATGCTAAGAAGAGGAGGAGGAATCCCCCTTTTTGTGAAAGAAACTATCATTCTCTGCTTTTAATCTCATTTATTGTTAGGGTTTCTTTGTAATGGCTGGCTAAACACCCTAGTTGGGGATTTCTAATGATCAACTGATGTAAATACATAATATCTAATTGATTGTGTTTTCTATGTTCAATGCTTCATTTAATGCTTAATGTTTGTATGCTTTTGGTTTGATCATCCAATTGTGTGCACAGTTCGGTGACTTTAGCATTGGGAAATGTACTGTTGCCTTAGAACTTGATTGAACCAGGATCAAAACTTAGTCTTAAATGAGGGATCTGCGGGTTAAGTTTTGGTTTTAATTATGTTGTTACAATAATGCTATTTAGTTTAGGCCTAGTCTTAAATGAGGGATCTGTGGATGAAGCTTAGGCTAAATTAGGCAAAACTTTCGTAAGCTACTTCAGCTGAGTCTAGTCTTAAATGAGGGATCTGCGGATGAAACTCAGTTTAAGTTAGTCTAAACCTAAGAGGGCTGTCTAAATCGGGCCTAGTCCAACAAGAGGGATCTGAGGACGAAGCTTAGATTAATTCGGCCTGAAGAGGGATCGAGGGTTTAGTAATTTAGGCTATAGCATAGAACACAAGAGCACAATTGATTAGAGAAATATATTTCTATGAATCAACTTGTTTGTTAGAAAGACCCAACATTTCTACCTATTGCTGTCATTTTATTTACGTTGCATTTTATAGTTTTTAGCATAAAAGTTTAGTTTAAATTCTGTTTGAAATTATCACTCATACATGTTCTATCAACAATGCTTTGATTCTGAACTTAATTCAGGCTAACATTAGTTCCCTGTGTTCGATACTCGTATTCATCCGTTTTAAATTTTAAATACTTAACGATCAGGTGCACTTTTCGGTAAACCCCCATTGAAATTTCCTTGAGACATAAATGAACAAAAAGTAACTGCATTGGGGAGTCAACAAAAGTATTTATTGCGCCGTTGCCGGGGAACTAAACTGTTAGTAGAGTTTAGTTCAGTTTGCAGCATTGCTTTAATTTTTCTTTTTCAATTTTTTGATTCTTTTGACTAACATAGTAGTTTTAGTACATTCATTGTTCTTTTGAATTGGATAACTGTTGTATTGTTCTTGTATGCAAAGAAGATCTTCTGCTGGTGATTTGATTCCCATTGATTTGGAGATTAACGCGACTTGTAGAAGGCGTTATCAAGAGAGAATTAGAAATTTTTTGCAGGACTTAGAGGCAGCAGCAATTCCAGAGGAAGAACCTCAATCTTCTGAGGCATATTCTAGTTTTCCTATTGCAGAATATTCTCATTTAGACCCTAGTGAAGACTACATCATGGCTGAAGAGCCAAGAAGACTTACTCTGGAAGATTATTCAATTTCTAATGTGCCAAAATTTTTCACCAGCATTGCACAACCAGAAGTTCAAGCACAATCCATTACTTATCCACCATCATTGATTCAGTTGATTTAGAATAATTTGTTTCATGGATTACCAAATGAAGACCCATATGCACACTTAGCCACTTACATAGAAATATGCAATACTATTAGGTTGGCTGGAGTGCCTGAAGATGCAATCCGACTGAGCTTGTTTTCATTTTCTTTATCAAGAGAAGCCAAGAGGTGGCTTCATTCATTCATAGGTAAATAGTCTTAAGACATGGGATGAGGTTGTGGAGAAATTTCTAAAGAAATATTTCCCTGAGTCTAAGACTGCAGAAGGCAAAGCTACCATATCTTCTTTTCACCAATTTCCTGATGAATCTTTGAGTGATGCCTTGGAAAGATTCTGTGGTTTATTGAGAAAGACTCCCACTCATGGATTCTCAGAACTGATACAACTCAATATCTTTATAAATGGATTAAGACCGCAGTCCAAACCACTATTAGACGCTTCTGCAGGTGGGAAAATCAAATTGAAGACCCCTGAAGAAGCCATGGATCTCATTGAAAATATGGGTGCAAGCGACATTGCTATTTTGAGAGATAGAGCTCACATTCCTACCAAAAAGAGTTTATTGGAGTTAACCTCCCAAGATGCATTATTGGCACAAAACAAATTGTTGTCTAAGCAACTAGAAGCCTTGACTGAAACACTAAGTAAGTTGCCAACTCAAATTTATACTACACATACTTCACATGTTTCTGTTTTGCAGGTTGCAGGATGTACCATCTGTGGGGGAGCTCATGAATCTGGATGTTGTATTCCTATTGAAGAACACCCCACTCATGAAGTCAATTACATGGGAAATCAGCCCAGAAACAACTTTTAATGCAGGGGGATTTTCTGGATTCCAACATGGCCAGCAATATAATCAACAGCAGGGACAATGGAGGAACCACCCTAGAAATCATTTCAATAGATATCAAGGTGGACCATCCACAAGGCCACAACAACAAGGGCCTAGTCTCTATGATCGCACAACGAAGCTGGAAGAGACTCTAGCTCAGTTTATGCAGGTTTCTATGTCCAATCAAAAGAGCACAGAGTCCACCATAAAGAATCTTGAGGTCCAAGTGGGACAGCTTGCAAAGCAATTGGCGGATAGATCATCAAGCAGTTTTACAGCTAATATAGAGAAAAATCCCAAGGAGGAATGTAAAGCTGTGATGACTAGAAGTAGAATGGCAATCCAAGGAGATGATAGTGAAGCTGAAAAGAAGATGGAGGAACATAAACAACAGCTGGCACCTAAGCCAACACTTGAACCTATTTCTGATTTTGTAGAACTTGAAAAGATTAATGAGGAGACTAAAGATGATAAGGAAGAAGAGACACCAATAAAAGAGAAAGAAAAAGAAAGAACAAAAGAAGAAAAAGAAAAAGAAAAAAAGTTGAAAAATGAAAAACAAAAAGAGAAAGTTGTTGATGATGAGATGAGGAGAGGCAAGAGTGAAGCAAACACTGAAAAGAAGAAGGATACTACTCCAAATGAAGGCAAGGAAGTACCTTATCCTTTGGTACCTTCCCGGAAAGAGAAAGAAAGACATTTGGCTAGATTTCTTGATATCTTCAAGAAACTGGAAATTACTCTACCCTTTGGAGAAGCACTTCAACAGATGCCACTCTATGCCAAATTTTTAAAAGATATGCTGACGAAGAAGAACCGGTACATCCATAGTGATAGAATTGTGGTGGAAGGCAATTGTAGTGCTGTGATTCAACGCATTCTTCCGGCTAAGCACAAGGATCCTAGAGTTGTCACGATACCGTGTTCCATTGGTGAGGTTGCTTTAGGAAAAGCTCTCATAGACTTGGGAGCTAGTATCAACTTAATGCCTCTCTCCATGTGCCAGTGACTTGGAGATATAGAGATAATACCTACACGCATGACCGTCTAGTTAGCTGATCGCTCCATTGTAAGGCCATATGGAGTGATTGAAGATGTTTTGGTGAAGGTGAAACACCTTATATTTCTAACTGATTTTGTGGTGATAGACATAGAAGAGGATGCTGATATTCCTCTCATTCTTGGCTGCTCATTCATGTCTACTGCAAGCTGTGTAGTAGATATGGGAAAGAAATGTTGCAAATGGGCATAGAAGATCAGAAAATCAGCTTTGATCTATGTCATGAAGATAAAGAGCCACCTGACCGGAATGTCTATTTTAAAGTTCATGTGATGGAGGAAAGAAGACCTGAGAATAAGGTCTTTGAAGTGGGAACATTATTGGATCTTGGATAACTGGATGATGTGTCAAGCTAGTGACGTTAAAGAAGCGTTTACTGGGAGGCAACCCAACTTTTCTTTCCCTTCTATATCTTCATTTTTATTTCTTGCATGTAATTAGGACATCTTGCTTGTGATTGTGATTGATTTCAGCTTGTTTAGTAATGAACAAAAAGGGTTTTTAAATTATGTGTGAAGAGATAAGCAGAAAATGACTTAGAAAAATTTCAGATTGCTTATCTGCTAAGTGCAAACCTTGCGCTAAGCGCCATCTCTTCACGTGCTAAGCCGAGCTTGCTCGTGCTAAATGCAAAGACCCCTGATTGATTGGCTGAATGGTTCCGCTAAGCGAACATCGCTGCGCTAAGCCCAACATCTTCACTGTAAGTTGCACCTTAAGCAATAGGCTTAGTGTGGATGATGTGCTAAGCGCCACGTCCTCTCTGTGAAAATTTATTATAGCAGCGCTAAGCGTACCATCATGCGCTAAGCCCCAGATTCATTCTGTAAGTTGAGCTTTCAAGTTGAGCTTAGCGGGAAAGGATGCGCTAAGAGCCAACATCATTCTGTTTCGAAGTCATTGGAAGTGCGCTTAGCGCAGGTAGTGGCGCTAAGCCTGAATCACTCACTGTAAGTTGCAGCTTGATGTATGCTAAGCCTCACATCTCAGGCCAAGCACATATTGCAGAAAGATTTTTTGTGTTGCAGAAAGTGCTAAGCACCGCTATCGCGCTAAGCCCCAAATGCTTACTGGATTTTACAACTTCAAGTTGGGCTTAGCGCGAGGCTAGGCTAAGCGCTAGTGTTTTAAACTCAAACATCACATTGGCACGCTAAGCGCAGCTACGCGCTAAGCACACCATACGAATTTCAGTTTTTAAAAAGTAGAGGTAGAGGCACTTGGGTTGCTACCTTTGCACCTAAACCTCTGCAACCTCACATCCCTGAGCATTCTTTTGTTTCTGTTGTGTGCTTACTGCTCCTTTGCATCCTTTTTGCTTCCTTGCAAAGACAATCCAAGTAAGTTATCATTTCTACTTTTACTTTCATGCTTCACACCTTAGGATAGAGGATTTATGTTTTCTTAGTTAGCATTGCTGTTAGATTAAGTTACTTTAGTTTTAGGGTTAGGTATTTCAGGACTTTAGGTAGTTTAGAAGCCCATTAGGGGAAATATGGTTAAAAAGGGGTGAAAACCCCTGTGTATCTTTCTGAGATTTGCGATGATCGTGCTAAGTGCTCCTGCTGCACTTAGCCTGTTCATCTCAACTGTTAAAATTTTTTAGATTTATGATGATCACGCTAACCGGACCATGTCGCGCTAAGTGCGTTCATCGTGGCTGTTGAACCAAAACGATGCTGACGCTAAGCGCGCCTGTGCGCTAAGCGTCAATAGTATATTGAGATACTTAGAGTAGTTCAGGCGCTAAGCCATGCTTGCTGAGCTAAGCGTCACTTGGGTTATGTTTCTTCACCTTTGTAATAAGGCTAAGTGCGCCTGTGCACTAAGCCTCAGTGTCTTTCTATTGAGGTTGAGCTAACACCAGTATGTTGCACTAAGCCCCAATCCTCTCCTATTTCTAAAATTGTAGACTTAGGCTAAGCGCCCCTGTGCGTTAAGCTTATTCTGCAGAAAAAAATGTTTTTTGTGTCTTTGAGCTAAGCGTCAGCTTGCTGCGGTTAGCGCTTGAGTTAATTTCATAAGGCGTGCTAAGCGCCAGGTTGTTGCGCTAAGCGCCCAGCTCTATTTTCAGTTTAATTTTTCTGTTTTCTTGAGACTAAACTTGTACTAATCTCTTGTGTTTTGTCTTATATTTTGCTAATGGCTTCTAGGAAAAGAAAGGCACCTTCTACACCTACCCAAGTCAGATTTGACAGATCTAGATTCACTTCCCAAGAGGCTTGGGAAAGATACACTGGCATTGTGGTGCCTAGGAAGCTTTTACCAGAGAGGAATGTGGTGGTCCACTATACAGAGTTTGATGAGTTCAAGGAGGAACTTGAGAAACGCTATTGGGATGAGGAGTTGACTGATTTTGCTGACGACAACATTGATGTTGCCATTGCGAAGGAATTCTATGCCAACCTCTATGACCCCGAGGACAAATCACCTAAGCAGGTGAGGGTGAGAGGTCATTTGATTAAGTTTGATGAGGACACTCTTAACACTTTCTTGAAGATCCCTGTTATTATGGAAGAGGGGGAATCACTCTTTGCTTATTCTAGATTTGCACTCCTGAGGCCTGATCCTCAAGAGTTAGCTACTAAGCTTTGTATCCCAGGGAGGGGATTCAAGCTCAATGTTGATGGTTATCCATTGAAGATATTGAGGAAGAACATGACCACCCAAGCTCAGACATGGAGTGTTCTTTCCTTCTCTAACCTGATTCCTACCTCCCATACTTCTGATGTCACCCTAGACAGAGTCTAAAACATTTATGGCATTATTATGAAGATGAACATGAATTTGGGGTACCTCATCTCCCACTAGATCTCCCTCATGGCACAACATGACATATCCAGACTTGGATTCCCTGCCTTGATCAAAGCTTTATGTAAGGCTAGGGGAGTTTAGTCTGGCTCGAAATCCTTGGAGAGCCTAAGTCCTGCCATTAATTTGGCATACATTAAGAAGAATTATTGGAATCTTGATGATCCAATAGTAACTTTGAGAGGACTTAGGAAGGCTAGAGGAAAGAGATCTGAGGCCCCTTCCACTTCAGCACTAGAGACAGGAAGTCCTTTTTCTTCTACACTTCCTCCCTCTTCCTCCACAGAGATTCCAGTGATTCCTCCAGCACCTTCAAAGATGCCATTTCCAGCTCTAGTATTTGCAGGTCTAGCATATTTTATTTTTACTCCACAGATGCTGCACTCCATGCTCCAGAGCATCCATATGGGGCAGTCCATCATCATGCAAAACCTTCAGGGCTTGGGCTTGCCCTCCATTATGAGCATGGAAGAGTTTGATGCTCAGGTGGCCTGGCCAGGAGACCAGCCCTCTTCCTCTGGAGGGGGTGGGGCCTTTATAGCCCAGGAGCTTGTGACTGAGGAGCCACCAGCACCAGTAGCAGCAGAGGAAGAGACCACTCTAGATCAGACCCCACAGCCATCTCCATCCTCTGCACCTGCTCCTGAGGAGACTCAGCCAGCAGCACTGGATCTTAATGAAGACCATCCACAGAAGGAGCAGGACGTTTAATTTTTTTTTTTTTTTTGCATTCTGAACACTTTAGTTATTCTTAGTTATTTTATGATTATGTCATTTAAATTTCAGCTTTTATGTTTCCATTCTTTAAATTTCAGCATTTAAACTTCAGTAGTGTAGTTGTTTGTTTGCTTGTACAAAAAGCTTGATTGAACAATGAATTGATTGAACATTGTATGCAGTGGTTTGTTTGGTATGGAATGAGTGTTTGAAAGTGACTGATTGAGAAAATGTATGAATTGAATGGATTGGGATGATTAGATGATTGTTTTGATGAAGTTTGCCGTCATTAGAAGAGAATGAGCATATGATTGGAATTATGTCTGAAAATGTTAGTCGGTTGTCAGATTGATTGTGAAGGAATGCATTAACCATATCCCGGTGAGAGTGTGATCTTTAAAATTTTGAGAGAAACAATTATCATTTAGTGCTGATTTTTGCGTGAATCTTTGAAGTATGGATTGGATGCATGAACTTGAGGATGATGAAGGCCATGTTTGATTATGAATAGCTACTTAGCCTAAAAGCTAACCTTGTGATCGAATGAATTATCCCTTGCACCCAGTTTGAGTTGAATGAATTGATTGATTGTTTGATTAAACCTCGAGCCTATTCAGTTGTATCTTCTGCTACCTTATTTTAGGTTGTAGGAAAGCATCATCCACAAAAGATGGTTCAAGGAAAATTTGTCCCAAATTTGGGGGAGTTATTATCAAGGTAAATTTGTTCCAAATTTGGGGGAGGCACTGGGTAAGGATTGAAATGGTCAAAGAAAATAGTATATACACACTGTTTCTGTTTTCTGTGTTGAAAAAAAAAAAGAGTTGTAAGTATAAATAAAGTTAATAAGTGTGTATGCTATAATTTCATGTATGAAAGCTAAGTGCCTAAGAAAAAGGGCAAGTATGGGGAAGGAATGAATGAAAAAGTGAAGGTTATTCTATGGATGAATGCTCTCCTAGAACCTAAGCTTTTGAATCCTAGAAAAACCATGAATTGTTGGCAGCCTAACCCCATTACAAGCCTAGAAAGTCCTTCGGATTCATTTTTGTGTGTTCATTACTGTATGATAGGAGATGAAATGCAAAGGTTGGAACTTGTGTTGGTTGTTTATGATGGAATAAGCCTAAACACTTGAGTTTGAGTGAAACAATGACTGTGAAGTTTTGGTTGATGATCCTTCCATGATTTCTGTCATGCTTACTAGCTTATTTCAGCTATGAATCTAATACTTGTGCTCTTATCTTTGAAAAAACTGCATGCTTGTGAGAAGTAATTGATTTAAGCATTCCATGGTATTCAGTTCATATGGTTGATGTCCTTAATGAATCAAACACCATTTTCTTTTGATTGGCCACTGTCTTTGTCACTTGAGGACAAGTGAATTGTTCTTTCTTTGCTTGAGGAAAAGCAAAATTGTAAATTTGGGGGAGCTTGTTAGTTACTTTATACGACTAACTTTTGTATAGAAACCATTTTCCAAAGCTTGTATAGTTCCCCAATTTATGGTTATTTTGGAGTAAATTTTGTAAATAAATCTTGTTTTATGGTTAACGCTGTCTCTAGAACATTTCCATTGGATTTAATGATGAAATCTATGCATTTTCAAGTGAAAAAGAGGCTAAGTTTTGAATTGCAAAAAGTAGTAGTTGGGCTAAGCGCTATTCCACTGCTAAGCGCAGCTTTAACATGCTTAGCGCAAAGGAGAATTTGGCAGAGCATCAGCATCAAAGCCGCGCGCGAGATTAGTGCGCTAAGCGCAGCAGGTGCCTTCAACCAAGCTAAGCACGAGACTGGCGCTAAGCCCAATTCCACTTACTCGTGCTAGGCGCGAGCATGGCTCTAAGCGCAAGGTCGCGAATTCTGAGCCTATTTAAAGCCTGTTTTGTGCAAAATTAGGGTACACACCTTTGGAGACTTGGCACAAAATTTTAGGTGGCACTGGTGCACAACACTCCACAATGCCTATTTTGGGAAAAGAGCCCTAGAAGCAGCAAAGAGGAACAACTAGTGCATTGAAGCCTAGGTTTTGTCATTTGAGAGAGATTATTGAGTAGAGTGTGAGTGTGAGATGCTGAGAAGAGGAGGAGGAATCCCCCTTCTTGTGTAAGAAACTATCATTCTCTACTTTTAATCTCATTTATTGTTAGGGTTTCTTTGTAATGGCTGGCTAAACACCCTAGTTGGGGATTTCTAATGAACAATTGATGTAAATACATAATATCTAATTGATTGTGTTTTCTGTGTTCAATGCTTCATCTAATGCTTAATGTTTGTATGCTTTTGGTTTGATCACCCAATTGTGTGCATAGTTAGGTGACTTTAGCATTGAGAAATGTATTGTTGCCTTAGAACTTGATTGAACCAGGATCGAAACTTAGTCTTAAATGAGGGATCTGCAGGTTAAGTTTTGGTTTTAATTATGTTGTTACAATAATGTTGTTTAGTTTAGGCCTAGTCTTAAATGAGGGATCTGCGGACGAAGCTTAGGCTAAATTAGGCTAAACTTTCATAAGCTACTTGAGCCGAGTCTAGTCTTAAATGAGGGATCTGCGGATGAAACTCAGTTTAAGTTAGTCTAAACCTAAAATGGCTGTCTAAATCGGGCCTAGTCCAATAAGAGGGATCTGTGGATGAAGCTTGGATTAATTCGGCCTGACGAGGGATCGAGGGTTTAGTAATTTAGGCTACAACATAGAACACAAGAGCACAATTGATTAGAGAAATATATTTCTATGCATCAACTTGTTTGTTAGAAAGACCCAACATTTCTACCTACTGCTGTCATTTTATTTACCTTGCATTTTATAGTTTTTAGCATAAAAGTTTAGTTTAAATTTGTTTGAAATTATCACTCATACATGTTCTCTTAACAATGCTTCGATTCTGAACTTAATTCAGCCTAACGCTAGTTCCCTGTGTTCGATACTCGGATTCATCCGTTTAAATTTTAAATACTTGACGATCCGGTGTGCTTTCCGGTAAACCCCCTTTGAAATTTCCTTGAGACATAAATGAACAAAAAGTAACTGCATTGGGGAGTCAACAGTGGCCCTCACCATTATGTAACCTTTGATGCTCCTCGGTCCAGCCTTTTCAACTACTTTGCCGGTTTTGTCGTTTTTTGGTCGGAACTCATCACAAACCGCCAGATCTGGTTTCTCGTCATCCACGTGGATCGCTGTCCTCCCCTCAGAGTCCACTGTATCAACGCCCAACTCTGTGCCATCATTATTGTAGCACTCCAATAGAAACTATATTGTGTCAATTCAAACGATTATCGCGAAGGGAGAGGAACGGGTGTGAGGAGAAAGGAACGATCGCAAGGGGAGAGGAAGAAGCGCGAGATAAGTGAACAGGAGAGGAGAGGAACATACAGGAGTGGGGAATTAAAACGAGCGAGTGTAAATGAAAAAAGAATCCCCCGATGGTTCTCTTGTAAAACTGACTTTGAGTATGTAGTTTCAAAGATGGTTTTGCAAGATCTATTTTTGAAAAGTTGCAATTATTTACAAAAATGCCACTACGTTTTTTAAGACGACTTGACATAGTGGTTAAATTTGACAACCCACTTGGCGGATTTAGAAGAAGTTTTTGGCCACTCAGAAAGTATAACATGAGGTTGAACCGAGGAAAAAGGGTAGAGGGGGGAAGTTTTTGGGTTTCATGCTCACCCACCGAGGAATACATGCCAACCCGAACAAATGCCAAGCCATCCTGGAGATGAGGAGTCCTCGAAATGTAAAATAGGCTCAAAGACTAGCCGGCAAAATAGCCACCTTGTTAAGATTTCTGCCAAGAATTGCTGAGAAGGCCAAACCCATTATGAACCTCCTCAAGAAGACCAAAAACTTTGCTTGGAATGAAGAGTGTGGAGAAGCTTTTCAGTCGCTAAAAGTAACTTTGGCGACGTCGCCCTTCTTGTTGAAATTGGATACCAATAAGAAGTTGATTGTCTATCTCTCGGTCTCGTTCGAGGCCATAGGTATGGAACTGATGCAGGAAGAGGGGAATGAGTTAAGACTCCTATATTTTGTAAGCCAGGTACTATGGGATCTAGAGATGAGGTACCCGATGATGGAAAAGGTAGCCTTTGCACTTTTTAATGTTGCTCATTGTCTTCGCCGATACTTTTAGAGCCATAGAATCATTGTTTAGACTGATTGCCCTAAAGCCAAAATATTATGTAAGCCTGAGTTGGTAGGACAAATGATGACATGGTCAATCAAGCTTTCAAAGTATGAAATTGCCTATGAATCGAGAGGTACTATCTGGGCATAGGTACTGACCGACTTCATCAACGAGCTTTATCCCCCACCACTGCAATTCAAGCAGGAATGGTAGATGATGCACGTGGACGGCTCTACCAACCAACATGGGAGTGGAACTGGGGTTATCTTGGAAGGACCTAACGGCGTGGCAATGACACAATCGTTAGGATTCGACTTCAAAGCCATATGCAATCAGGCCGAGTACAAAGCTCTCCTCGCAGGACTAAGACTCACCAAAGATGTCGATGGTCAAAGATTCTATTACTGAAGCGATTCGAAAGTTGTCACCGAGTAGATAAACAAAGTATTTCAAATCTGAGACCCCCAACTCCTAAAGTACTGCCATGCATTTGAGAAACTTACGGGAGAGTTTTAGGAAGTACAGGTTACTCATATAAGCCGGGAGGTCAACGAGAAGGCTGGTGAGTTGGCAACCTCCCCTAAACCTAGGTAGCTTAAAATATTCATTCTTCATTCGCTTCTCGAACCCACTATCTCGGGAAAAGAAAGCTTGCAGGTGAAGGAAGCCCATTCAAGATGGAAAAAGGAGATACTCGAGTACTTGAAGCATGAGACACTCCTAAGGACAAGGGAAAAGTAAGAAAGATAAGAACACAAGTCGTCAAGTACACCCTAGTGGCCGACAAACTATATAGGAGAAAGTTATCTTCACTTCTCTTCAAATGTCTTGACCAAGACCAGGATAACTATGCCCTTTGAGAACTACATGAGGGTGTTTGCAATTTGCATTTCGGAGAAAGGACCATAGCCACGAGAGTTCTTGGGGCCAAATACTATTGGCCAACTTTGAGGACGAACAACTCAAATTTTGTGAAGAAATGTCTCTAGTGCCAAAGATATGGAAATTTGATACATTGGCCGACCAAAGAGCTATATCCAACAGTCTCCCCTTGGTCGTTTGCTATTTGGGGGATGGACATTCTTGAGCCCTTTCCCACGGCTCCAGGATAAAGAAGATTCTTGCTAGTGGCAATTGATTTCTTCATGAAATGGGTTGAGGTCGAACCACTAGTGAACGTCAAAGCCTAGGCCGTCCAAAATTTCTTCAAGGAAAATATCATCGCATGCTTCAAAATTTTGAATATGCTGGTCACAAACAATAGTTTGTAGTTCACAGACCAAAAACTCAATGAGTTCTTGAGTGGCCTCGGTATCAAGCATAGGGTGATGTCGGTGGAGCACCCTCAGACGAATGGACAAGCCAAGGCATCTAACAAGGTAATTCTGGGTGAGTTGAAGAAGCGGGCGGATGGAGCCAAGGGAAGATGGGTCGAAGAGCTCGCAAAGGTCCTTTGGGCATATAGGTGAACCCCTAATCTACAACATAGGAGACCCCTTTTCGGCTAAAATATGGGATAGAAACAATGTTGCCAGTCGAGGTAAAAGAGGTCTCTCTTCAAAGACATTACTTCATTGAGGCTGAAAACATTGAAGCATTATAGATAGACCTTGACATGATTGAACAAGTATGAGAAGATGCAGTCATCATGACCAAAGCTTGCAAGCAATGCATGACCTGGTGCTTCAACTCTAAGCTAGCCTTGCGATAATTTAAAGAAAAAGACCTAGTATGGAGAGCATCCAGAGAAGCTCAAAAAGTCCTGTCAAAAGGGAAGTTGGCTACCAACTAGGAAGGGCCTTTCATAGTCCTGCACAATTTGAATAATGAAGCTTACAAGTTGGAAAAACTGTCCGGGAAGGTCATCCCGAGAACTTGGAACCCCATGCATTTAAAAATCTATTATAGTTAGTTGCATCTTTGTAACGAGTGGTGTACTCTTTTTCCTACCTTGGTTTTTATCCCTATAAAAATGTGAAAGAGTTTTTACTGAAGAGGTTTTAATGTGGTGCACTCTGGCAACCAACTATTAATAAAAATCTCTCGTTACCTATATTTTTGTTTACAAGTTAGCATATCCAAACTCACAAATAGTTCCCTCCCGAGTACCCTTTTCACGAACGATTCCCTCTTGGGTACACTTCTCGGCTAAGGTTAAACTTGAAAACTCACTAACATTTTCCTCCCGAGTACCCTACTCGGCTAAGGTTGAACTTAAAAACTCACTAACAGTTTCCTCCTGGCTACTCTCCTCAGTTGAGGTTGAACGTCGAAGACGCGTTAATCAGTTACCCCTGAGTACTCCCGTCAGATGAGGTTGAACTTGGAAGGTTATTTAAGTTACATGGCTTACGTCAACAATCCTTATGCTTCAGCTAAAAAATAAAGTTACACTTGCACAATTTGCTTTTATCTTTTTACCGCCTAATACACTAGTTGATTGAGTGCATAAATAAAGAAGCTACTACCAATAACATTAAAAATACAAATTGTCAGACCCTAATTTCATCTGGGTATAATGTTTTTATTTGGATATGATGTTTTGATCATTTCTAATCAAGTTACGATGTTTGACACCAGTTATAGCGCAAGGCCACGGGGTTGTACCAGGTTTTGATGGTTGTTTCTCAGTTCCATAAATAAAAGCCACGAGGAAGGGGCAAAATGGTCATTTCCTAGAGTTTTCTAACCCTAAACTCGCTCAGGCTAGCATCTAGCTCGCCTAGGCCATGAAATTTCTTCAGCCCTAAGCAAGCTACTCGCCTGGGCGAGCTGATTACTTCAAGCCTAAACAAGCAGCTCGTTTGGACGAGCTTCCCCTGCACCAAATGACTTTTTCTATAAATAGCCATGCAGGGGGAAGGGTTTAAGGGTGCGAACTGAAGAAAACAAAGGAAAAACACGGAAGGAAAGGGAGAAGAAGAAAAGTATAGCTGAGGCGCTGTAGAAGTGTGACCGTGGATCATTTCCTTTGCCCTTTCTCTTGTTAGCCTTGTGCCTTGCGCAACGATCGGTTAGTTTTTCTTAAGGATCGGGTGTAATCTTTGTACCCTTATGTACCCCTCTTGATATTATATATGTAATGTTTTCTACTCAAAAATCACTTGAGATCATTTCAAGGTTCAATGCCTTAATGACTCCATCTGCTTTTCAAAATTTAAAACATTGTTTCAAGGTCCAACACCTTAATGTCTCTTTGTTTGCAATTAAAATAAATCCTTTAAAAAAACATAAAATCAATTCAACACACAAACATTTAGACTTAAAGAACTATGTATGTCTGATTTACTCATTGCACCTGGGGATACGTAGGAGCAAGGGCGATAGCATTGTCGATTCGAATAATAATAATAATAATAATAATAACAAAAGGGAAAATAAATAATTTTGAAGTCATGTTTTGCACACTCGATTAAAGGTTGTCGTCCCTTGTGACCAGCGCGTGGGGGTGATAATACCTTCCCTTTGCATAAACAACTCCTGAACCCTTCTTTTCAAAATTCGCAGACTTCTTTTATTTTTTCTAACATTTTCCTCGAATAAACGTTGGTGGCAACTCCCACTTGTTTTCTTCCTAGAAGACAGAAATGCCCTTATTATTTTCTTTTGCTATCCGGTCGTAAGGTAGGTTGCGATAGATGGCGACTCCGCTGGGGACCTTTAGAGAGTTAAGTCATTTGATTGAGTGTGCAATTTTATCATGACCTTTTATTTATTTATTTTTCCTTTCTCTTTAATCCTTGTGTCGTGCTTATGCTCGTTAAAGTTTCATTCCATCACCATTTGTTTTGCGGTTTAGCTTCAAACTCATTTCCTTTATTCGTTGTTTCGCTCGTGTTTGTATATAACCTTTGCTACGTTGTTACTTCTTGGTGTGTATCTTTGTATCTATTACCTTTGTAGTTAAAAATAAATTATGCCCTTAAATCCTAGGATAGATGACATGTGCTATACTTCTTGTATCTTTCTGGGAATTTTCTGGTTGTTTTGCAGGTGGGGTTTGGTAATTCTTAGGTTGCTCTATTCACACATGACACCCATACTTTTTTCACACACTTTGAGATATTGGGCCCTATACCTGGGTCTGTGTTAGCCATAGGGAGTAGAGGTCGATCTGTGGTCATGTTGGGTCCCTGACTCGCTTGATAACAGTGAAGCCTCATCTAGAGTTTTCCTCTTTTGGTGATGCATTATCGCTGATAGTCCCTATCATCACAGTGTATTTCCTAAGAGGATGATATCTCTAGAGGCCGGTAAGATTACATGAAAATACCCTTGGGAGTTGTCACTAGATAGTGGACTTTTGGATCTTTTCCATTAGGTTCCTGAATTAAGGACACGGGGCAAACTCACCATGTCTGGTTCCTTGATCGCATCATGCATCTCTTCATGGAATCATAATGGACATATCATTCTTGCATTTATCATTTATCATATTCATGCATTGCATTTGCGTAAGTCATTGCATGACATACATATTCATTTAGCATGTTTTTGTTCAGCCAATTGCATACATTCTGTTATCATTGTTTGCATGTTATGCACGATCCTATCGTATAGTTGCTCATGCCTTGTATTCCCTTCTTCATTTTCAAAAGTGATGTTAGACCCTAATTTCATCCGGGAACTATCATTCGCTGATGTTTTGATTCTCACTAACCGAAAGGTGTTGTTCAACACCAGTTTCTGCACAAGACGTGAGACCGTTCGATGTTTTGGTCAAAGATGCGGAAAATACCCAAGGGGAGGGGCAAAGGCCCTTATTTCCTATAAATAGGCGTGAGGGAGGCTGAGGAAGGGGTTGGACATTCATTATTAAGAGGATTTTGAGAGAAATCAAAGAGAAGAAGGAGAAAGAAGAGAAAAATGAGGCCGATGCACTACCGAATCGCGACCGTAATCGACTTCTACATCATTCTTCATTTGGTGTTCTTTGTTTATCATCCGATTAGTTTTTGTTTTAAGGATTTGGATACGATCTATGCACCCCTAGGGTTCCTCTTTGTTTTGTGCATCTTCATCTCCTTCTTCTATCATCAGTAATCTATTTTCTTCTTGTAAAGTAAATTTCAACCGATCATTTATGCTGTAAATCATCTTTTGAAAGAGATTGAAAATTAACGAACAAAACCAAGATAAAATCAACATACAACTGATTTCTTCTCCATTAAAGTCACTTGAGATCATTCAAGGTCCAATGCCTTAATGCCCTCTTTCTCTTGTTAGTTAAAAATGAATCTTTCAAAACCCTAAAATCAACTCAACACACAACGTTCTCGCTTTAAAGAACTACGTAGGTATGAATTTCTCATCGCACTTGAGGATATGTAGGAGCAAGGGCAACACCCTTGTCGAACCCAAAAAAGTAAAAATAAAAAAAGGGAATAAACAATTTTGAAGTCACGTTGCACACACTCGATTAAAGGCTACCATCCCTTGTGACGGGCGTGAGGGGTGCTAATACCTTCCCTACGCGTAAACAACTCCCAAACTCTTATTTTTAAAATTTGCATATCTCTTTTTGGTTTTCCTAACATTTTCCTCGAATAAACGTTGGTGGCAACTGTTAGTCGGTGAAAACGACTAACTTTTATGTATAAAACTTGTGTATATTGTATCAAACTTCTCCAATTTATAGTTGTTTTCCTAATATTATAAGTACTTTTTGTTAAATATAGGTAATAGATAATTTATACTTTTGTTTTGTGTGTTTAATAATCAATTTCTCTCAATTTTAGGTTAATTAGGCAAATTGGCAAAAGTGCTATTTTCACCTTCTCGCTAAGCCTATATGCTGGCTTAGCGAGCATTCGCTATGCGTGACATTCAGTGGCTAAGCGCGAGGAAGAATCTAGAAGAAGATGAGCTGTCAAGTTTGCTAAGCGCACCGCTCCAGGTCATCAAGCGCACCGCTTCAGCTCATCCTCTAAGCGAGAGAAACGCATTAAGCCAAAAATCACTAACGTGCGCTAAGTGGTCCATACGTGCGCTAAGCGCACGAGCACAAACAAGGCCACCTATTTAAGCCTGAAATCAGATTTGCAAGGGGAGTTTGGCATTTTTCTTGAAAAAGCCTCTGCATGCACGAGAGTCTGGCCTTGGCTTGAAGCTTTTGCATGTTTAGGAAGTTCTAGAGAGAGAAAGGTCCAAGTTCCAGAGAGTTCTGAGAGATTTTGTTGTGTAAAGATCTGTAGAGAATCGAGTTCGAAGCAGAAGTCGTTCTGAGAGCTTGAGATGAGTTTGTGAGTGATTGTGAGATCCTAGAGGTGTAGGAGACATCCTCACCACTTGGGTTTTTGCAGTCTTTCATCTTGTTCTTCTCTTTGTTGTAAAGGAGGTTTCTGGACTACGGAAAGCTGAATCCTCTGTTGGATCTTCCTTGTAGGTACCTGATGTAAATATATTTCTATCTATGTAATGATGTTTTATGTGATCTCTGTGCTATCTGCTTTTCATTCCAGTGTGCTTTTACCTTGATCACGTAGATGCATGCTTTGTTAGGGTCATTCAACAGTGGGAACTGGTCTGATTCTAAAGTCCTTGATAGTATGGGACTAAGTTGTTGTGCTATCACGAGGGATCGAAGTACAAGAACTTAGTTGTGTATGTGTGTCTTAATGCGGTCTTGGTTGAGTTTAGTCTTACAAGAGGGATCTACGGACGAGGCTTGATTAGGACTAGGCTATCATGAGGAATTGGGGTCTAGCAGTCCAGGAGACAACATAGGAACACATGAGCATTGTTAAATAGAGAACATCCTTTTAGCATCAGGAACCTATGAGGAAGACCAACGCTTTCTCTACTTGTTTTTACACAGTATTTCTCTTGCGTGATTTTCTTTCTTTTTGCCTAGATAGTTTAAATACCAGTTCATAACCACAGTTCATAACCTCTTTGTTCTGGAGCAGGCTTGTCTTCAACAAACAAATCAAAATCAATTTTTTGATCTTCAAAGCCCAGCTCCAGCTTCTTTCTCTCCATATAAACTATGCAGCTTGCAGTTAACATGAACAACCTTTTCTCTTTGCTTCTCTCTAGCCTGTTCACTTTTACTCCTTTCTTCATTCTTATTTTTTTCATCTTTTTCAATTTTTTCATTTTCTTTTTCTTTTTCTTTTTCTCCTTCTTTTTCTTTTTCTTGGTCATTAAATTCTTTTTTCTTGACCATTATTTGTTTTTGTTTTTCCTGATTGCTTTCACCTATCACATCCTCTTTCTTTTCATCAGTACCTTTCTTTTCAGCAGCTTTATTCTTGTACACTACACTATCCTCATCCTTCACCTCCACAAACCTTTTACTCCTTGTCATCACAGCTTTGCATTCCTCCTTGGGATTTTTTTCTGTATTTGCCACAAAACTATTGGATGACTTTTCAGCTATCTGCTTGGCCAGTTGTCTCACCTGGACCTCAAGGTTTTTCAGTGTTGACTCAGTGCTTTTATGAATTGACATTTTTACCTGCATAAACTGAGTCAAAGTCTCCTCCAGCTTAGTAGTCCTCTGAAAGATGTTAGGCCCTTGTTGGATTGGCATGTTCGAAGGTCCACCTTGGTCTTTGTTGAATTGATTGCCAGAGTGTGACCTCCATTGTCCTTGTTGATTATAAGGACCCTGCTGGAAGCCTGAAAATCCTCCTTGAGTATATCCTTGTCTCTGTTGATTTCCCATAAAGTGAACTTCTTGAGTGTTTTCTTCAATGGGAATACATTGGCCTGTTTCATGAGCCTCACCATAAATGGTACAACCTGTAACCTACAAAATAGAAGAATGTGTAGGTTGACCAATACAGTTTAGTTGGCAACTTACTGAGTGTTTCTGTTATAATCTCAAGTTCCTTAGAAAGCAACTTGTTTTATGCCAATAAAGCGTCATGTGATGATAGTTCTAACAAGCTTTTCTTTGTGGGTTGATGAACTCTGTCGCGCAGAATGGCATGATCATTGGCTGATATATTCTCAATTAGCTCAGTTGCCTCTTCAGGGGTCTTCAGCTTTATTTTTCCCCCTAATGAAGCATCTAGTAGTTGCTTGGTTTGTGGTCTCAGCCCATCTATAAACATATTCAATTGAATTGGCTCAAAGAACCCATGGGTGGGAGTCTTTCTCAATAGACCTCTAAACCTTTCCAACGCTTAACTCAAGGACTCGTCAGGGAACTGATGAAATGAAGAGATTGTACCTTTCCCTTTCACAGTCTTTGACTCTAGGAAATATTTCTTCAGAAACTTTTCAACAACTTCTTCCCAGGTTTTCAGATTGTTACCCTTAAATGAGTGTAGCCACCTTTTGGCTTCTCCTGCTAAGGAAATTGAAAATAGATTGAGTCTAATGGCTTCATCTGGCACACCTGCAATCTTTACAGTGTTACAGATTTCAATGAATGTTGCCAAATGTTCATAGGGGTCCTCATTTTGTAATCCTTGGAATAAGTTCCCCTATATTAAATGAATCAAAGAATGAGGGTAGTTTATGTTGTGAGCTTGCACTTCAGGACGTGCAATGCTTGTAAAGAATTGCAGCATTGAACTGCTCAAGTAGTCCTCAAGGGTAACTCTCTACTAGTGTTCATCCGCCATGGAAACGGCTTCTGGCAAATAGGTCACAGATTCCCTTGATGATGGTGAGTCAGGTGATGTAGAATAAAAAAAATGAGTTTCTTCCTCAAGAATGGATGCTACTTGTTAGTCGGTGAATACAACTAACTTTTGTGTTTAAAACTTGTGTAAATTGTATCAAACTCCTCCAATTTATGGTTATTTTGTAGTGCTATAAGTTCTTTTAGTTAAAGATAGGTAATAAATACTTAGTAATTCTATTTTGTGTGTTTAATAATCATTTTCTATCAATTTCAAGTTAATTAGGCAAGTTTATGAAGTGCTGATTTTCACCTTCTCGCTAAGCCAATCTACTGGCTTAGCGAGCCATCCGTTGAGCGCAACTCTCCTCTGCTGAGCGCGAGGAAGAATCTGGAAGAAGGATAAGTTGTGCATTTTCGCTAAGCGAAGGGTCATCCCGCTAAGCGCACTGCTTCAGTCCATCTGCTGAGCGAGAAAGGCACACGCTAAGCCGATATTCACTAATGTGCGCTGAGCGGGTCATAGTTGCGCTAAGCGCATGAGCACGAACAAAGCCACCTATTTAAGCCTGAAATCAAATTTAGAGAGGGAGTTTTGGCCATTTTTCTTGGGGATCTCTTGCATGTCTTTAGTTCTAGAGAGAGAGAGGTCCAAATTCTAGAGAGTTTGAGAGATTTTGTGTTGGCAAGATCTGCAGAGACCAGAGCTAGAAAAGGAAACCGTCCTGAGAGCGTGAGCTGAGTTTGTGAGTGATTGAGAGGTCCTACCGATGGAGGAGACATCCCTACCACTTGTATTTCTGTAATCTTTCATCTTTCTCTTTTCTTTGTTGTAAAGGAAGCTTCCCAGTTATGGAGAGCTAAATCCTCTGTTTGTTCTTCCTTGTAGGTACTTGTTGTAAATACCTATATATCTATTTAATGATGTTTTGTGTGTTCACTGTGCTATTAGAACTTCATTCTACCATGTTTTTGCCTTGATCACGTAGATTCATGTGTTGTTAGGATCATTCAACAGTGGAAACTGGTTTGATGCTTAGAACTTGATAAGACGAGGCTAGTTTATCGTATTATCATGAGGGATCAGGGTATGGTAACCTAGTTGTTATATGTTTGTCTTAATGTAGTTCTGGTCGAGTTTAGTCCAACAAGAGGAATCTGAGGACGATGCTTGATCAGGATTAGGCTAGACTATCATGAGGAATCAGGGTTTAGCATTTCAAGAGACACCATAGAACACACGAGCATTGTTAAGTAGAGAATATCCTTTTAACATCAGGCACCTATTAGGAAGACCAACATGTTGTCTACTTGTCTTCACACATTATTACTCACGTGATTTTCCTTTTAATAGTTAGTTTACACATCTATTCATATAAATACATCTCTTTTCACAATAGGCACTTGTTTACTGAAATAGCTTTACCAAGTAACACAAGTTCCCCGAGAGTTTGATACTCAGTTCTTACCGTTTTATACTACTTGCGCGATCCGGTGCACTTGCCGGAAGCGAACACTATTGTCCTGTCTTACAGTAATTTTCTTCTCCTCTGATCGAGGCCGTACCCGAATCAAATAAACATGAAAATGCAGTAACTAGGAAGTGATCCTAGGTCGTTTCCCAACGAGCAATGATAAACCAAATGTTCATAATATACTTGCCGTAACAGTAACGATTGGGGGGGTTTGTTTGTTTTGAGATTTAAAGAACAGAACAAGTAAACTGGAATACGAAACTAATAATATTAAAAACGGGTTGTTTCCTCTGATTCAGAAGCCATTCTCTTGTCTTGGGTTATGGAGAATTCGTCCCTAACAGTTAACCACTTAATCCAACCCTATTTCAATTTACTAAGCGAAAATCAACTTAGGGTTTTCAATACGTGATTAGGCAACACATACACCAGTTAGCCCTTCGTCCATTAAGCATGAACGCAAGTTAGGCTCAGAGGCAATTAATCGAACACGAAGCGTGTACAGATTAATGTTAACGAATTTGGGTTAACTGGTGAAGGGAAAACTCCCAGGAAGCCACATTATAAATGAAACCTCAAAGAGAGTTGAGCTTTGTCCTCAAAAGGAAACAACACCAGAATATTTAGCCTTCCATAGATTCAAACAGAAAACGTAAATGAAACTAAAAGCAGAAACGTAAACGAAACAGAAATGTAAATGAAGCAGAAACGTAAATGAAGGTAGAAGAAGAAACAAGAATGAAATTGTAATTAGAAGCAGAAAATGGAAAATTGCATTACGTGAACAGTAGCATTAGAACAGAAAAACGTGAAAATCATAAACCCTATGCTCTGAATAATAGTCTAACATAATAGCCTTGCACAAATCCCAAGGCTGCTATTTAAAAAGAGTCACTCAAAGTCACTGGGCCCTATTACAATATTATGGCCCAAAACAAAATAAACACTGAACCACATAAGATAAAATTGCAATCTCCTAATTAGAAATTAACTAAGGTAAGCGCTGCTTTATTTGCCCTCTTCAAGTCCACAACCAAAATCCAGATTAAGCCCAATGCTTCATTAATTCCTGAAATTAGATTAAAAACATCAAATTAGCTAAATGAGCCCAAATAATAAAACTGCCTAATTAATTTGACAATTAAGACTAATCAGTAATTAAAATGGTGCAAAAAGGGTTTAAGAAATAGAAGAAAATGATGGCACATCATCCTCTCTGCTCTGTTCCTTCTCAATGTAGCTTCAATCTCCAAGTCCAGAGGAACTAAATTGCATGTAGGAGATCTATGCATATAAAACACTAACAAAAACAGTGGTTATCCAGTTCAAGAGGAAAACAAATATGAATTGAAAGAAAATATTCACAATTTATCAAAGAATAAAGAATAGACACCTAGGACTGAACTAACTCTCCAAATAGAAAGCAGTTCCCCAGCAACGGCTCAAAAAACTTGTTCGGTCGTGGCAAGTGCACCGGATCGCACAAGTAGTATAAAATGGCAAGAACCGAGTATCGAACTCTCGGGGAACTTATGTTACTTGGTAAAGTTATATTCAGTGAATAGGTGTTTAGTATTAAAAGGAAAATCACGTGAGTAATGATGCGTAAAGACAAGTAGACAACATGTTGGTCTTCCTAATAGGTGCCTGATGTTAAAAGGATATTCTCTACTTAACAATGCTCATGTGTTCTATGGTGTCTTCAGAAATGCTAAACACCGATTCCGTATGATAGTGTAGCCTAATCCTGATCAAGCATCGTCCTCAGATTCCTCTTGTTGGACTAAACTCGACTAGAACCGCATTAAGAAAAACATACAACAACTAGGTTACCGTACCCTGATCCCTCGTGATAATACGATAAACTAGCCCTGTCCTATCAAGTTCTAAGAATCAGACAAGTTTCCACTGTTGAATGATCCTAAAAACACATGCATCTACGTGATCAAGGCAAAATCATGGTAGAATGAAATTCTGATAGCACAGTGAACACACAAAACATCATTAAATAGATATACAGGTATTTACATCAAGTACCTACAAGGAAGAACCAACAGAGGATTTAGCTCTCCATAACTGGGAAGCTCCCTTTAGAACAAAGAGAAGAGAAAAATTAAGGATTGAAGAAATAAAAGTGGTGAGGATGTCTCCTCCACCTCTAGAACCTCATAATCACTCACAAACTCATCTCAAGCTCTCAGGATGACTTCCTCTTCAAGCTCGATTCTCTACAGGTCTTCGCACAACAAAACTCTCAAAACTCTTTGGAACTTGAACCTTTCTCTCTCTAGAAATCTCTAGATATGCAGAAGCTTCAAGAAATGGCCAAACTCCCCCTCCAAAATCTGATTTCAGGCTTAAATAGGTGGCTTTGTTTGTGCTTGCACGCTTAGCACAACTCTGAAACGCTTGTGAATTTCGGCTTAGCACGTGCTTTTCTCGCTCATCAGATGGACTGAAGCGGTGCGCTTAGCGGGATGACCTTTCGCTCAGCGAACATGCACAACTCATCCTTCTTCCAAATTCTTCCTCACGCTTAGCCGAGGAGTGTCGCGCTCAGCAGATGGCTCGCTAAGCCAGAAGATTGGCTTAGCAAGAGGGTGAAAATCAGCACTTCACAAACTTGCCTAATTAACCTGAAATTGAGAGAAAATGATTATTAAACACACAAAATGGAAGTACTAAGTATTTATTACCTATCTTTAACAAAAAGTAATTACAACACTACAAAATAACCATAAATTGGAGGAGTTTGATACAATTTACACAAGTTTTATACACAAAAGTTAGTCATATTCATCGACTTACAAGCGTCCATTAGCTGGTTCCCCCGATGGAAAGAAGGAGGGGCAGGAGTGTTATGCTTATGTGAAGGATTCCCAAATGTCCCCTTGATTAAAGCAAGGGATTGTATTAATTATAATCCCATGCTGGCCATAAGATAACCAGGTTACCCTATGAGAAGTGCACCATCGGAGGAGATCATCGCGCCTTTTGTTGCACGAGGTTTCAGTGAAGCCAATGCAAAGATACTTCAGAGAATCTGTAAATCTTGGAATACAAGGAAAAGAAAAGATAAGGAGCTTAGGGTAGTAGAAATGGCGTCATCAGCGACTATCACAAGTGGTTGAAGTCTAGGACGCAAGGGATAACTTGGCTCCCAAAGCTAAAAGGCCTAAGTGGGAAAGAAGTTGAAGTCCCTGAGGAAAGCAAAGAAGTTCAAGCTTTGAAAGTAGAGCTCGAAAAAATGAGAGTGGTCAAGGAGAAGCTAAAGACGACAGTCACTAGGGCCAGGAAAGAGTGTGATGTGCTGAGAGATGTCAACATGACTACGGTCGAAGCATTAGAGCGAGAAACCAAAAAGGCCTGAAAGGAAGAATGGAGCAGGAACAAGTTCTGAGGGGCTCTATGGGGCAGCAGCAACAAGCTCAAGCTTAGAAGAGCCGAGAGGGATGAGTCAAGGATGGAAAGCATGGTGTTAGAAGATAAGTTGAAGGCTTGTCAAAGTGCAAAGAGAAGTTTGATGGAGCAGCTGAGCAGAACGAAAGAGAATATGTTGATAATTATTGATCAATATAAGGAGAAGGTGAACCTAGTTACTAGTCATGGGCAGAGGCAGGAGGATGAACATGCGAAGGTATCGGCTTTGCATATTGAAAGGGAAGCAAGAGAGAGGGTGATAAAATCATTACATGGGGAATCTATGAAATGGATGGATAGGTTCGCTCTCACTCTGAATGGGAGTCAAGAGCTTCCAAGGTTGTTAGCTAGAGCCAAGGCAATGGCCGATACGTACTCAGATCCCGATGAAGTTCATGGTCTTTTCGATTACTGCCAACACATGATCAAACTGATGTCCCACATAATTAGGAATCACTGAGGCGTTTGTGTAGTATTTATGCTTTGGCTTTGGCAAGATAAACGATGTTGTTTCTTAATGAAAACGGGATTTGATTCGACCCTATGTCTTTACTGAAAGTTCTGTGTGGATTCAATACTTTAGCAACTTATCATTATCATGCATTCATGTTTATTTAGTTGTCGCATTACTCATTGCATTTTGTTTCTAGCAGTTGTTGTCATCGTCAAGAAGTAACCATAGTAACAAAAAAGAATGAATGCGCTTTATGACACCCTTACTGAATGTGCGCCAGAGCTAGAATCATGAGTGAGGTAGAGGAAGTTCAGGAACAAATGAAGGCCGACATGGAGGCCATGAAAGACCAAATGGCCGCCATGATGGAGGCCATGTTGAGCATGAAGAAAATAATGGAAAGCAATGCGGCTACAGTTGCCACTACCAGCGCCATCGCCGAGGTAGATTCGACTCACCCATCTGGCGTGAATCAAATAAGTCGTCTAATCCCAGACATGGTAGGTCAGGGAGGAGAAGCATTAGGGATTATAGGTGGGCCCCATGTTGTGCAAAGCAAGAATTATTTCCCACCATACAACTTGCCTCCCAATTATGCACCACCCAATGTTGTACATGTGCTCGACGAGAATGCCCACCACTCTGGTCCTATTCCCCTTGAAAGCCAGCAACCCCAGTTGGGACATTCACATTTTGCTCAACCCATGGGGGGGCACGTGAAGAACCCTGGGACCATGCTCTAGCTGACTTCGAGCCTTACCCCGGATATGCCACTGAGGGGCCAGCATTTGGTGGCATGCCCCAGCCTAACACCTTAGGGGACCCTCAACATCGCCCACTGCAACCCTTACATTTCTCGATGGGAAGACTGCCACCTGCCATGGAGGAAAGAGAGAAATTTGATCTTATAGAGGAAAGGCTGAAGGCCATTGAGGGGATTAGAGATTACCCTTTTGCTAACATGGAAGAATTGGGCCCCAGTGCCCGACTTCCTCATCCCTCCAAAATTCAAGGTGCCAGACTTTGACAAGTACAAGAGGACTACTTGTCCCAAGAACCACCTGAAGATGTATTGTCGAAAGATGGGGATGTACGCAAAAGATGAGAAACTCTTTATGCACTTTTTTCAAGAGAGTTTGGTCGGGGTGACAATCACTTGGTATACCAACCTGGAATCTTCTCGGATCCGTTCTGGGAAAGACTTAATGGCTTTCTTCATTAGGCAGTATCAATACAACTCTGACATGGCTCCGGATAGAATGCAATTGCAAAACATGTGCAAGAAGGAGCATGAGTCTTTCAAAGAATACACCCAGAGGTGGAGGGATGTGGCAGCTTAGGTAGCACCTCCAATGATGGAGAGGGAGATGATAACAAGGATAGTGGACATATAACCAGTGTTCTACTATGAGAAAATGGTGGGTTCTATGCCTTCGAGCTTTGCAGATCTGGTATTTGTGGGGGAAAGGATTGAAGTAGGCCTAAGAAGGGGCAAGTTCGATTATGCCGCTTCAACAAGTGCTGGCAATAGGAGGACCGGTACAGGTGGAGCTAAGAAAAAGGAGGGAGATGCCCATAGCGTAACTGCATCTCCCACATGGCCAAAGTCCCAACAAACCCCTCACAACCCCACTTACCAATATCCCTTGCATCAATACAATTACTCAGCCAATGTCGGATCTCCTCTTAGTCCGACGACCATCCAACAGAGAATTGTAGAAGCAAAGCTTCATGATGAATCAATATTGATTCAAAGATGTTTTGATGATGACAAAGGTGATGACAAAAAGCTCAAAGGTCAATCAAAGAATGAGTTCAAGATGTTCAAGATAGAATCAAGAACAACACTTCAAGATTCAAGAGGAAAGGTGAAGAACACTTCAAGATTCAAGAGGAAATTTGATTTCAAGAATAAGATCAAGATTCAAGACTCAAGTTTCGAGAATCAAGAGAAGACTTAATCAAGATAAGTATGAAAATGATTTTTCAAAAAACTGAGTAGCACATGGATTTTTCTCAAAACATGTTTACCGAAGAGTTTTACTCTCTGGTAATCGATTACCAGATTATTGTAATCGATTACCAGTAGCAAAATGAATTTGAAAAAGTTTTCAAATGAATTTACAACGTTCCAATTGATTTCAGAAAGCTGTAATCGATTACAATGTTTTGGTAATCGATTACCAATGCCTTTGAACGTTGAAATTCAAATTCAAATGTGAAGAGTCACATCCTTTCACATAAAAGCTTTGTGTAATCGATTACACTGATTTGGTAATCGATTACCAATGATTGTTTCTGAAAAAAATCAAAAGATGTAACTCTTCAAATGGTTTTTGACTTTTTCAAATTGGTTTTAAGTTTTTTCTAAAAGTCATAACTCTTCTAAATGGTTCCCTTGGCCAGACATGAAGATTCTATAAAAGCAAGGCTTTGTTTTGCATTTTCAATCAATCTTTCTATCAATCCAATCTATCTTGAACAACCTTTACAAGCTTTGAATCTCTTTGTTCTTCTTCTTCTTCTTTGTGCATAAAGTTTTCCAAAGTTTTCTGGTTTTCTAAACCTAGAAAACTTGTGCTATTCATTCTTTTCATCTCTTCTCCCTTTGCCAAAAAGAATTCGTCAAGGACCAACCGACTGAATTCTTTTTGTGTCTCTCTTCTCCCTTTTCCAAAAGAACAAAGGACTAACCGCCTGAATTCTTTTGTGTCTCCCTTCTCCCTTGTCAAAGAATTCAAAACGACACAGTCTGAGAATTCTTTTGATTCTTCCCTTTCCCTTATACAAAATTATTCAAAGGACTAACCGCCTAGGAATTCTTTTGTATCCCCATTCACAAAGTATCAAAGGTTTAACCACCTGAGATCTTTGTCTTAACACATTGGAGGGTACATCCTTTGTGGTACAAGTAGAGAGTACATCTACTTGGGTTGTTGACTGAGAACAAGAGAGGGTACATCTCTTGTGAATCAGTTCTAGTGGAGGGTACATCCACTAGGTTCAAAGAGAACAAGGGAGGGTACATCCCTTGTGGATCTTTGCTTGTAAAAGGATTTTTACAAGGTTGAAAGAAATCTCAAGGACCGCAGGTCGCTTGGGGACTGGATGTAGGCACGGGTTGTTGCCGAACCAATATAAAAACTCTTGTGTGTTTGTCTCCTTCTTCCCTACTCTTTTACTTTCCGCTGTGCATTTTAATTTCCACTTTTACTTTCTGTTAAGTTTCTCTTCTACTCCTTATTCTCTTAACAACTTAGTAAAAGCCTTAGAAGAGTAATTTTTTAATTAGTAAAGGTTTAGGAATAATTAATTCAACCCCCCTTCTTAATTATTCTGAGGCCACTTGATCCAACAAGAATGCCCACTCAACCACAAGGGCTTCCCCCACAAAATCCCTTCCCTGCGCAGCCTCAACCAACTGGAAATCCCAACCCCAACACAAACACAAACCCAACAAGGAACTTCCTAGAAAGAAAACCCACGGATTTCACCCTGATACCGATGCCTTATGCCGACCTGCTATCATCTTTGCTCAGCAACCAAATGGTTGTGGTGAGCCCGGGGAAGGTCTATCAACCTTCTTTTCCCTGATGGTACAATCCCAACGCAACCTACGCCTATCATGGTGGTGTTAGGGGCACTCTATCGAGCAATGTGTAGCCTTCAAGCACAAGGTACAAAGCTTGATTGACATCGGATGGCTGACATTTCAAGAGGACAGTCCGAATGTGAGGACTAATCCACTCATAGGACTCAACGTCCTCGCCTTTATGTTTTATAGGACTTCAAGGTCCTCTGTTTGGTGTTACAGGGCTTCAATGTCCTTTTGTTTTTTCGGTTTCATTTTTTTTTGTTTTCTTTGGCGTTCGGTTTTGAATAGCCTAATCGCTTGAATGAAATTAGTGTCATTATCTTTACTTATCTTTTATTTTCATCCGGGTATAATGTTTTTATTCGGATATGATGTTTTGATAATTGCTAATCGAGTTATGATGTTTAGCGCCAGTTACAACGCAAGGCCAAGGGGTCGCGTAGGGTTTTGATGGGTTTTTGTAAGTTCCAGAAAAAAAAGCCACAAGAAAGGGGAAAATGGTAATTTCCTAGAGTTTTCTAACCCTAAACTCGCCCAAGATAGCATCTAGCTCACCTGGGCCATGAAATTTCTTCAGCCCTAAGCAAGCTACTTGCCTGGGTGAGCTTCCCCTACACCAAATGGATTTTTCTATGAATAGCCATGCAGGGGAAAGGGTTTAAGGGTGGGAACTGAAGAAAACAGAGGAAAAACACAGAAGAAAAAAGAGAAGAAGAAAAGTAAAGCTGAGGCACTGCATAATTGTGACCGTGGATCATTTCCATTGCCATTTCTCTTGTTAGCCTTGTGACCCACGCAACGATTGGATAGTTTTTCTTAAGGATTGAGTGTAATCTTTGTACCCTTATGTACCTCTCTTGATATTATATATGTAATCTTTTCTACTCAAATATCACTTGAGATCGTTTCAAGGTCCAACGCCTTAACGAATCCCTCCGCTTTTCAAAATTTAAAACATTGTTTCAAGGTCCAATGCCTTAACATCTCTTTGTTTACAATTAAAATAAATCCTTCAAAGAAAACATAAAATCAATTCAACACACAAACATTCAGACTTAAAGAACTATGCATGTTTGATTTTCTCATTGCACCTGGGGATACGTAGGAGCAAAGGCAAACACCCTTGTCGATTCAAAAATAATAATAATAAAAAAAAGGAAAATAAATAATTTTGAAGTCACGTTTTGCACACTCGATTAACGGTTGTCGTCCCTTGTGACGGGCGCGTGGGGTGCTGATACCTTCCCTATGCATAAATAATTCTCGAACCCTTCTTTTCAAAATTCACAGACCTCTTTTGTTTTTTACTAACGTTTTCCTCGAATAAACGTTGGTGGTGACACCCACTCGTTTTCTTCCTAGAAGCCAGAAACGTCCCTATTATTTTCTCTTGTCGTTCGGTCGTAAGGTAGGTTATGACACAAGTCAACCAATACTTGGAAAAAAATTTCATTAATATAAGCCAAAGACCGACAAGGGTGATTACAAAAAAGCCAAAAACCAACGACGATGATTACAAAAAAACAAAAAAAAAAACTACACAAAAAATTATATATGTAAACCTAAAAAACTCAATGCCTAGGCTTTACATGCTCTCCATCCTTGGCCTCCTCGGCATGTGTCTTTTCCACTTGAGTCATCAACCTCTCGAGTGAAGGGGTAACATTATCCAGGATGTCATCAATCAGAACAAGCTCCCCAACATATACATCCTTATTGATGTCAAAGACCTCGGGTCGCAGAACTCACATGAACGCGCAGCATCTACCGGAGGCAATGGTGTTGGACAAGTGGCCTCAATAATTTAAGGGGGGGTGAATTAAGTCTTACCACTTGTTGAACAAGTGGCCTCAATAACTTAAGAGGGGGGTGAATTAAGTCTTACAAAATTTCCCACTAAAAAAATTTTAAACCCCTTCTAAATGATAGGCTCAGAATGCAGAAGAAGAAGCAATAATCAATTTAATCAATGTTCTTTAAATGTGTAAGATAAAATTGATTCCAATAAAATAAATGAGATAAGGGAAGAAAGAATTGCAAACTCGATTTATACTGGTTCGACCACTTCCCATGCCTATGTCCAGTCCTCAAGCAACCCACTTGAGATTTTCCACTATCTTTGTAAATCCTTTACAGACTTTGAACACACCTTGGGATCCCTCACCCTTGTGTTCAAGATTCTCCAAGAGACAACCAGTCTCTTGATTACAATTCTCTCAATCCAAGAGACAACCAGTCTGTTGACTACAACTGAGTTTCTGAGATGAAAATAAAGACTTCTCTCCTTTAGAGTACATGATACAAATTGAAGATCCTAGAGGAATTTCTCTCTTTTAGAGATGATAATACAAATTGAAGTTCCTAGATGAATTCTCAATAGGTTTGCAAGTGTTTGCCCAATAGTTGTTCAGAGAAAATTTGCCAATTAAGTTCTCTTCATCTCTCTGTTTCTTTTTTAAGTTAGACACACATATATATAGGCCCATTGTGCCTTTTCAAAAAGATTTTCTGAAATTTTCTCAATGGTAATCGATTACAGGTTTCTGGTAATCGATTACATAGTTATATTTTTTAAGGATCATGACTTTTCAAAGCGTTGTCTGAAGTGTCATTACTGGTAATCGATTACAACCATTTGGTAATCGATTACAAGATTCAAAATTAAAATTTCAAAACCCTTTTGAAAAGCTGATTTGCAAACTTGTCTTCTGGTAATCGGTTATACTGCCTAGTAATCGATTACCAGTGCCTTTATTTGTTTGCTTGACCTTGAATTAATCTTGAAGCAATGTTTAACCTTTGAATGTTTGTCGAAGCAACCTTGTATTAATCTTAAAGCAATGCTTAACCTTTGAATGTTTGTTGAAGCAACCTTGACAATCATTATTAAGTGAATTCTTTTTTACATCATCAAAACCTACATTATTCACATTCTCCCCCTTTTTTATGGTGACAATCATTGTCAAGCGAATTCTTTTTGGCATCATCAAAACCTGCATGATTCACATTCTCCCCCTTTTTTATGACAATCATCTGTAGGTTAGGAGTATGTATACATGATAAATTTAGATAAAACATCAAATCATGATCAATGTTTTCTTAGTAAAGATGATGATTCTTGGTTATGGCATAGAAGAATTTCCTATATAAACATGAAACATTTATATAAACTATTTTCTAAGGATTTAGTTATTGGTTTACCAAAACTTAAATTTGAAAAAGATAGATTATGTGATGCTTGTCAAAAAGGAAAACAAGTAAGGGTTTCCTTCAAATCAAAGAATATCTATGTGGGTTGTTTACTCCCCCTTAATTTTGCAACGATTGCTTATATGAAACAGTTTGAAGATTTCATATATAAAAAATTGTCTCAAAAGAATTAGATAATTCACTATCTTATCTTTTATCTATCTCTCCTTCTTTGTCAACATCAAAAACAACCATGAGCAGAGAGAAGAAAAGAATTTAGTAGTTTATAATGAATTAATAGAGTAGAGCATGCCATACCATTCAAAGTATCATTTCTTGGCCTAATAGATTTAGTCTCATCAAAACCAAATTTGAGAATTAAATGATAGCAAAAAGCCTTTATCACATCATTGATGAATACTTAATAAATTATGCTTAAGTCCATCAATAAGTAAAACATTTTCTATGGAGGTAGAAGGATTCGTACCTATTTTTCCAACTCCAACAATTTTACCTTTGTTGTTGTCTCCATAGGTCACATGTTCACTATATTTGGGAGAAATATGAAGAAACTTTGATGCATCTCCCGCTATGTGTTTGGAGCAACCGTTGTCAATGTACCAACTTTTCTTCAAGGAGTCCATCATTCATATAATCATATTTTGACTTTGGTACCCAAATTTTCTTGGGTCCTTGAAGGTTGGTTTTGACAAAAGATCCTTTTTGAACTCCTACCATTCTTCCAATGCTACTACCATTCTTTCTAATATAACATGTTGATGCACCATGACCTTTCTTACCACAGTAAAAGCATGTTAAGAATGGAGAGCTAGTCTTTTTAGTGGAGGCAAATTAATTTTTATACATCTTTTGTTGATTTTCAAGATTATATCCTAATCCAGCCTTATCAAAAACACATCTTTGTTTGCATAATATAATATCTAAATTATTTTTACCAAGAGTAAATTTGGAAAGAACAATTTTTAAATTTACAATTTCTTCTTTGAATTTATCACAACATTCACATGAATGAGATGCTCTATTGTTTTCTTGTATTAAGCATTTTGTAGAAGATTGGTTTTTATCTACTGATTTTAAAATTTTAACTTCAGATTTAAGATTTTCTAACTCTTCATTTAATTTCAAAATTTCCTTTTCTAAACTTGAAATAGTTTTCTTAGAATATGAAACTAATTTGGCAAGATTCATAGATTCTTTATGCAAGTCATTGAATGCATCTTGGAGTTCATCAAAAGAAATAGATAAGTCATAGTTAGAAGACAGTACCTCTTCTCCGCTTTCATAGTCTTTCACCATAAGGCCCAAATTTATGATTTCATCTTCTGAATCACTTGATGAATCCATGTCATTATCTTCCCAAGTGATGCATACTTTCTTTTCTTTCTTATCTTTGAAATTTTTCTTGTCGTATTTTTCTATTCTTCTATTAAAGACGGAACAATCAAATCTCAAGGGCCCAGGTTGACCGCATTCATAGCATTTTGGAACTAAGGAGGAATCTTCTCCTTTCTTCTTTGGATTAAAGTTTGATCTCCTTTTATTTCCTTTGTTTCTTAGAAATTTATTGAATTTCTTCACAAAGAGTCTGAAATCATCATCTTCTTCTAAGTTCTTTTCATTTGAGTCTTCTTTGTCATTTTCCTCATGAATAGAAGAAGATGAGGCTTTGAGTGCAATTACTTTCCTCTTTTTGTCATTCTCTTCATGTTTATAGAGTCTCATAAGTTCCATTTCATGTTCTTGAAGTTTCCCAAAGAGAGTGGCAAGAGACATGTTAGCGAGATCTCTTGATTTTGCAATTGCAGTTACATTTGGTTGCCATTGCCTGCTTAAATATCTCAACACTTTGTTAATGAGATCTTCATTAGGAAATATTTTTCCTAATGATGCAAGATGATTAACTATATGTGTAAATCTCTTTTACATATCTTGTATGGTATCATTTTGATTCATTCTAAACAGTTTATATTCATGTATGAGAGTGTTTATTCTAGATCTCTTGACATCAGTTGTGTCTTCATGGGTTACTTGTAGTGTATCCCACATTTCTTTTGCATTTTTACAATTTGAAACTCTAAAATATTCATCCATGCTCAATGTAGAAGTAATTATATTCTTGGCTTTTAAATTATATTGAACTCTTCTTCTTTCATCATCATCCCATTCTTCTATAGGTTTTTCTATAGTTGCATTTCCCACTACCATTGTAGGAATGAAGGGACCAATTTCAATGGCTTCCCATATATTTAAATCTATGGCTTCTATAAATATCTGCATACGGGTTTTCCAATAGTGATAACCCTCGCCATTGAAAATAAGAGGCCTATTAATAGAATTTCCCTCAAGAAATGGAAAGTTAGATGAGGCCATAATTATTCTTGAAGTTGTTAAACTTTAGACAAGAATCCTGCTCTGATACCACTTGTTGAACAAGTGGCCTCAATAACTTAAGAGGGGGGTGAATTAAGTCTTACAAAATTTCCCACTAACAAAATTTTAACCCCCTTTTAAATGATAGGCTCATAATGCATAAGAAGAAGCAACAATCAATTTAATTGATGTTATTTAAATGTGTAAGATAAAATTGATTCCAATAAAAATAAATGAGATAAGGGAAGAGAGAATTGCAAACTCGATTTACACTGGTCCGGCCATTTCCCGTGCCTACGTCCAGTCCTCAAGCAACCCACTTGAGATTTTCCACTATCTTTGTAAATCCTTTACAGACTTTGAACACACCTTGGAATCCCTCACCCTTGTGTTCATGATTCTCCAAGAGACAACCAGTCTCTTGATTACAATTCTCTTAATCCAAGAGACAACCAGTCTCTTGACTACAACTGAGTTTCTGATATGAAAATAAAGACTTCTCTCCTTTAGAGTACATGATACAAATTGAAGATCCTAAAGGAATTTCTCTCTTTTAGAGATGATAATACAAATTGAAGTTCCTAGATGAATTCTCAATAGGTTTGCAAGTGTTTGCCCAATAGTTGTTCAGAGAGAATTTGACAATTAAGTTCTCTTAGAACATCTCTTTGTTTCTTTTTTAAGTTAGACACACATATATATAGGCCCATTGTGCCTTTTCAAAATGGTTTGAAGAGATATGTCTTTTCAAAAAGCTTTTCTGAAACTTTCTCACTGGTAATCGATTATAGGTTTTTGGTAATCGATTACATAATTATATTTTTGAAGGATCATGACTTTTCAAAGCGTTTTCTGAAGTGTCATTACTGGTAATCGATTACAACCATTTGGTAATCGATTAAAAGATTCAAAATTCAAATTTCAAAACCCTTTTGAAAAGCTGATTTGCAAACTTGTCTTCTGGTAATCGGTTATACTGCCTAGTAATCGATTACCAGTGCCTTTATTTGTTTGCTTGACCTTGAATTAATCTTGAAGCAATGCTTAACCTTTGAATGTTTGTTGAAGCAACCTTGACAATCAGTATTAAGTGAATTCTTTTTGACATCATCAAAACCTGCATTATTCACATTCTCCCCCTTTTTAATGATGACAATCATTGTCAAGTGAATTCTTTTCAGCATCATCAAAACCTGCACGATTCACAAATGGTTGAAGTCAGCTTTATGCATATTATACATGTCATCACAAGCTTTCTGCTGAATTATCTCCCTATCAGCATCGACCTCCCCATTCTCTTTGTTAGCAGTAGCCAAGGCCGACCGGAGCCGGGCCATCTCAGCATCTTGAGACCTAACCTACTCCTTGACATTTAAGGTGGGCATCTCTAACCCCTTAGCTTCGGTCATTAGCGCAAGCATCCAATCCTCCAGGTTTATGTTGTCCCCATCCGACTTCATGTTGGCTAGAAGTGTTGAGTTCAGAGAGTCCTTGACCTTCAGTAGCTAGTCCTTAAGGGTGTTGGCATTTGAGGACCCTTGGAGATGTTGGGTGATGGTCGACGCCCTTGCAAGGAAGCCCCAAAAATTGGCCCAGTTGGTGGCGTCGTCACTCTTGCTCAGCACTTAACGCCCTTGCTCCGAAATCATTTTTGAATGGATAAGATGGTTTGGCCGAAAAATGTTGTTGAAGAAGCCTTGATTGGTCAAGGCTGAGAGGTTGCCTAAGGTGGAAACAGTAATAGGTTCCTTCTTGGTGCTTGAAATGTTCCCCCAGGCCGCTTTGGTGCTCGCGATGACTTCGCTTCTCCTGTTTCTGCTTCCCCATCCGCCGATGCGTGGCCTCGGTGTTCAATTTTGCCAGAGGTTCAGAGAAGGAACCCCATCGGTAATGATCTGGTTCCTTAAGGCTACGCGAAAAGAATTCATATCGGTGCTGGCTTGAGTCATGATTCCTAAAAAATAAACACAAGTGATAAATCCACAAGTTAGAGCAAGAAATGGTACACAACTAAAAAGGAAACAAGACTAACCCATAAGATTCCAAGCAAGATCAGGAGACTGTAGAAGGGACACAAGGGGTCAGGCAGGTAGTTGCCGAGGGAGTGATTTGAGGAATTTGAGTTCTCAATGTTCATCGGGGCTCAAAAGCACCTTTAGGTACTTGTTGTATTGTCGAGGGCATTGCTGCCAGTAGAAGGGAAACAAAGGGTTCCCCACTGAGTTGTTGAAAAGGTTCTTCCCAACGATTGACCTTATTGTTACTTTGAAGTAGTCGATCTTGAAGTTCTTGTAAGGACAGGTGAAGAGGTGAAAATGGGAACACTTCGAAAATCGGATCCATGAGATCCACCGAGCCTTATCTTGCGAATGGCAACAAAAGTAGTGCAAGACGAGTCTGGGTGTTATTGACACAAGGCTTTACAAGCAAAGTGAATGGAACACTTGTATGACTGCCTACCCATTCAGATGAAGTTGCACCGGTGCCACGTTAAGAATACGTAGCATGCCCATTGTGAAGCCGTCAAATGGGATCCTTACATGTAAAAGGAATCCCTGTTCATCCCATCTTGGTTTATGAACATAAACTCCATAGGAGAAGTGGCATCCGATCGGACAGTGTGGAGAGTGACCGGGTGTTAAGGTTTTATTCCAGGTTAGATTCAACTTATAGGTCTAGTGTAACCCAATCATGATGTAGTTATTGTCGTCCAAGTTGTCTCCCAAAGGAATAAAGGAGTTATTTCATGTAATTATTTAACTAAGAACTAGGTTTTTATATTTTTGTTTTGTGATTGTCATGAAATAAATAACATAAAATAATTTGCAATAAAAATTAAATGATGGTAAAATAATTAAGTAAAGATAGAAATACTAGACTTGAATGGTGATGTTGATCTTGATGAATGAATGTATAGGTTTGGACTTGGAATTCACTCGATCCATTGTAACTTCACAATTCTCTACTCATCTCTCTTGTTCATCCCTAATTCACTAATGTATTCTACCCCAGCTTCTGCATGGTCCCAAATTCTAATCTACTTGCCCAATACCCAATCCCTTGGACATACCGACACAAGCAATCAACATTAATGGTCAAGAATTAATGAGTCTTAACCAAGATTATTCTATCCCTAGAAATAATCTCAATTAAGTACCTGATTCATGTTCAGGTTTCAACAAGGCTTGCCAAAACGCAAGTCAATTCTTGAATTCATCTATAAGATGACCAATCAAATAAAAGCATTAAGTACAAAAATAAATAAAGAACTCAAGATGAAGTATTGAATTGATAGAATTAAACGAAACAAGGTTCATCATTTCCTCTCCTAGGTGGAAGGAATTACATTCATAAAAATAATATAATGAAACCTAGAGTGTCTAATGGAATAATGGAGCCATCTAGTAGGTGAAAGTCTAAAATATAATTTTGAGAACGACTTGGGACTTATGCACCGTTACAATAAATGCCTAGCAGTCTATTTATAGAATTGTAGTTAGATTTAATTAAGGAGATGATCAGAAGAAATTACAAACAAATAATGTCTCTAATTAATTCAAGTAATTATCTTCTTTTTCAACTAATCTATCCTTGAAAAATATCCTGCTTTTGATTTTCCTAACTTTTATATTTAATTTTCGCAATTTCTCCCTCCAGAACTTTTTCCTGATTTTTGGTCTCTGAAGCTGGAGATTGTTAAAAAAACTATAAAAATTCATTAAAAATAACTAAAATGTAAAATTCTACCTAAGACAAAGTAAAATTTGAATTTAAAGCTAATTTGATTCAAAACAAGGCCTAAAGTTGACTAAAATACCAAATAAATGCCACAAAATACATATGAAAATTCAGTAAATTTGACGTTTATCACCAGGCACAACTTCAAATCTGTTATTGTACTAATCGAAAACCAACTTAAGAGGTTGACTAGATCTAACTTGTGGTTGTATCAGGATGAGTAGGTATCTACCTTTCCGTCAACCCATGTGTACCCCAGAAGCGTGATTGGAGGAGGCAAGCGCTTCTCCTTCAACACTTGGAGCTTCTTAGGCCGAGATGCAACTCCTTAAGAAGTCCCCGTCTCGCCAATGGGATCCACCACCGAAGCCACAACATTCTCACCCACCTTTTCACCCATATTTGTCGGCAATTGGCTCAAAAATGTCAAAAGGTCACTAGACCCCTCGATTGTCGAGAGGTTAATTGAACTAGAAAAATCTGACACTGAGAAGTAAGAGTCAGATGACACTTCAAAAACTTTGTTGTCATACCCATGAACCTCAGACCCGTCTCCAATCGACTCCCTTAACAGCAAACCTTCAACCAAAACCATTATTACATGCCTAAAAAAGAATTGACTAGCTACACTACTCAACTGAGAGCGAAGAACACTATTTGGCTCATAACAAAGAAGTAAATATCAGGGGCAAAAAGTGAAGGGAGTCTTCCCCTTTATTTTTAGGAGTTGGGCTTGTGACCACCCCCATGTAAGATGACCGATTCATTCTCAAATATTCACTATATATCATTCTTACTTAAGCTTTGAAGCCTTTTGTAGGTACCTCCGCCTCCCGCTCTTCTGGACACTCACAACTATCTGGTCCATTTGTGACAGGAACAATTATACACAACTGAATTCACCGAATATAGCCAACATACTTTGATGAGGACAATTTCAACAAGTAAAAAAAAAAAAAAACTGGAAAAGAAACGTAGTGTAGCATTTTATAGTTACCTTTTGTTGCTTTATGTATGAATTATTCTATTATCTTTGCCGGGAACATAGATTGATGTATGTTACAAGTTCAGGTTGTGCTGCTTTCATCTTAGACATTGTTAAGTTTGGTTTGTCTCGATCTGGTATAAAGAGGGAGGTTATGCTTGTTAATTTGTGGATGATGATGTTTTGTAGTTGCTTCCGTTCATTACATTTCTGGTGCTATGTTCTGGATTGACCTTAATAATATTTTTTGGCTTATAAAAAAATTATTTTAATGTCATTGATACAAGCTCTTTGGTGTGGAATTGAAGTTGAAAATTATTTTCTTGAGCCCTTGCTACTTCATTTCCAAGAGTTAAGATTCTAAGGCAGAAGTCAACATTTTCAAGGGAGAAGTGAACATTTTTAATACAAGCGCTGCAACTTTTGAAACTTGAAAGCTATGAGGCCCAATTGACGTAGAGTAATATACTGTAACTAATTTTACAAAAAGTATTTTGACTTTCGATTTGATTATCTTTAAATATTAGTAATACACAATACATAACCATAGTTCTTATCCATGAAATCAATAGAACATTTCATTAGGCTGGAAACATGGAAATGCTCTAGGAAGAAATAAAGAGTCCAAACCTCAAGGTCGTGGAGGAATGAGATTAGGAAAAAAAGTGACCAACATAATGCATATTTGATAGTAATATACTTTAATTTTAAATTAGCATTGACTATTTTATAATAAATTGTCATATTAAGTAACTTTTATCACAATTCAAATTATAAATTATATATATAATACTTTTTAGTTTTAAGTGTTAAATTTTATAAATATATGTAGTATAATACATTGAATGCTAATCTTATATAATATGCATTGTTATAAATTTTTTAAAAAAATCCTATTCAACTAATAATAATTATATAATTCTATACCTTTCGTGTTATAATTATTTTCCTAAAAAAGATTATATACCTTTTTTAGGGACAAAAGATTAACTTGAAGATTTAAAAAATTCATATAAACTATTTTGAATAATTTACAAGAGAAATGTAAATATATAAATATGAACACTTTTTTTCTTCTAATCTTTGTTATCTGTCTGCATTCGTTAGATTTTGTAAATATCCTTGGTTCTTATCATTACTCGTCTGTTTATATTTCAGAGAAAATAATTTCCCCATTCCTTTGGTAGAAACTATTGATGCGGACTGCGGAGTCTTCATATTATCAAGAACTGCAAAACTATATACAGGTAGCAACCATTGTACTTCTATTGAAAAGAGAGAAATATGCACTTCTAGAGATTGGTTAAAGAAGAAGGTACTTGCAATCTATGGTAATTGTTAGATGTATTTAACATTAATTTAGAGATTTCTCTTAATAGATCATATATAAATGATAGTGATTGAACAAAGTCAAAAGTAAAATCTGATTTTTATAGGAGCAAAGAGCAAAGATCAAGTATGTAAGGGTGTTTGAGATCGAATATGAATAAATAATTTCTTCGTTGTGGAGAACAAGAATTAGAGCAAGTTGAAAAACATTTCAAAACTTGAAATGCGATTAAGTGCTTCTGTTATTTTCTTTGTGATATGGTTTATAATGTTGTGAGAATAGCCATAATTTATTACTGTTGCGTCAGCGGGGACAATTTTCCTTTTGATGTGGTTAGTTTGATAAATTTGGCTCAATAATCTCCTTTAGCAAATACTAATGCACTACGAATTAGTATATTTGGTCTATCTCTAGCAGTGATGCTATCTTTTTCTTCAAATGTAGAAGTGAAAAGTTTGGCATATCAAAGTTCCTAATTTTTACTGTTCCGATCAACTAGAAGCAAAATTGATTGATTATTTTAACTTTATTTTGAATTGTTCATATTCATCATTAATGAGTATCACATTATAATACCGTTACTACCAAGTTATAATACGGTTATAAAAAAGTTATTGTCGTTTTATTTCATATCTATCAATTCAAAGTTATTTATTTTTTTAAGAATAATCTAATAAGCAAATAAGCCCGTGCATCTCATGGATCACCCAACTAGTAATTGTTTAAAACATATAGTTTTCTAAAGGATATATGACACCAAGCCAAATTGAGATTACTTGAAATATAACATAAATGAAAAAAATATACAACCTAAATCTATCCTCAAAATTCATTGAATCTAATTTGTAGTCTAAATTTGTCAAAATTAACTTTTGGGCTTGGTCAAGCCGAATTAATAGAACATGACAAACTATGAATAGCCACAGGTGCAACATGCGAAAGATTTGCTCAAAAGTTCATTTCAGACATGAAGGGAAGGCAGACACAAGACTATAAGCTTTGAAGTCAAAGCAAATGCAGTCACAACCGGAATCACATTTTTGACTGTCATTTTCTGTGTGTTTGATAAAAGCTTCTTTAAAGAGAAACAATTACTTTTAGAAAAAAAAAACCTCAAGAAATTATCAAAACTAAAGTATCATTTCTCTAAAGTAAGCTGAATCAAAGACAATTTTCTTTTCTTTTCTGATTAACACAACCCCTCGAGTTGTACTTATATCAGTGTAACTGCATTCAGAATTGTGGGTCAGTTTTAAAATTTGGTAGCCTCTTGCCACATAAATAATTACATTCACACTTTCATACAATGAGACTGTAATAAGTCCAAGAACAAACTTGTTTTTTCTCTCTCGTTCTACATTGAAATCCTTGCCTCCTCTAAATTCAGTAGATCCCCCCAAATTACAAGTTGTCCTGAATCCTAAACACTGCAAAATTTGACAACCAGAAAGAAGCACATGGGGCAGTATTAATGTACTCATATGATGAGTGAAATCTACTCATTCCTTTTATCAACTCCACCTAAGATGCCATATGGCCATTGCCACCCCTGTAACTGTAATCATTAAGCGTTTCAATATTTCATGCAACAGGAATTTTAGGTTCTCCTAAGTTCACAAAAGCCTCTGCTCTTGTCAATCGGCCCATTGCAGCATCCCAAGACACAAGGTGGTTCATAAATACATCCACATACTTTGCTCTATCATTCTGTCCAAAAGTCACAACTGTTAGAGGAGTGTGTTCCTAACATTTATTAAAAATTTATCAAAATCAGGAGAAAGAATCATTAAATATGATGTGAGACCCACAAAATTTTGTCATTTTCAATAAATTTAAACCAATAACAGAGAGCATGTTCAAAAAACTGTGTTCATAGCATTTCTGTAATTGTTAAGTTAATGCCTTTATGGAAAATAACTGATGATTTATGATGGTTACATACCCTGTAATCCAGATAATATGCATGCTGCAGTATAGAAAGAGACAGTCAGTTAGTGATGACTATATAAAGGTTTTTGTTAAGTAATTTGCATGTGCATTTTTTGAGTTGTTGGAGTGAGAATGAGAGTGAGAGAGAGGCATACCTCCCACAAATCCAAATTGATAATTGGCTGCATGAGAAAAAAATAATTAGCTTCATATCCAATATTAACTCAAACATATTTTATGGAGGAAAATAGAAATATTAATAACTTACTATGTCATCCCACACAATTGGGCAAATGGCATTTGAAGTTTTGACTATCTCCAGTCGTTTCTCTTCTCTCTTCACTAAACAACCAACGAATTTTAGCATCAATCACCAACATTATTATTATTAAAGAAAAATATCAAACAAGAAGGTTACATTAAAAATAATATATCGGCATAGTTCTACTATACCCAAGAAATACAACGCAATTGTTCTGGAACTAAACCAACCAGAAATGAGAAAAGACTAGTTACTACATCAACTCATAGAATAATAAAATATTCTCAATTAGAATCTAATAATCACTCCAGATAAAACATAACAGAGGCTCTTATTTTTAAATTTTACATTAAATTTATGCATGTATATAATAAGAGAAATCCAAAGATTTTATGGCATATTAAGAGGATAATACGGAATTTGAACATTGTTTTAGAAATATTGGGACACCGCAGATGGGAATCAATTAGGAAGGAACTTACAAACTAGCCAAACCCAGCCAGATCCAAATAATGAGAGAGCAGCTCCTATAAACTTTTCCCTAAAATTTGTAAATGATCCAAAATCCTTTTCAATCTGTTGAAGGAGACCTAGTTTGGGCATATCACCCCCTCCTGGTTGCATGGATTCCCAGAAGAAGTCATGATTCCAAACCTGTGGAAAAGGGACAAAAATTAATTAGGGAACAAAAGTTGACATAGACAGCATTCAAATATAAAAGCAGATAGAAACCACAATTGTAATTTCATCATTATTAGCAATCAGACAACCAAACAAGATTAGCTTCTTCACACAGATAGGACACACTACTCCTAATATCATGCCAACTATAGAAAATGCAAACAACCAAATGAAATTTTGATAAAATATTTGAAGAGAAAAAAAGACAACAATCTAGAAAAGGGAAAATTATTTCATAAAGACAAGGACAAATGGAAATGGTGCTTTCCAAATCATATTTATTTAGTTTCAGACTCAGATTGTTATATTTAATACTTCTACGGTGATAGAAATTTGGTATCTGTATTGCAGAAATATAGGGGTCAACTTCCTAATTAGAAGAATAGAACATTCACACCCTTGGTACTTCTTTGAGGGACTGCACCTCCCAAGCCAAAGGCATATTCTCTTACAAATAACAAGATATCCTTCCCTCTCAACCCCTCTTCTTATTTATAGGCAACATGCTTTAAAGAAACTATCTCACATAACTAACTAAATGACAATATAACTAATAAATAGGTAACTAATGAACCTATTGTGACTAACAACTAACAGGGTTACCTAACATATGGTCTTTAGAAGAGTCTAAGAGACTCTCAGGAGAAGGTTTTCTGATCTTAACTAGGGCAGATGCCAAACTTCCAACAGTGTGCTCACCAATTGTACATCACCACAAACATAACTTAGTATATCTACAGTTTGTAGACAATTTTCAGAGCCCTATATTTTAATAGAAGAAAAATAGAAGTAAAAAAAGAAACAGAGACAACAGGAAAATAGATAAATGGAGAAAAAGAAAGTATCAAAATAATTACTTTTTTTCTAGGATGGAATTAAAGAAACCATATGAATTGGGTACCCCACCCTCAAAGACATTGAGCTTTTCTTAGCAATAATTTCCATGTTCAGTTCCTATCCTACAGCAATAGGCAAGTAACATGTAAAAATATTGTCCCTAATCTTAAGTTCAAGCTCTCCCTGCAACCACATGGAATAATAATATCCCAGTATTTCACAATAATGAGACCCCCTTATAACTTTTTGAAGCTAAAAGATGAAATTCTAAGCTTTGATAGTGTTATTATAAATATTTCCCTTGGTTTACATATCATGAACATTATTCACTCTCCCACTGAATACATGTAATCAATTATCATACCTATGCACTTCATAGGTAAAATTTCATATAGTTATGATCCTTAACTAAAGAAAACTTCTATTTATTTTTTTGAATAAAAAATAAATTGGAGTACATTACACTTACTTGAGATTTACCTAAATTAATCTCACCTGCACACCAATTTTTCTTTTCTGTTCATATATACCATTCATATGGTCTTGTGTAGAAACAAAAAATTAAAGGGAGTGAGACTAATTTTGGAAATCTTAGATGATGTTAATATTGTCAACATTATGTATATCCTAATTTTTATAGACTGGAGCATTTTCAATATTTTTATGAATAAGCAATTTCAGAATCAATTTAAAATGATCAAAGCCAGTGAGCAATCAATCTAATAAGTACCTCAGCTGCATTGTTGAATTCAGGCAGAGGATTCCCATTGTTGTATGTCACTTTGACTAGTTCATCCAAAGTGTAACCATACAGTATATCATCCTTCTCCAGCTGTTTGTTCAAACCTTCTATAAAATTCTGATGATATTCACCCCAGTGCATATCAATTGTCCTCTTGCTCATATAAGGCTCTAAGGCATCCTAAGAAATATGAAGCAGCAAAATAAAGTCAGAATTATCAATTATGATATAAAGGGCCTATTAGTGGCTGCAGTGAGTAATGTTGAGCATCCAGTTTATAAGGGCTACAATAGGGTTCTAGGATTCCTGATTATCAATATCATATGGGCTAAGTCTTATAAATCCAACAGTGTTGGGTTACACAGCCAACGGAAACTTTCTTATCTCTCTAAACTCTGCCCTCCTTAAAAAAGTTATAGTTAGTTGTCATTTTCCTCTCCTGCTCTCTCTGAATATCTTAATATATGTTTCACATGCAGCAAAATGTAATTGTACCTTGTTTTCTATTTTATCCTCAATAGATAACTCAACAAATTAATTGAACACGTTGAATTATAGAGCTTAAGTAGGGAAGGAGGAAAAGAGAGGAAAGGTATACTAAGAATAATAAGATCATATTGTTATTATTGGGTAATGACATGATACAAAAGAAAAAGCACTAACTCATTTATACAAGTGTTAGACTGCTAATCCTAATCAAATAAGGAAATAAATCAGAAAAGATAATGAAATCTGGAAATAACTCTTAAAACATCATATAAGGTACTCTAAAATATAAGACTCAATAAGGTTATTATGAGATATTTTCTAGATATACTAACAGAAGACAGACCTCTTTGTCTCAATAAAAAAAGAAGGTTTCAATCAAAAGAAATTATCTAACAGAAATAAATTTTCACATAAAAGGCAATTCAAAATGGTAACTTACATTTTAGAGTTCATTGAAGGTTGGATGTAATTGTATGTTTCATCATAAACAAAACCTTCTATGTAATGTCATCCCTTTGTTAATTACAATGTTCTTTTTCTCAATTCCTAGCTTCTTTTTTTTATCATTATAATGGTTGAAGTGGCAGTATTCATTGTAACTATCACTAGCTTATACAATTTAAACTACGAATGCAATTATTTCTCTGATAAGCTTACTGCTGCATTAGATGACTCAAATAATCCAAGCAAATAGGCCAAAACAGCATAATTATTTCCAAACTAAAACATGGATTCAAACAACAAAGTGAATCACTTACAAGTTCATAAGGAGGGGTCGTCAAGCCATAAAATGCAGCGATTTTTGAGGATCTAGGTGAGCCATCAAACCTCTTTTTCTGGTTAAAATGCAATGAGGGAAACATGTCAGCACAAATCAGGAAAGGAAGTTTCCATAGGGAAGAAATCTCCTGTGACGAATCAGGATTCAAGAATCACATAAATCAATTTCAATCTATCAAAAGAAGCAGCCCATAGCTGGTAGCGAATTTCATTTAGCGTGCCCAAATGCTTTAGAATAAAACATCCAATGACTCTTCACAGTTTTTTATGTTATGGAATGATGCTATCCCATTAGTCACTCCATGTTGTCATAAACCTTTTACACAAAAAATTATAGAGAACTGACAAAACAAACTTATTCTACAAGAAATCAACACTACAGAGCCTCAGTATTTCCAACTTTATGCCTATTAGTCATTTACTCAATTACTTTCCTTGTCGGACTAACAGTCATATTTTGTTTCCTTAAAAAACTGTTATGACTTTCAATAATGAAAACCCATCTAATGGCAACAGAAACTCTGCAATTATAGGTCTTAACTTTGTAGCTTTATCTGTTTCAATTTCTATGAAATATAATAATAGCTCATGCATGTTCATGCAAAACAATAGGCTCGCTCAATTCAATGATTTATCATGTCTTCCAAAAAGGTTAAATTATGCTTATTTAATTCTGTATGTAACTTCATTTATCAAAAGTAATCAAAAGACAAACATGATACCAAAAGTCAATGCAGACAATGAAACTTAAGTGCAATGCATGTGCATGTTTATTAAGTATATTACTAGAAAAGGTAGCTAAAGAAATTACAATAAATTAAGAAGGAACACTAATCAGCAAGACATCGTGATAACGAATATCAGTCTCAGAAAGTTACCCTGTGAAGAAGCTTGGGAATCTTGAACTGTCTAGATAAGTCAGCCAAAATGAGATGAGAACTAGTAGGGATAGGATTGAAGTAACAGGAAGCCATTGCTACTTTGTTGCCTAGCATTTACAAAAGCATATCAATGCATCATTTCAGTTGATTATGTTCCATAAAACAACCATTATAAACCAAAATGTAGATTTCAATGATACAAGTCTCACATCTGAGTTAAATTTCACATTCTAGATGAACAATGCAGTGGAGAATAGAAAGTAATCATAGCATTTTCAATACAAAACCGATGTCAGCCAACACCCATAACCCAAGCACATGCCTTTCCCAAATGGGGCAACGACATATAGGCAAAAAAACTCAATTGAACAGAGCTTGACCCAAGGATTCGCCTGACATTTACTATTGATTCCAGATTCCAGATTCCAGATTCCAGATTTCCAGATATTAAATTTCAGTTAAACCTAATATATTTATATACATACGATAGAAACCCATAATTGCTACCACAAAAGATGGTTTTTGAACCAGTGTAATTGTGAACTCTCTTCTAAGCTTCGCATACAGTGTGTTTTAGTGCATTAAGGCTGTGATGGAAATTAGCAAATGGACTAGGTAACACCAGCACAACATCTCAGAATGTAAAACTAAAAACAGTTGCGATTTCACCCAAAATTACACAAACAAGGCATATAAACAAATATATGACCAATCCCAAAAAGACAACAATAACAACAACAACAACAACAACAACAACAACAACACGGAGCTTTGAGATAAGGCCGTCAAACACTTTACAAAATGCTGACAAAACAGAAAGAATGTGAGTCTGAGAGTGTAATCATTTAGACATTTAAACAAGCACTTGCCATACTTATGAACTTGATATTTCAATAAGGCAAACGACAACGTACCCGTCAAATTAATACTCAATATAATGGTGAACCAAAGACAAAGGGAGTCAAAAGAAGATTGCAAAGACACCAAAGATGCTACCTTTTGTTGAAATTCTAAACCAACCATTTTGTGCATAAATTTGTCCCATGACATTAGCTAAGATTTGAACTTGTGTAAGCACGTTCATAAATGAAATGGAAACAAATAGAGACATCACTTGCAAACCCCAATTTTAATGAATAGAAGTAATTGGTAGCAGAAATTAAGAGAGAGAGAGAGAGAGAGAGAGAGAAGCAAAAAAAAAAAGAAAACAGAAAACTAAGTTGCAGAGAAAACAGTAAACCCAAACACGGGAATTTGAGAAAGGGGAAAGGGAAGTTACAAGAACCGCTAAGGGTGTTGTTGGTGATGCCCGCATAAAAGAGGGAACAGAGTCTTCAAAGTCCAAACCTTTCAGGCTTTGGGAATGGTGAAGTTGTTGCTTGTTGTTCAGCTGAGTAGAGATAATGTAACATACACATTTTAACATCCACGTGTAATTACCGTTATTTGTTTGACTTAATTGAAATTTGCTTAAATTACTCATTTCGTCCTATAGTTTCACCAAATATATATTTTTAGTCCTTATAATTTGAAAGTAGTTTTTTTAGTCATATAATTTATATTTTAATTTTCTTTTAGTCCATATAGTTTAAAAATAATCTTTTTAGTCCTTACAATTTGTATTTTAATTTTATTTTAGTCCCTATAGTTTGAAAGTGATCCTTTTAGTTCCTATAATTTATATTTTAATTACCTTTTAGTCCTTACTAAAAAAATATAAAAATAATTAGTTACAAATCAATTATAAATTATCAACTATTTTTATTATAAATTATCTTGCGATAAATTAATTACAAATTACTTGTTAATATTCCCCTTCTCTTCCTACTCTGGTTGGTGCAGAAGAAAGGGAGAGAACACCATCAACTATATGTTTCCAAGAGAAACGGTCATTCTCGTTAGAACTAGATGGTTGAACACAATTCCTAATTGCTTGGCAAACATCAAGAGGTAACATGGAAGGTAACTTGACAAATACCTTTCCAGAAATTGGACCTGACCCATTTGTCTTCCTCCCTACTTTAGGGATATCTCCAGAACCACATTTTTACTTGGATCTCATAATGCTGGTCCAAAACAAGTGCCATCCAACTTTCATAAGGAAACCCTGTTATGAATGATAGGCACTTATATTTCCTCGAGTCATCTATAGACTAGAAGCCAAATTGATTAGAAATGTCCTCTTTGATTCTCCGGTTGACATTTTTAGAAAAATAGGTTATGGTATTGTCCATATTGACTTTGGCACCTGAGCTTTCACAGAAAAGCTTTGGGGCTGACTCGATAGTCTCCACCTAATCAAAAGAAGTCTTTGAAAAAAGAATTAAATTGTTAGCAAAAGCAAGATGAGATATAGAAGGGCCACCTTTATTAAGTTGAATAGGCTTCTAGATTTTTTGTATCTCTCCAAACAGAGGACAAATAGTTAAGGAGAGATGGAATCTCCCTGCTTGACTCTTCTCTTTGGAATAAAATAGTCCAAGGCCTTCCTTGATGTAGCTCCATGTGGAGCTTGTAAGCTTTGGATCTTCTTCATCAATGAAGTCTTTTGCTTCTTGAAGATCAATTGCAGCGGAATGAAGAAGGAAGAAAGATGATTGGAGACTCCACTTCAAGGAGAAGATGAGTCAAGAGCAAGCTCACCACCATAGGAAGTCATGGATAAGAGCTTGAAGGTAGGAGAAGATAAGGGGAGAGAGAAGGAGAGAACGAGCACGAAATTTTATGCCTCAAATGAGGTCTGAACTTTGAAGTCTAATTCTCAAATGATCAAAGTTGAGAAAATGCACCTTATTCTCTTAGGATCCGTGAGAACCCCTTAATCTTTATTTAAAAAATCAAGGAAAGTAATGCAATAAAACATACCTTTTTCTGTATTTTGATGTTGATTATTCCTACCAAAAAATACAACAAACCTAAGGTGTCCCTTATGATCACCTAAGTGTTTGTATTGAAACTAAAAATAAGAACAAACCTACCATAGAATCCTTGTGTATGTGAATCATGAAGATGTTGGATGCATGGGTGATTTTAAAAAATAGGGTTGCTCCACTCAACACATTCATCATACCACCTATCATAGGGATTTGGTGTCTCATAATACCTATTTTGTGCACCAACAAAGCACAAGGATTTAAGCTCTTACGAACCAAATCCTTATCCAACAACTCCTTTACTTGAGGAATAACCTCAAGCTCAAGAGGTATGACAGTGCTAAGGGATGTTTCCCTTGATAGGAGAAGGTAGAAGGATTGTTTAAGAAGAAATGTTCTTTTGATATCACCTTTTGTTGCAAAATGGTTTTCCTTCTTAACTATATTCTTGGAAGAATCTTTTTCCTCTTTTTCCTTCCCCTTGGCCTTTGAAGACAAGGCCTTACTATCCTTGTTTTTCTAGTTTTTCTTCCTCATCACTCTTATCTTTCATAGTTAGTTGATCTTTGGCCACCCGTGAAGGTGTTTGAGGATGCAACACAAACTTTGTTCAAAGGTGGGTGAAGGTGATCTCATTAATTAGGCTATGATAGATGATTTTCCTATCATATTGCCATGACCTACCTAAGAGAAAGTGTCTTGCCTCCATAGGAACTACGTCACAAATTACTTCATCCTTATATGTTCCAATGGAGAAGGGCACTTTCACTTGTTGATTGAATATCATCTCCCCTTGCTCATTGAGCCATTGAAGTTTGTAAGGCTTTGGATGAGGAGTGATAGCAAAGCTCAACTTAGAGACTAATCATGTGTTGCAACATGAACCACCATCTACAATGAGAGTGCATGTGTTATATAAAATTTTACACCTTGTGTGAAAAATATTCTCTCTTTGAGATTCGGTCAAGTCACAAGATTGGCCTCCTAGAAGCCTTCTGGCCATTAAAAGGTCCCCTTCTTCTTGGGGGTAGATTTCTTCACTAGATTCTTCCCCTTTTGCTTCTTCACTTTCACTAGAGGAAGGTGAAGTAGTAACCTCATCTTGGCTACTATAAATGTTGTGGCCTCTCATAATCTTAGTTTTCTTGGTGGGGCATTGAAAAGCAATGTGTCCTCTTCCAAGACGTTTAAAGCACTTTATAAAGCTAGTATTCTCTTGCATACTAGCCTTAGGGGGTTGCTTTTCTATTGTCTTCTCCTTATCATCTTTGGCTTAGAAGGTGTAACCCCTAAGATGCCTTGACCTTGGTCTTTCTTTGGATAAGAGCGAGAGCCATAAGATTTTGAAGTAGGCTTCCTTTTAAGTTGTCGCTCTACCCTTATGCAAAGTTGGACTAGGTCATTTAGGTCCCTATATGGAAGGAGCTTAACCTTGTCCCTCACTTCCATATTAAGCCCACTAAGGAACCTAGCAATACTTCTTCTTTCCTCCTCCCTAAGCCCAGCTCTCAAAATGAGTAGTTCCATTTGTTTCTTATATTCTTCAACACTCATACTCCCTTGTCTAAGCCTTTGGAGCTTGTCCATAAGCTCCCTTTCACAGTAGAAGGGGATGTGTCTCTTCCTAAGAGCACTTTTCAAGTTATTCCAATACTCTACTGGAGGATCTCCATGAATCCTTCTTTACCTAACAAGGGAAGTCCACCAATAGAATGCATACCCTTGGAAGCTAAGGGTAGCCAAAGGAACCTTCCTTTCCTCACTTGTATGATGGCAAGCAAAGAGTTGCTCAACCTTCATTTCTCAATCTAAATAAGCCTCTACATTGTTTTTCCCATGGAAGTATGGGAGGTTAATATTAGCCTCTTGAGGTTTTCTTTCCTTTTCTCTCCTATGGGAGTGAGGTCTAGGATGTAACCTATGCCTTCCTTTATAATAGTCACTAAGTTCTTCACTTAAGCTCTTGCAAGAGTCATGACTACTATAGGATACATGTTTTTCTTTTTCCATTTCTTTCATTATTTTTCTTCTTTCTTCTTCTCTTTTTTGTTCTCTCTCATCTTAATTTATTTCTACCCTTTTTTTTCCTTTTTCTTTTCTTTCTAGTTTTTCTTTCCATAACTTTGGCGTAGCTCCATGTGGAGCTTGGATCTTCTTCATCAATGGAGTCTTTTACTTCTTGAAGATCATGGTAGTGAAATGGAGAAGGAAGAAAGATGATTGAAGACACCACTTCAAGGAGAAGATGAGTCAAGAAGAAGCTCACCACCATAGGAAGTCATGGATAAGAGCTTGCAGGTAGGAGAAGATGAGTGGAGGGAGAGGGAGAGAAGGGGCACGAAATTTTGTGCCTCAAATGAGGTCTGAACTTTGAAGTGTAATTATCAAATGATCAAAGTTGGAAAAATGCACACACATAGCCTCTATTTATAGCCTAAGTGTCATACAAAATTGGAGGGAAATTTGAATTTCTATTCAAATTTCACTTGAATTTGAAGCAAATTTGGAGTCAAAATTTCACTAATTATGATTAGTGAATTTCAGCTATGGTTCAGCCCACTAATTCAAGATCAAGTCCAAGATTCTTCACTAAGTGTGCTTAGGTGTCATGAGACATGTAAAGCATGAAGGATATGCACAAAGTGTGACTATATGATGTGGCAATGGGGTGTAGCAAGCAAAAGCTCACCTCCCCCTCTAAAATTTAATTAGATTGGGCTTCTCCCAATTCAATTAAATTTATTTCCCAACACACACATCAAATATTCACTTAATGCATGTGAAATTATAAAACTACCCCTAATACAAAAACTAGTCTAGGTGCCCTAAAATACAAGGGCTGAAAAATCCTATATTTCTAGATTACCCTACTTACATTATGGAGTCCTAAATACAAGGCCCAAAAATAATGAAACTTAATCTAATATGTACAAAGATAAGTGAACTCAAACTTAGCCCATGGGCCCGAAATCTACTCTAAGGCTCATGAGAACCCTAGGGCCTTCTCTTGCATCTCTGGCCCAATCTTCTTGTTGTCTTCTATCCAATGCCCTTAGGGGGTAGGATTGCATCATTCCCTCCCCCTTGAAAAGGATTTGACCTCAAATCCAGAGGTTCTTGAAACTCTAGGCTTCTTCCCTCAACACTTGTGAAAAGAATAAATGTAACACCCTGATATATATATCTATATATTATTAGTAATTATGTTTGATGTTTGATTATTTGTTGCGTTATTTTCATCCGTAATTATTTTAAGGAAGTTAATTTAGTTAATAGAGGGGTGTGGATAGATAAGGATCTAGCTTCTCAAAGAAGCCTCTTGAGAAAGCTTCTCAAAGAAGCCACGAGGAAGCTTCTGGAGGAAGCCTCTTAATGAAGCTTCTAGAGAAAGCTACATGAAGCTGCCTCGGTAAAAACGCTGCCCAGCCTTCGTTAACCGCTGGAGCTTCTCGAAATTTTGTTTGCAACTTCACAAGACACTTTTCCATGATCTGACCGTTGGGATCTTTGATAAGATGTCTGGAGTGTGCTAGAAGCTTCCGTTCCCGAGAGCATCTCTTATTTAAGCATTTCAGCCTTTGCTTTCGTGTAGCTTAGGAAAAACGCAATTTCTTCTTCTTTCTTTCTTCCAAAGCCATTTCTAAAGTTCCAAGAACTTTATCCATCACCCACAGCCACCATTAGCCACCACAAGCCATTGTTGTTCTCCACACCGAGAGGAAGCCTTCAACCGAAGCGGAATCTTCCAACTTGGCTTGCGGTTTCGGTAGAGAATGAAACCCTAATCTGACCTTTCGTTTTCTTTCGAGGTAACCATGGTTCTACACTTGTTTCTTGTTAGTTTTATCTTGTCTTTGCATCTTTTCTGACTTTGGAACCGCCATTGTATGTCTTATGCTTCCTTTGAAAAACCTTAGAGAAAGAGACTTTGTAAACGTTATCCTTTCATGAAATGCATGTTATTTTCGTAACCTACACTGAACCCCAGTCACATTGGCGTGGTCGGAATTTCCAAATGATGTTCCTTTGTAAAACCCGAAATGCTCTTAGCTCTTTCATGTAGTGATGTGGGTGTTTGACCCAGAGCACTGTTACTAGCTTTGTTTTCTGAAATCCATACTAAGTCTCCTTCGTTTTGGCATAGTAGAGGCTTGCGTGGAATCGACGAGTAAGGACAAAAAGGAATCTTCAAGTGACGCGACAAGGAATCCGCGGGGTAGCTCACGATAGGTAAGGGGAGTTTATTATAAAATTTACCGTTTTAACACCATAGTTAGGGTCAGGGAACCTAACTATGAGGATATCTGCCTGTCCCTGTTGCATGCTGATTTTTCTTCAAAGAAAATTACGTTTTAACTAATGGGATGCGATATATATATATATATATATATATATGTATTGTGATGAATGATATTGTTTTGGTTGTTTGAAATGTGTTGTTTGAAGACCGTGCGTGTGGAAATGATATTGTTGTGTTTGTTTGAATTGTTGTTGGTGTTGCTATTCAGGATTTTAATTGATATGTGATGATAATGATAATTATGATGATATTGATTTGAGATGACGTTGTTAATAAAGACCATGTCAACATGAATTGTTATTATTGATGAATATGTGAATATGAAATGAGGTTGTTGTTGTTGTTGATAATGTCATTGAGATGAGATGATATTTATGTTGTGAATGACATGGAAATACGATTTGTTGATTGATGTTGGAAATGCATTGGCATGTGCATGTTGTGTATGTTCGTGGGGGGCACTGTGCACTGACCTTTCAAGGTCTTTGGCACTAGCTTTTGGCCACGTTCATACGTTGGATGTTGTGTATGATCGTGGGGGGCACTGTGCACTGACCTTCCAGGGTCTTTGGCACTAGCTTTTGGCCACGATCATACGTCGTATGAAGTGTATGTCATGGGGGGTAGAGTGCGCTGACCTTGTCGGATGGCCCAAACGTGGGTAACTAGCGTGGTTAGAGAATCTAAGCATTCCTGAGGGGATGCTTAGGCGCTTTAATTGGTCCATGGTCTTTGGCACTTACTTTTGGCCGTGATCATAGCTCATACGACACAGGAAATAGAGTAACTGTGGCCAAGTGTACTTTGTACTAGGGGGCTGTCACCTGGTATGGAACACCTTTGGGCTCCCAGGCTGATCACCTATGGGAGGGCTGTTACGTGCACAACCGGGTGGTCTCGACAAACTCAGCACAGTTCCCTAAGTGAGAGTGTCGTGTGGACACGCTTAGGCTATTTCCTGAGATTTTGTTGTTGTTGGTACGTATCACATTGCATCTAAGTGTTGAGTCAGGTGCATGCATCATTTTGTGCAGTCTTGATTGGGTCCATGGATGGATGATGAGTAATTGTTGGATGTGAATGATGAATATTTGTTGGATATGAGTGTTGAATAATGATTGTTGTGTATGCTTATCATGTTTGCATATGTTCCTTGCTAATTGTGGTTATTTGGAATTGGTATTGGTTCTTTTATAATAAACTCACCCTTGCAATTTTGTATTTTGTGGTTGATACCTGTGATGATCACGAACCTTGTTCGTGGGAGCAGAATGACAGTGGCAGGGTGTAGGGAGTAAGATTCTGGTGAGGAGCCGCCGAGCCGACGTGATGACGTTGGCGTTATTTTGGGAGAGTTGTGTTTTGTAATCAACTCCTCCATAATTGGTTTTTAAGTTTTATTTTAAAGATGTAAAACTGGAATTTTAATTTTATATATATATATATATATATATATATATATATATATATATATATATATATATATATATATATGAACATATTTAATTTTTGTTATGTGTATGACATGTACCGAATTATTGTTTCTATGTAGTTATGCATATTCTCTTAAGTAATGGCGTGTTGTTGGATGAATTTATGTTGTGACAAAATCACTTCTATTTTCATAATAAAAAATTAAGGGAGTTCTTTTTTATAAAAATTGAAATTATCGAATATTAGAGTGTGGATACCGTAGCGACGAGGCGGGTCGTTACAATAAAAACATATATATCAGTGATGTTTGGTATGTTGGAGTAAGGTAAGGTCTGAAAACCCATTTCCTGGGCATCTTCCCATGAGGGAACATGGTTCCTCACCAACTCAATGAGTGGTGTTACAAGTATAGAAAAATATGGGACAAACCTTTTGTAAAAGTTTGTTAAGTCATGGAAGCCCTAAATTTTCCTTATACTTGGTGGAGTGGACCACTTAGGAATGACTTTTATTCTCTTAGGGTTCGTGGGAACCCCTTGATCACCATTTAAAAAATTAAGGAAAGTAATGCAATAAAACGTACCTTTTTTATATTTTCATGTTGCTTACTCATACCGAAAAGTATGACAAACCTAAGGTGTCTCATATAAGCACCTAGGTTTGTATTGAAACAAAAAATAAGAACAAACCTACCAAATGAGTCCCTATGTATGAGAATCATGAAGATGTTGGATGCATGGATGATTTTACAAAAGAGGGTTGCACCACTCAACACATTCATCATACCACCTATCATAGGGATTTGGTGCCTCATAATACCTATTTTGGGCCCCAACAAAGCACAAGGATTTAAGCTCTTACGAACCAAACCATCAACCAACAACTCATTTACTTGAGGAATAATCTCAAGCCCAAGAGGTGTGGCAGTGCTAAACAAGTGTCTTTTTACAAAGGAGAAGATGTGGAGGTTGTCTAAGAGGGGAAGTTTCTTTAATATTTGTCTTTATTTCAAAATGACTTTCCTTCTTAGCTAACCTCTTGGAGGAGACACTTACCTCCTTACACTTCTCCTTAACCATTAAAGGTTGTCCTTCTTCTTGGGGGTAGATTTCTTCACTAGATTATTCCCCTTTTGCTTCTTCACTTTCACTAGAGGAAGGTGAAATAGTAGTCTCATCTTGGCTACTATAAATGTCTTGGCCCCTCATAATCATGGTTTTCTTAGTGGGGCATTGAGAAGCAATGTGTCCTCTTCCAAGACATTTAAAGCACATTATAGAGCTAGTCTTCTCTTGCATACTAGCCTTAAGGGGTTGCCTTTCTATTATCATCCCCTTATCATATTTGGGCTTAGAAGGTGTCACCTCTAAGATGCCTTGACCTAGGTCTTTCTTTGGATAAGAGTGAGAGCCATAAGATTTTGAAGTAGACTTCCTTTTAAGTTGTTACTCTACCCTTATTTCCCAATCTAAGTAAGTCTCTACATTGTCCTTCCTATGGAAGTATGGGAGGTTAATGTTAGCCTCTTGAGGCTTTCTTTCCTTTTCTCTCCTATGGGAGTGAGGTCTAATATGTGACCTATGCCTTCCTTCATAATAGTCACAAAGTGTAGATGCAATTGGCTTTGATGTTTTGATGATGCTCATGATGATGTGTTGCAATTGATGCAAATGGGCTTTTCAAGATTAAAATTCAAGACAATACTTCAAGATTACAAGGCACAACATCAAGATGATCACTAGAATATTAGGAAGGGAATTCCTAATTGAATTAGCAAAGGTTTGGCCAAGTGATTTAAAATAAAAAGTGTTTTTCAAAGGTTTTACTCTCTGGTAATCGATTACCAGAGGATGTAATCGATTACCAGTGGCCAAATACGTTTTATAACAGCTATAAAAATTTGAATTCAAAATTTTAAAAGCTGTAATCGATTACACAATTTTGGTAATCGATTACCAGCAGTTAGTAAACGTTTTAATTCAAATTTTAAAAGCTGTAATCGATTACACAATTACTGTAATCGATTACCAGACAGGAATTTCAGAAAAATAATTTCAAGAGTCACAACTTTTCAAAGGCTTTACTCATGACCACCAATGGTCTATATATATGTGACTTAAACACGAAATTGCTTAGAGATTTTCAGAACAACAAAGTGTTTATCCTCTCAAAAAGCAATTTCATTTTATCCTCTTAAGAATTCCTTGGCCAACTTGATTGCAATTCTTTAAGGAATTATTTGAGTGCTCAATCTGTAAAATCCATCTCTTTCAAGAGAGATTTGTTCCTCTTCTACTTCTCATTCTCTAAGGGATTAAGAGACTGTGAGTCTCTTGTTGTAAAGAATCTCTAAACACAAAGGAAGGGTTGTCCTTGTGTGTTTAGAACTTGTAAAAGGAATTTACAAGTTAGTGGAACTCTCAAGCGGGTTGCTTGGGGACTGGACGTAGGCACAAGGGTGTGGCCGAACCAGTATAAAACTGAGTTTGCATTTTCTCTTCCCTTAATCTTCTTTATTTATTATTGCTTTATATTCATATTCAAGTTGCTTCATTTGAATTAATATTTAAGAAGATTGTCATTAAGGGAATTCATAACTTAAGTAAAAAGTAAGATAGATTTTTAATTAGGGGAAAAGTTTGGAATATCTTAATTCAACCCCCCCTTCTTAAGATATCTGAGGCCACTTGTCTAACAAGTGGTATCAGAGCTTCATTCTTGTACAAAGTTTAGAAGCTTCAAGAAAAAGATGGCCTCAGCAAATTCCTTATTTCCAGAAGGGAATTCTATCAATAGACCTCCAATCTTTAATGGAGAGGGTTACCACTACTGGAAAACCCGGATGCAAATTTTTATCGAGGCAATAGATTTAAATATCTGGGAAGCCATTGAAATAGGGCCTTATATACCCACCACAGTAGAAAGAGTTTCAATAGATGGTAGTTCATCAAGTGAAAGCATAACCATAGAAAAACCTAGAGATAGATGGTCTGAAGAGGATAGAAAACGAGTACAATACAACCTAAAAGCCAAAAACATAATAACATCTGCCCTAGGAATGGATGAATATTTCAGAGTTTCAAATTGCAAGAGTGCTAAGGAAATGTGGGACACTCTTCGATTAACACATGAAGGAACTACAGATGTTAAAAGATCTAGGATAAATGCACTAACTCATGAGTATGAATTATTTAGAATGAATACAAATGAAAATATTCAGAGTATGCAAAAGAGATTTACACATATAGTAAATCATCTAGCAGCCTTAGGCAAAGAATTTCAAAATGAAGATCTTATAAACAAGGTGCTAAGATGTTTAAGTAGAGAATGGCAACCCAAAGTAACGGCTATTTCTGAATCAAGAGATTTGTCTAACATGTCTCTTGCCACTTTATTTGGTAAGTTGCAGGAACACGAGATGGAACTATTGAGATTGCACCAAAATGAAGAAAATGACAAGAAAAAGAAAGGAATCGCTCTTAAAGCATCATCCTCAATTCAAGAAGAAAGTGATCAGGATAATGATGCAGATGATGATGATGATCTAAGTTTCTTTGTAAAAAGGTTCAACAAATTTCTTAAAGTAAGAGGAAATCAGAGGCGACCAAATTTTAAATCAAAGAGAAGGACAGAAAATTCACCCTCTACTCTAAAATGTTTTGAATGCAATCAACCTGGACATCTGAGGGTTGATTGTCCCATCTTCAAGAAAAAGATGGAAAAATCTGAAAAGAAAAATCATAGTGAGAAGAAACTAAAGAAAGCATACATCACATGGGATGAAAATGATTTGGAATCCTCTGATGATTCTGAAAATGAAGAGATAAATCTTTGCCTTATGGCAAAAAGTTACGAAAGTGATGAAGAGGTAACATCTTCAAACAACTTATCTATTTCTTTTGATGAATTGCAAGATGCATTTGCTGATTTGCATAAAGAATCAATTAAACTTGCAAAATTAGTTTCATCATCAAAGAAAACAATTTCAAATTTAGAAAATGAAATTTCAAAATTAAACAAAGAATTAGATCTTCTTAGAAATGAAGTTTCAATCTCTAAATCAAATGAAAAAGTTAATATCTCCACTATAAATGACAAGAAAATAACAGATTCTTGTAGTTGTTGTGATAAATATGTAAAAGAAATTAAAGAGTTAAAGAATTCACTTGCAAAATTTTCATATAGTAGAAATAATTTAGATGTTATATTAAGTAAACAAAGATATGTGTCTAATAAAAATGGACTAGGGTATAAATCTGAAAAACTACAAAAGGTTCATAAAAACTTTTCCACTTCCACACAAAAATGTAATTCTAATTCTATCACTTGTTTTTACTGTGGAAGAAGAGGACATGGCATATCAACTTGCTACTTCAAGAAAAATTACAGCAATATTAAAATGATATGGGTCCCAAAAAGATCCTCAGTTAATACTAACATGCAAGGACCCAATAAAATTTGGGTACCTAAGTCAAAAACTTGATTATGCAGGTATCTTTGAGAAAGAAGTGGTACATAGATAGCGGATGCTCAAAACATATGACTGGAGATGCATCAAATTTTACACACATATCTCCAAAGAAAAGCGGGCATGTAACATATGGTGACAACAACAAAGGTAGAATTCTTGGAGTGGGTAAAATAGGTACAAATTCTTCAAACTCCATTGAAAATGTTCTACTTGTTGAAGGCCTTAAGCATAGCCTGCTTAGCGTTAGTCAACTATGTGACAAAGGCTATCTAGTATCATTTGATTCTCAGAAATGTCTTATAGAACATAAGCATGACATTAATATAAAGCATGTAGGACATAGAGTCAATAATGTTTACATGATAGACTTAAGCATAAAACAAGAAAACAATCATTGCTTTCTTAGTAAAGATGATGATCCATGGTTATGGCATAAAAGAATTGCTCACATAAACATGGATCACTTAAATAAATTAATTTCAAAAGATTTAGTAGTTGGTTTGCCTAAATTGAAATTTGAAAAAGATAAATTATGCGATGCATGTCAAAAGGGCAAACAAACAAGAGTCTCATTCAAATCTAAAAATGTTGTTTCAACCACTCAACCATTACAGTTATTGCATATGGATCTATTTGGTCCATCTAGAACCATGAGTTTTGGAGGAAATTACTATGCTTTAGTTATAGTTGATGATTTCTCTAGATATACTTGGACATTATTTATTACACATAAAAGTGATTCATTCCATGCATTTAGGAAACTTGCTAAAGTCATACAAAACAAGAAAAATCTCAAGATTGCATCCATTAGAAGTGATCACGGGGGTGAATTTGAAAATAAAGATTTTGAATTATTTTGTGATGAACATGGTATTGAACATAATTTTTCTGCACCAAGAACTCCTCAACAAAATGGAGTTGTTGAGAGGAAAAATAGGTCATTGGAAGAAATTGCAAGAACTTTATTAAATGATACTTCTCTTCCAAAGTATTTTTGGGCTGAAGCTGTCAATACTGCATGTTACATCATGAATAGAGCCTTGATAAGACCTATTTTAAAGAAAACCCCATATGAGTTATTTAACGGTAGAAAACCTAATATTTCTCATCTACATGTTTTTGGGTGCAAGTGCTTTGTACTTAATAATGGTAAAGATAATCTAGGAAAATTCGATGCAAAATCTGATGAAGGCATTTTTCTTGGATATTCTTTACAAAGCAAAGCATATAGAATATATAATAAGAGAACTATGAATATAGAGGAATCCATTCATGTTACCTTTGATGAATCTAATGCTATATTGTCAACAAAGAATATGCTAGATGACATTGCAGATTCTTTAGAACATATGAACATTCATGAACAAGATTCCAAAGGAAATGACAAAGGAAACAATGAAGATCCTCCAGAAGAAGGCAAATCCAATGATGTACTCCCAAGAGAATGGAAAACTTCAAGAGATCATCCCCTCGACAATATTATTGGTGATATCTCAAAAGGGGTAACAACTAGACATTCTCTTAAAGATTTATGCAATAATATGGCTTTTGTATCTATGATTGAACCTAAAAATATAAAAGAAGCCATAGTAGATGATAATTGGATCATTGCCATGCAAGAAGAACTAAACCAATTTGAAAGAAACAATGTATGGAAATTAGTAGAAAAACCTGAAAATTATCCTGTCATTGGAACAAAATGGGTTTTTAGAAATAAACTAGATGAACATGGTATTATTATTAGAAATAAAGCCAGGTTAGTAGCAAAAGGGTATAATCAAGAAGAGGGAATAGACTATGAAGAAACATATGCTCCTGTTGCAAGATTAGAAGCCATTAGAATGCTTTTGGCATATGCATCCATAATGAACTTTAAACTTTATCAAATGGATGTTAAGAGTGCCTTTCTAAATGGCTTAATTCAAGAAGAGGTATATGTTGAACAACCCCCTGGTTTTGAAATTTCTGATAAACCAAACCATGTTTATAAATTACAAAAGGTTCTTTATGGTTTGAAACAAGCCCCTAGGGCATGGTATGAACGATTAAGTAATTTTCTTCTTGAAAAAGAATTCTCCAGAGGTAAAGTGGATACCACATTATTCATAAAGAGAAAGCATAATGATATTTTGTTGGTTCAAATATATGTTGATGATATAATTTTTGGATCCACTAATGATTCATTGTGCAAGGAGTTTTCCCTTGATATGCAAAGTGAATTTGAAATGTCAATGATGGGAGAACTAAAGTACTTTCTGGGATTACAAATCAAGCAAACTCAAGAAGGTATATTCATCAATCAATCCAAATACTGCAAAGAATTGATCAAAAGATTTGGGATGGATAGTGCAAAACACATGTCTACACCGATGAGCACTAATTGTTACTTAGATAAAGATGAATCTGGTCAGTCTATAGACATAAAACAATATCGAGGTATGATCGGATCTCTTCTTTATTTATCTGCTAGTAGACCTGACATTATGTTTAGTGTATGCATATGTGCTAGATTTCAATCCAACCCCAAACAATCACATCTAAGTGCAGTAAAGAGAATCATGAGATATCTATTAGGAACAATCAATTTAGGATTATGGTATCCTAAGAATTCAACATGTAACTTAATAGGATATTCTGATTCTGATTTTGCCGGATCTAAAACTGATAGAAAAAGTACAAGTGGAACTTGTCAATTTATTGGATCGGCTCTTGTCTCATGGCATAGTAAGAAACAAAACAGTGTTGCTTTATCTACTGCTGAAGCGGAGTATATCTCTGCCGGTAGTTGTTGTGCACAAATTTTATGGATGAAGCAACAATTATCTGACTATGGCATCATTCTTGATCGCATACCTATTAAGTGTGATAATACTAGTGCCATAAATCTATCCAAAAACCCAGTTCAACATTCAAGAACTAAACACATAGAGATTAGACACCACTTTCTTAGAGATCATGTCTTAAAGGGAGATTGTGTATTAGAATTTGTTGATACTAAGAATCAACTTGCTGATATTTTCACTAAACCTCTCCCCAAGGAAGTGTTTTTCTCTATTAGAAGAGAATTAGGTCTCTTAGATGTAAGAGATTTAGCAAAATAGGAATTGATTGGTTGATTGATTGGTTGATTGATTGATTGATTTATTTTTTACCTTTTGATTGTAGATTATTTTGTTTGATCTTGTTTGAATTCTTGTTTTATGATAGAATTTATGATTTCTTGTGTATATAGTAATTGAATGATTGAATTTAGTGTATTAGTGGTGAAAATTAGTCATATAGGATGTATTTGAGCCTAAATATAGATATTCTCTTAGAAACTAGCCTAGGATAGGCTCTGATAATCGATTACCAATCAGTGTAATCGATTACACATGAACAGGCAGCCTGTAATCGATTACAACATCCTGTAATCGATTACCAGAAGGCTTATTGGGCCTGTAATCGATTACCAATACCTGTAATCGATTACAATGCGTCATCTTCTATAAATACTCACGAAATCGGAGCTCGTGCGCAGCCAAAGCCTCCTCCACGTTTTCCTCCATACCTAGAACTTCAAATCTTCGATTCTCACTCGATTCTTCACCAAATCACGTCCCGTAAAGCCCAATCTTCCTCTTTTTCACTCCTCTTTCACTTCTACCGATCAAAATCCAGAAAAACTTCATCAAATGGCAGAGCCATCAAAGAAGAGAAAGGGATCATCTTCCACCGCCACCGCTGCTGCCCATCGCCGTCACGGCCCATCCGGAGCACCCACAGCACCTATTCCTCCTTCTTTGTCATCTCCAAGATCATCAACATTGTTTTCATCCGATGATCAACGTCTACGGTACCTTTCTCAGTTTTCTTCTAGAATAATCTTAGACCCTAAGTACCTAGACGTAGAGTTCTTTAATGATGAAACGTTTGATTGCTATCAAGTGTTTCAAATTCTGGTCTTGTTGATTTCATGTCATTTAAATTGCCATATTATCCTGAACTTGTAAAGGTCTTCTACTGCAATTTGAAAATTCAGGATGGTATTATTATGTCTGAGGTGCATGGTACTTCTATGGTCATTGATCAGTCACTTTTCTTTTCTTTGACTCATTTACCCAGTCAAGGTGCACCTTTTGAGGGCACCATTGTTGATGACTGGAAATTCGATTATTCAAGTCATGATGCTCGTCGCATGGTCTGCAATGATCAAGCTGATATGACCGGTAGATTGTTGGCCGGGTCATTAAACTTTTGATAATCGCATCATGCATTATATCATTGTTAGGATTTTTGCTCCTCGGTCTTCAAATTTAGCACAAGCCTCTGAGGAGGATTTGATTCTTATGTGGGCTTTTCTAACCGGTCGTCAGATCGACTGGGCCCATTTGGTTCGGTACCGAATGCATAAGGCATTACGAGCCAATGCACCTCTTCCTTATCCACACTTGATTACTCTATTTTTGCGTCATTTTCAAATTCCGCTTGATGATGAACCTTTGTTCAAGTCAAGCGTTCCTTTGCAATTGGTGCTGGTGCAGTGACCTCCTTTGGGTATCGTAAAGATCGGAATGGACAATGGCTGAAGAAGGATGCACTCCCTCCTCAGATGAACGTACTCC